>NC_140596.1:10734667-11334667 GCF_057381915.1 Diplotaxodon limnothrissa
TGGAAAGGAACTATGAAGCTTCTGCAGTACTAAGGTCTAAATAACTTGATTAAGCAAGGGCGTCCACATAAAGTTAGCCTACAAATAAAGTAAATAAATAAATAAAAACATGCTTTTCATTTCTAATTTCAGTTTTAAAAAAAAGTTCAAAGAATGGGACCTATAATAATAATGGATTGGATTTATAGCACTTTTCAAGGCACCCAAAGCGCTTTACAATGCCACTATTCATTCACTCTTGCATTCACACACTGGTGGAGGCAGCTACGGTTGTAGCCACAGCTGCACTGGGGCAGACTGACAGAAGCGAGGCTGCCATATCGTGCCATCAGCCCCTCTGGCCAACACCAGTAGGGTAAAGTGTCTTGCCCAAGGACACAACGACCAGGACAGAGAGCCCGGGGATCGAACCGGCGACCTTCCGTTTACAGAAGCGCTTCCCAACCCCATGAGCCACAGTCGCCACTGGGATTGTTGCCAACTGTTTTGTACATATTCCCAATATTCCCAAAATAATACCAATTTTTAATCACTGAGACCATCATTCCAATCAGGGGCAGAGACTAATGCAGTGATATAGACATTATCAAGCGCCACCTTCCAACCCGCAAAACCTTCATGAACAGCAACAGCATCACTGCCAGCAACTGACCATGTCTCTCTGTTATCAACTTTTTGTCCACATTTGTTCTTGCACAAATGACCAGCTTCCCATTATATTCTGATAAAATGAAACCCAGTCTAAAGAAATAAAGATTATTAAATGCATGAACTATCAATATAGGTTACCGAATACCAAAGGAATAATTCTAAAATGACCTAAAATATTTAAATCGCTTCACAGGATACAGACAGCTTACATGCACTACCAGTAAAATATGATGTAAACTAGTATCTTTAGAGACATCAAAAATAGAAAGGATCAAAGGATCAACAAGATGTGTGTGCAGGTGAAAGAGAATGAAAAGCTGAGATGGGCAGAGCTTGAGAAATTGGAGATTCCAACTCACTCTCGCCCATTTTCACCTCCCATTATCTGATTAGCCTCCCATTTCTTCCCCATCAGTGCAGTGACCTGGATTTCAGTAGGATAGTGATGGTCAGCCAGGGCGGGGTCTGGTGAGAGGGGGCAAACCATTTGGGGGTGGTGGAACCATAAATCAGCACCAGCGGGAGAGAAGAGTGAGGGGGATTTATATAGATGTTGTGCTTGGCCAGCCCACTTGTGGACACCGTGATGAATTCACAAGCACATTGCCAAGGCAAACTACTTCATTATACTATGGCCCAGTGGTCATTAATCTCCCTAGGAGGCCAGCATCCTGGGGGATCGCCAGACCAGAGAATTTATTCAGGCCTGGAGGTACCCATTTCATTAGCCATTCAATCTGTTCAACCACCAACCCCTCCCCTTCATTCCCGTATCTGTCTCTACTTTCCATCACTGTAGTTAATAATATTTAAGTGGTTGTTCTTACAGAGTGTTATCTTTATTATTATGAAAAATGCTCATTTTCCCAATATTTACCAAAATTCTCATTGTATTTGCAGCTTTCAATTGTCTGGAGGGGGTTGGGCGGGTCAATAAGCATTGGCATCGGTTAATTGTATGGCATGTTTATCACTGTACAAAACTGTGTTTCTTCCATTTGTTCTGCGATTACTGCAGCGAGCAAAGAAAAAAAGGAAAAAGTTGCATTTCTGTTGCTGCTGTTACACCAGTGCTGCAAATAGAGGTGTAAACCCTCCAGTAAATGTCACGATTAGGTACGGCAGGATGGAAACAGAGAATAGATTCCCAGAGGTAAACTCTCAACTGCTTACTTCAGTCCTGTAACCTAATGGTGTCATTACTGGAGGGCAAGTGCTACTGGCCCAACATGCATGGAGGGCCACCATGCAATGATTACTTATTTATGTTGGGAATCCTTATTCCACAAATACATAGCGAAAACAAATATGATGTCCCCTCTGTCAATTACAGTGATCAAGCATATGTGCCTGGATGAAGACACACAGCACACATGCTTAAAGATCAATCGGCGCGCACTGTGACAGCAAATATTGGAAGATACTGATATTTATCTTTGGAAGAGACTTTTCTAAAGAATGAAAATCAGTTGTAAAGCCTAAATGTGTAACTGCCAACTGGTTACAGTCTATCAAATTATTATTATTGTTGTTGTTATTATTTATGTTTGATAGACATATACAGTCTCAGGAAACCTACACTGTTCATAGATCACAGGGAATTCCTCCCATGTTGTGAGTTCTGTAATATCACCATGTCAGCCCTGAACACTCCTATGATCTGACCTTGCGTCTGAAATGGAGGGAAGTCTTCATTTTCCATCTCCCGATGTTTCTATGTTTCTCTCTCCCTGAAGGGTTTAACCATATATACGTGGAATAATTTCATCAACCATGCTACGTCCCGACGGACCCTTTCCACTTTAAACACTTAACGGGCTAAATAAATAATGATGGCTTACACACTGTGTGTGTGTGTGTGTTAACGTTAACGGCACCAGCCACTAGCCCCGGGTCCCACAGCAGCAGGAGTCCTTAAAGCGAATAATTTGCTTCCGTTCAGGCCGCCACACTGTAGCCATTCGCCAAGCAGATTATGGGCCTTTAAGTAGCAGCCAGGCCTGAAATGTGACTCTAGGGCCCACAAGCTGTCAGAGAGGAGGCAAGACTCCTTGGAGAGAAACTGTAGGATAGGGACAGAGAGCGATGGAGACTGACAGTTAGGGAAAAAGATAAATCTATAAATATGAATGCAAGAGAAAGACTGAAGGGGAGTTGATGTGGTGTGAAATAAAACAAAAGAGCAATCTCATTATCTAGTGTGTTTGATGAAGCAGGCAACTGTTCAAAATAATAAAAGGCTGAATCTGCTGATAATGAAGAAAAAACAGCCTCAATGTCACTTGCGAAGTGACGGTGATTGTTTCAAACACATGTTTTATGTCATACTTTTTTTGGCAACTCTGATCAGAATCTGCTGTGGAGGAATGACAGAGAATGAGGTTTTGATAACCAAGATTAAAAGTTAAGAGTTTTTGAATTTGACCAAACTACAGTCAGCATCTGTTTCCAGCACAATGGTCCATGGGATCTCCTTCGTCATTCCATTCGTTATGCGGCAATGATAACATACAGACTGTTACGAACTTAAAGTTTAGACAATGTATCTCTATACACACACTTGAGACAAAGTGTGTACTGATTACCACTGAATATTTGTGACAATAAATTTTAAGTATGTCACTGGAAAAATTTGGTATGCATACGTAGTATCAATAAGAAATGGGTGCCTAAAAGTCCAAATTAAGAATTGCCCATCACCTGACATCAAAAATGTCACGCATTCTCCAAACATCTCCATAATTTCAAAGTATTTTTAAAGAAACACTATAGAAAGAAAACATAATTTCGCAGAACCAGTCAATTAAGACAGCAGTTTCTATCCTGCTAAGGCGAGGGGCTTACAGTTACAATAACCCAATTAAGATATCAGATTTTAATTCAAACCGTTCAAAAAAATCAATTGAATCTTTCCGTAAACCCTTTCCTCTGGTTTTCTTTGTAATCTCAGCACGTTTTGATTTAACTGCACATTTCACTCCAAACCCCGAGCTCCAGTAAAACCCTGGAGAAAGCTAGACACCATCAGTTGATCTATCGTGCCATCTCCACGCTGAGGAGAGGACTAAAACATCAAATCCACCACCCTCGAAATGACATCTGAACATCAATACATGGTCCCCGCCCCTCCGATGTGACAGTAAAAGCCGTATTGATTTCCGCCCGGATTAAGGATTCTGCTGGGAGCAATTTAAACATACAAGCTGAAGTCTCCGGGCCAGTGGTGAGTGATGTCTTTCACCATGTATAATCAAATTGAAGGCCTGCATTTTGGAGGAGTGGTTGTCCAGATCAGTAAAATTTAAAGAGATGGAATAAGATACCTAAACCAAAAAGAGAACCGATAAGAGTGGATAAATAGATTACAAAGACTAAAAACAAACAAAGCAAACTCCAGTGGCTCCCTTTTTCTCCCTGTTCAGTATCTACAGTCTGCTGAGGTCTACCTAATGCTAAAGCTAGCAAGCTTGGTTCAAACACCTGGCACTGTAGCCAGCAATTAGCTGAGTTTTATTGGTGAGGCACCATTGTAAATAGCTCCATTAATAGCAGTGGATGTAAATTTTAAAACAGGGGGATGTTTTATGACGAATAAATTTGCGACCTACTGTTGCTGTCACCGCCACTTTTCACTCCTCCCACGCAAATGGCAAATGTCGCACATGCGCTGAAGTGTTACCTCAACAGGAACCTTTGACTGCAGGGCCTAAACTCAATGGAAGAAAGCATTAGTCCTCGGCGTAATTTTTCCCATAATTTCAGTAACAACAACAACATAAACAACAAAAGATAGAAAAACTCAGGTTGCATAATTGCCCAATTGGTGAATAACTATAGTGAATAAAGTTCAGCATTTTTATGGTATGCTAGGATTACCTATCATTTTCATGGTGGTTTCTCAACAAATGATAAGCTGAAGCTGAATTTCTGCTGTAAAATAGCAAACAAACATTTGGTTTTAGTCCTGCAGGCATTTACAAATGAAGGGATTTCACTGGGAAACTTGTAATATTTCAAGATATGTGTTTTTATATTCATATCCATATGTCTTTTATGTTTTAAGAAGATTTGAAGCAATTCCAAAAGGTTATAAATCACATAGTGGCAGCTCATATCAGTGAAAAGTTTTTTTTTGCATACTCATACATTATACTCCAATCAGCATGTCTCTTTCTGCCTTTGAGGTTATTAAAAGCAACTTTACCATCATTCATGACCCTGTTATTTACACAAGCAAGACAGATGCACAGAGGCACCTACAGATGTGAAGCAAATACTTGCGCACGTACACATCCATTCACTTCATCCAGATTTTCCTTCCCCCAGCTGCGCAGCAGTGCTGAGGCCATGTATCCTGATGGCACTGATGGTGCTTCATGCTGCCCTCAGGTCTCTGAAGGTTAACTCCCTGACCTCTGCGGTCTCCTGGTTGAGGGTTGCTGTGATAGATAGGCCTGCTCAGAGATAGAAATAATGTCCTATGTAGCGCAACAACAAAAAACTATATTTTAACCAGTGTTTTATAGCTAGTAATAGATAGAAGTCAGTATATTTTAACAAAGCAGTTTAAGGCATCATCCTGCGAGGGGTGTTTTGAATGCTTGGCCTCCAGTGAACTCTATTTAATTCTTTACGGCCTGTATTGTCATACCTTGTGCCTTCTAGACAATTTTAAACAATACACCACCAGGTGAAACTACCTGGTTGGGGAGAAGAAAAGCCAAGCAAACTGTTGTTTTCCTCTGCAGTAAGAGTCACAAAGCAAAGAAAGGGGAAACAGAATTTAAAAAAGGAGAAAAAAACAGGTGAAACAGTGCAAGGAAGTCAATGAATAACAATGTTTGGGGCCAAAAATAAATTACATGACGCTCAGTGTTGCAGAACAATCAAAGCTTAGGCGAGTTCTGAACATGCATGCACTTGAACTTGGCTAAATGTTGCTCTTGAACTACTGATAGGCACTGGGAAAAACAAGCCATTAAAGCCAGTTCAGGTAAACAAAATAGGACTCCAGCGGGAACAAGCAACATTGAAAGAGCTGGGGGGTGGGGGAGAGTCTTTGAAGTGGCTCAGAGTATTCCCCTGACACTTCTGAGATATTTATTTGAATAATGTGCAGATTCACACCCGAATGAGCAGAGATCTGTACAGTGGGTGGGAAGATGACAAGGTTTAATTTTCAACTCTACTGAGGAGTAGTGAGAGGGAAGTAGGAAGAGAGAGGAAAGAGCAGCAGGGGAATTAAAAAGAGAGACGGAGGGGGAGCAAAATACAGAGCTAGATATGAGATGAGGAAGGTTGATGGAGGTATATCAGATTCCCTAAAAACATTTTGACATTTTAAACCTAAGGCAGTTTGCAGGCAGTAAATAAAGGGAAGGGAATCAATAGCAGTCAGTGATAAGGGGATAAAGCAGCTAAATATGAAATACTGCCTAACAAAATGGTATGGATTTCCAATGGGGCCATGTGACACAAGCTGCTTTGAAATGCAAATAGTAACTTATGCACATTGTCCTTCTCAGGCCTTGCAACCTATTGATCGGCTAAAACAAATTCTATTGATCATTGAATATTTAATGGCGATAATTAAATCTCTCATGGAGGTACTTACACCCCATTTCCAGTTTTTTATCTTCTTACTCAGGAGACCTGCCTTTGACTCACTAACGCTCTCAGGCTCTGTAAAGAACCACATGCAGCTAATTGCAATAAAACTGGGTATTGAGTTCATGTTGAGAATATTGTGTAGGTTGTTTCCTGTCAATCTGCATGTCCCAACAGGAGGAGAGCATTTCTCCTAAAAGTTTAAGGTGAAAATCACCTTGTAAAATTCTAAAGGATCTGGATAAGCAAATGTAGAACAATGTTCTTCTTGGTTGCAACATTTCAGTCAGTTAATGTACTAAGAATTATACACAATCTGTAGTAGATTTAGACAACAAAAGATAGAAAAACATATGCCTCCACAAAGATACAGAATAAAGGGTTTAGAAGGTGTTTGCAGAATGGAGTGCTTCTTCTTTTTGGGGCAGGTGAAGTAGATTTGGTGTAGATGTCATTCTAGTTTCACTGTGAGTTTGATACACTGTGGTGTCCTTCGCTGCCTTTATGAATCTTCTTATATAGAGTTTTTTTTTCATGCCACTATGATGTGAATAACTAGAGTTTATACCGTAGTTAGACAAATGTGTGTCTGTTCTGAATTAGAATTTTGATGTATATTGTTATGATGTGGTGTTTCTTTCTTTTCAATTACTTGAGTCAGCATTTGTTTAGTAGATAAAAATGCCATCTGAATGCTGCTTCAGAGTATTCAACTACTCTTTTGGAGAAAAAAGTTTACATAATGTCACAGCTTTTTTTAATTTGCCTGCATGGCTATGAAGTATCATCCGAAATTTATCAGAAATATTTCTTCTTAATCTTGCGTGTTGTAAGTTTTATTGATCTTTGTCCAAATATTTGTCACAGGCTGGGTCTCTGACCCAGCGCTCTGAGTTCATGTTTGTATTTGTCTCATTTTGTTATGTGATTTAGTTTGTGTTATTTCCTATCTGCCTTTAGTTTAGGCAGTTATTGTTCCTGGGTTTTCTATGTTTTGGGGTTTTGTATTTATTCATCACATATTAGGTCTGTTAAGTTGTGTTGTCATGTTTTAGTTTTAGTATTTCCTGTTTTATTCTGACAATGTCATGTGTTCTTTGTTTATTGTATTTAGCTTTCCTCTCCTGGTCCTGTCATTAGGTTTATGTCTGTCAGCTGTTTCCCCCATGTGTCTCCACCTCCCCTGATCACCTCATGTATGTATTTAAGCCCTTTGTTTTCTGCATGCCATTGTCAGGTCGTCTGCTCATCCATGTCTCATCTCCAGGTACCCATGTCAGTTCACTATGGTTAAGGTTTTTCATGTTTTGTTATTAGTTCACCCAATTTAGGTTATTGTTTAGTTTTCACCGATGCCCTATTATTTTGTACCCTCGTTGCTAACCTCAATAAACGGCTTGTTTTGTTAATCCACACCACGTTTTGGTCTGCGTTTGAGTCCTCCTCTGCAACACATACGGTCTGCCCCAGCCAGACCGTGACAGTACGACCTGACCACTATGGACTCAGCAGACCGCGAGCTTTACGAGCGTCGGGAGGCAGCCTTCGCCCAGCTGGAGGAGGAGCTCCGCTGGAAGCCGTGGCGTACCCCCGACTACGAGCGCATTTTCCACGGGACTCGGCTAGCTCTCGGAGGTCCCAAGAGCTGCCGAAAGTCCCCGCCTGTTGCGCTGCCTGCATCTAAGCCTCGCTCGCTTCAGGTGGGAGTCCTCCGTGTGGCTTCAGGCGCTCACGCTCCAGCCTCGGTGTCACCATTCTGTGCACCAGGGGCTCAGTCGCTCGCTCCGCCAGCTTCCTCTGTTCGCAGGAAGCGGCGCACACGCCGCCATAAACCGGACATCGCTGAGCAGCTCACGGTGGTGAGTGAAAATGACTTTTATTCTCACGTCCCGTCTGACATTAACAACAATCGGCTCACTTCCGATCCATGGGGAATTTCCCTTATGGATGACGACGTGGACTGGGAGGATCCGTTTTGTTTTACTCCCTCTACGCAGGGAGGGATGAAAGACAATTCCCGCTCGCTTAAGTCTGCACATGCGGTTAAAGGAAAAACTGTTAACACTTCTACCAGGTCTACAACACTCAGTTCAGGTTTTGTTAAGTCTGGTTCAATCATCCCCAAGTCAGCTCACTCTAAGACCGTTAACCCAAGGACTGCTAATACTAAGACTGCTAAACATGAAGTGGACGGCGGATTCATTTTTGCTAGGTCTGTTTTTGTCGACCCAATACATATTAACCCTAAGCCTGCCGTTTCTAAGACTGTTTTTTCTGAGCCTGCTCCTTTGCCTGTTCGTGTTTCTGCTGCCAGGGCAGCTCGGGCCCAGCGTACCCCTGCACCCGTACCAGTTCCTCGGGTGAGGGAGTCTGAGGCCCAGCTGGTCCCTGCTCTGGTTTCCAGGCCAGCTGAGGCTCTGTCCGTTTCTGCACCCGTACCAGCTCCTCGGGTGGGAGTGGCTAGTGTCCAGCAGGTGCCTGCACCCGTTCCTGTTTCTACTGAAGGCTCAGGAGAATTCAGTCCGCAACCAACACCACCATCACTACTGCATGCTTTTCAGTCTATAGCTCAGTCATTAGCTCTGTTAGCAGCCCAGTCAATAGTTCATTTTCCTGTGTTTCCGTTAGCTCAGCCCTTAGCCCACTGTGCAGCTCAGCCAGCTCCCCATTGTTCAGCTCAGTCATTCGCTCCATCACCTGCTCAGCCTTCTGTCCAGCCGGTGGTCTCTACACCTGCTGGTCATGCTTCGTCTGCTGGAGGTTCAGGAGAACCCGGCCAGCTTCATGTTTTGTCTGCTGGAGGTTCAGGAGAACCCAGCCAGCTTCAAGTTTCGTCTGCTGGGGGTTCGGGTGAACCCAGCCGGCTTCAAGTTTCGTCTGCTGGAGGGCCCGAGGAGCCCGTCCAGCCTCATGCCACGTCAGCTGGAGGGCCCGAGGAGCCCGTCCACCCTCATGCCTCGTCAGCTGGAGGGCCCGAGGAGCCCGTCCAGCCTCAAGCCTCGTCAGCTGGAGGGCCCGAGGAGCCCGTCCAGCCTCAAGCCACGTCAGCTGGAGGGCCCGAGGAGCCCGTCCAGCCTCAAGCCACGTCAGCTGGGGGGCCCGAGGAGCCCGTCCAGCCACCTTCAGATTCTGCTTCTGTTTCGCCTGCTGCAGCTCCAGCCTGTGCTTCGCCTGCTGCAGCTCCAGCCTGTGCTTCGCCTGCTGCGGCTTCGTCAGAGCCTTCGTCTTCGCCTGCTGCGGCTTCGTCAGAGTCTTCGTCTTCGCCTGCTGCGGCTTCGTCAGAGTCTTCGTCTACGCCTGGTGCGGCTTCGTCAGAGTCTTCGTCTACGCCTGGTGCGGCTTCGTCAGAGTCTTCATCTACGCCTGGTCCGGCTTCGGCCTCTGCTCCTGCTTCTGCCTCACCTGGTCCGGCCTCAGCTTCTGCCTCGCCTGGTTCGGCCTCATCCGAGTCTTCCTCGGCTTCTGCTTCAGCGTCGCCTGGTCCTACGGCTGTTATGCCGCCGCCCAAGCCTCGCTCTGCACCTGGGAATCTTCGGCCACCTGCTGGACGTCACCGCCGTCGAGGTCAGCCACCTGAACTGTTTCTACGCCGTTGCCGTCCACACGGTCGGCCACCTGAACTGTTTCTACGCCGTTGCCGTCCGCACGGTCGGCCCCCTGAACGGTTTCCATGTCGCCACCATTGCCGTCCGCACGGACGGCCCCCGGAACTGTTCGACCATGGACTTCTGTGCCGTCGGCCTCCGGGCCGGCCCCCTGATCACATGAAATATGATTTTCTGGACCGTCACCCTCCGGGTCGGCCCCCTGAGGAGTCATGAACTGTTCCCTGTGCTCCTGTGATTTTGATGGACATTTTGGTTTTTTTGGCCTTGTTTCTGGCCCTCCGTCCTGGACCCCCACCGCCCGCCCTTGGTGGGTTGTTTTTGGTTTTGTTTTTCGAGGTTTTGGGCGTCTGGAATCCGCCCTTGAGGGGGGGGGCTCTGTCACAGGCTGGGTCTCTGACCCAGCGCTCTGAGTTCATGTTTGTATTTGTCTCATTTTGTTATGTGATTTAGTTTGTTATTTCCTATCTGCCTTTAGTTTAGGCAGTTATTGTTCCTGGGTTTTCTATGTTTTGGGGTTTTGTATTTATTCATCACATATTAGGTCTGTTAAGTTGTGTTGTCATGTTTTAGTTTTAGTATTTCCTGTTTTATTCTGACAATGTCATGTGTTCTTTGTTTATTGTATTTAGCTTTCCTCTCCTGGTCCTGTCATTAGGTTTATGTCTGTCAGCTGTTTCCCCCATGTGTCTCCACCTCCCCTGATCACCTCATGTATGTATTTAAGCCCTTTGTTTTCTGCATGCCATTGTCAGGTCGTCTGCTCATCCATGTCTCATCTCCAGGTATCCATGTCAGTTCACTATGGTTAAGGTTTTTCATGTTTTGTTATTAGTTCACCCAGTTTAGGTTATTGTTTAGTTTTCACCGATGCCCTATTATTTTGTACCCTCGTTGCTAACCTCAATAAACGGCTTGTTTTGTTAATCCACACCACGTTTTGGTCTGCGTTTGAGTCCTCCTCTGCAACACATACGGTCTGCCCCAGCCAGACCGTGACAATATTTCCAAAAATAGGACAGATTTTAAGTGTGGCCTCAAACTTTAGACAACTCTGCATTTTTGTATGTTACTATTTCTTACAGTTCTGTTTTATCTTGTTTATTTAACTCCTTCAGTAAATACTAATTCTACTGTATAAAAAGAGCTAATTTGTAATTTGGCCAAAGTCCTGCTCGGATTTTCTTGCGGTATACCTAACTTCCCCCATTTATTCAGTGCAAGTATGCCTTCTGTACAAAAATGTACTGCGCATAGAAAACAGACGTTCTTCTGGTATGCATTGTGTTTTTCCAATAATAACAGGAAATGATACAAAACTATCTCTAAAACCACAATACATCATTTTGTTTTAATGTCTCTCGGCTGTTGAATAAACAAAGTGCAATGTAAAAAAATCCTGCTTTATAAAAATTCACTCTATTATGTACTTGTTATACAAGAATGAAATTCAGGTATCAGCGGTATAGGAGTATGTTAACCATCTGTGGCTTTTATATTACAAAGGACAAAGTTTAATACCCATGATGGCAAGTTGTTGCTCAAGCTCTCAGGCGCGTTGTCTCTTTGCTTTTCAGGAGCCACAAACTGTCCTCATACTGTTAGGGCACAAAAAAAATGCGAGAGAAAAAAAGTCTCCTTAATTGAGTGACATAATTTATTACATTAAAAGACTGGCAAACAGGAAAAGGTTGCTGTCAGGATAACATTAGAGGGCAGCTCTCATTGCATGGGCCAGTGTTAAACAAAGTGCCAATCAATAGCCCTTTTATTAGTGACCACAATCAATGTACCACTGACTCAGTGAGCCAATTAACGTTATCGATCACAGACGAAAGAGAAGAAGTGAAGGGGACGAGGGCAAAGTATTGAGATAGCAAAGAAAATACAGGGGACGATAGGAGAGGACGAGCTGCAGTGCTTTCCTCAGGTCTTGTTTTCCTTCTCATCTGTAGGGAGGAGGAGGGGGAGGTTGGCTGTGGAGTGAGAAGACCAGATTCCCACCAAGTGAGAGGCCCCAGGGATCTGCAGCTGAAGACACCCTGACAGAAAGCAGAGGCCCACATATCTCCCAGGAGGAAGTGAGTATGTGTGTGTGTCTGTGTAGTAGTGGCAAGGAGTGGAGTTCAGGGGAAGCTGCTGCCCACCCTATACACCCACACTCTCGTGCACATCATTTACTAGCACGGGGGGTGAGCTGTACTGGGAAAGCAGCACTACTTGTCTTCTCACCGTTGGTTCTGAATAGTAATGAGGTCACAGCACTCTAAGGTCTCTGTGCATGCTCAGCTCCAACTTCCACTCCAAGTGGGTGACCAGTGTGCATGTGTGGGCCTGTATGTGTGTGACCGGCTTGGGGATGTACATTACATAATTTCCTAAGGTCTCTGTATGACACAAAAACTGCATGCGACATTAACAGTCAGGGATGCTGAATTTGTCTAAACTTCCCACTCATTACGAGGAACACTTTGGAACACGTTTACTCATGCAACAATATTTTTTTGTTTTTCTGATTACTTATGGATTCAGTCATCTTTACTCTATGTTATTCTCATAATTTGTGCAACAATAAGTTCACACCCTCACAATAGCGCTGCTGATATTCAAGTACCCCTTGTATTTTCATTTGGTGTCCTGTTCCCAAAGAGAAAGGGGTCAGGAGGACATCTGCTTCATGTCAGCTGGCAGTATAGTACTTGTCTCAGGGGTTATCGGGCTCCCTCTATCAGGCTGTGGTTGGAACATGGACCTCTCCTTCCTGAAGGAAACCCTCCGAACCAGCGTGTCGACAGCTTGAGAAGGTGCGACGGAGAAAGAAAAGAGGAAAGTTTGGATGGGGCTGGAAGGAAGATGACAGAGGCAAGGATGAGTAGGAGAGAAATACAGCAAATTACTGTGGTTTTTTTTTAGATACGGTAGGACCAACACCCTGTATTGTATTGTAGTTTACCCTACTAAATTTTTCCATGTTACTTTGCTGATATTAATAAAAGGAAAGCCCAACAGAATATTTAAAATTATATTTTAGATGCTGAAGAAAACTCTCCATTTTAATTGTTGGTTTCAATGTATAAATAGAAAATGTGCACAATTAGTGATATTATTTATCACCATATCTATTTATTTTTATATAATTATCTGATGAGCATTTTTGGAAGTCCCTCCATAATGATAAAAGTTCCACATGTTGTCTATTTATCTGTAAGTCTGATCTTGTCAACTCACAGGACAAAATCCACGAAAGTTTAATATCAAGCTTCCAACAATACTGGAAAATAATAAGGGAAAAATACACATAATCTCATATATCTTACAACAGAAGTAGACATTACTCTTGCATTCACAAATGGTGAGTTAAGGAGCTGTTAATAATTAAATGGCATATTATTTATTGTCCTTTAAAGCTTTAAAGACCCATTAAACTTCAAAACTACTTCAGAATGAACATAACAAACTCAATATTGTTCTCACTGATGCTGTTCTGTCTTCTTTGTATTACTCTTTGTATTCATCTAGTGATGAGTACAATAACTGAAAGGCAGTACTTTAGCCTTTTGAGGATTCATTGATAGTCTATATGTCTACCATCAACTGGATTACATTAGTGCTGACAAAGATGGGGATAAAGGTAAGCAGAGAGAGAGACCAAGTATACTGTACTCCGTATATCCCCTCTTTGTGATTCAAGGTTTGCACTTCATCTGGACTGCTGTAGTGCCCCTGTGTGTATGCTACTTTTAAACTAAGTACAGAGACACGATAGTGGAAGAGAGAATGAGAATGTCATATACAGTATAACAGTGGTTGCCACACCACCTACCAAGATTGCACTTAGACAAGATAGTTGAAGTAAAGTCAAGGACTTAAAGGTCCGATAAGAAAAAAGAAGACAAAAGTAAGAGTGATTGAGAGAAAGAAGGAGAATGAAAAAAAGGCAATGCAGACAAGCTGCAGTATGTGAAAATACCGTTAGTGATGTGAAAGCTTCAGATGAAGTGGAGCGAAGTGAGCCCCAAAGCCAGGGCTAAGTGAGCAGATTAGAGAGACCGCACAGTGGTATCACTCTTCCACTGCATTTTCTGTCCCACTGGCAAAGGTCAAGCACGTACTACAGCCACACAGTGTACATACTGCAGGTATGTACACACAGTCATACAGACAAAAAAAAGTGTTAATGAAAATAACATCACCAATTTGAGCCAATAAAAAGGCTCATGCTTGACACACAAATGGCAGTGTGGCATATTGTAAAGTGGGTAGTTTCAATGACCCCTTTAACATTCTCAGCTCACATGGCTGCTTCTGCAAAACCAGGTATAAAATCTGTGCTGTTATCAGCCCCAGTGCGTTTGCATTTTACAAACCAGAGTAAAGGTATAGTTGTAATGCCATTCTTATTATCTCATTATGAGGAAACAGATTATTATGAGAAACCAATTACAATAGCATAAGAATTTAAAGGTTTCAATGCAAAATGTGTGTTGGCCGGCTTCTGACAAAATACTTGTAAGTTAAGCCCTGATGATAGACATTGCCCTGTGTTTCAACCAAAGGATTTAATCATTTCTTTAAAATGTGTATAATACTGTGTAGTTGAAAATGATTTTTGATACATAAGACAATGTTAGATATTATTTTCTTCATTCAGTACATCCACAGTGTTAACAGAACAATTTTTGTTTCACCACCACATGATCGAAAAGTGCTAAAGAACCCAGCTGACCCCCAGCTTGACAACCCTGGCTCAAGTTCCTTTTTCTTCAGTTTTATAGCTTCTATGCCTTGTTCTGGTGACAGTATGATCAAGTGCAAGAGGTTTCGTTACTTTTGTAATGTGTGAACTTTATATTAAAAATAATAATGACAAAATAATAGTGCAAATTATTTATTCTCACTTTTGCTGCTGCTAGGTAAAGCTGTTGCTCTAGTTTGTCACTGATGTACACTTCAATCTCTCTGTGTTCTTTCCCCTATTTAGCCTAGAGGTAGCACTGTATATTTACTCTCAACACCTTGGGGTGACATTACTGTGCTTGCTGCTGCTGCTGCTTGGAATTTAAGCTGCGCTCCTTACCAAAGAGCTGTGTTACAGCCCCCTTAGACACAGCCGGAGCCGATTTGTTTTCCCACAAGCAATGTAAACACAACACTTGTTGAAGGACCCTCATTCACCATATATTTAAAAGGAATACCTTGTCGCCCCACCTTTGCCTCCTGCACCACTTTCTTTTCCATATTTTACTCCTTATCGTCCTCAGAATAAATAGCCTTGAAATAAGTAGAAGGCATGTCTACAATGTGGACATCCCAACTTCAAAATGTAAAACATCTTGAACTGAGCAGGGTAAGAGGATATAAAAAGGAGTATAAAAAGGAGCCAAGTTATATTTCAAGGATACTGGCTCCTGCTAAGACATGTTCAAGTTCATCCAGGAAATGGGGGTCTGTGGAGATCAGATCCAATCTTCTTGCTTTCTCCAAAGTAAGCTTGACAATCAGCAAATCAGAAATTAGCCTCAACATCTTAAAATAGAAACATGAGTAGCTGTTTTTCCCCCTTGTTTGCTGTAATCTGATGACGCATTCGCAATGAGGCCAAGGTCAGGGTGGATTCAGCAACCATGTACAAACTATTTTACTTGACCAAGCAAAAAGGCTAATCAAAGGTATATGATTTCATCTTCTCCACAGTTAAAAGACTCGTTTCATGTTGGCAAGCATGTAACATCTGCTTTAAGTTGAATAGAGTCAGGCTGGGGGTGCCCCATTCTTTTTCCTTTCTTCTGCTCACAGAGCTTAAATTGGGACAGAAAACAAATCGGAATAACCACATGAGAATGCAAATCCAACTGATGAGGCTGAAACTGTAGGAAGCAAAAAGCATAACATCATACTGGATGATACTGGATTTTGGTTGTGTGAACTTGTGTTTTCCACTAAATATAAACAGGATTTGATTTTCTCTGCTTTCTTATAACCTTAAGATTGAAACATGGAATATTTTGTGTAACTTTCAGATGCAATAAATTCACCAAGGAAAAAAAAACATCCTCAGTTATGGGTAGAACTTCTTATATTGTTCTTGTAGAAGTTTTTGTATTTATACTGCATCACACTGGGAGTTTCTGAAACACTGTTTGTCAAGACCACATTCAAAAGATTTCAGATTTCTGTCCACAAATGCAATAATACACATCATTAGCTCTGCGGCCTGACACACTGTGGCTGAAGACAAAGACAAATGCTACAGGAAAAAAATTTTTTTTAGCTGCATCTGGATTTAGTTGGGAGTCAACCACTGACTAAGCAGCGATTTAAGAAGAGAGGGCTCAAACAACTGAACTTTCATTGGTAAAACTGTGATTTCCACCTTAGCTCTTGTTGTGACTTGGGCATCCATGCAACCCACACAAAAATCAATCTGGTACCAGTTAGTGCTGACTTGAAACACTTACCTGGGCATGAAATCAATCAGGCAGATTTTCATATACCTCTAGCAAAAGCAAAGGCTACTTGATTATGGTAACCAGCTGATTACTATGTGTCTTTGGCAAGCGGGGCAATCAAAACACACACACGCGCGCACACACACGCGCACACACGCGCGCGCACACACATATATCAATCAGTGTTTATCTGTACACTGTAATACAAGACTAATTCACCTCACTACACAGCTTTGCTCTTTGGCTTTAACCCTTCTATTGGTGTTTCATTGACCTATGGGAGTAAAATCAAAGAGGAGGCTTATAGGAAGAGAGACATTTCCCTGCATTCCACTGGGCTTCTGAACTTCCAGCTGAACTACGAGCATGTGTTAAATGCAACACTGATGTTATCAAAATTGACACTGCTATGTTACGAGAGAAAAGAGAGCAGCTCAGCATTCTCCATCACCATACACCCACGTTTTATGCACGCACAGCCACTGAAAAGTTCACAGCCCTAACTCGCTGCCAGGAACAGAAAAGAAAAATCCAAAACAATCTTTATTTATTTTTTTTATTCTTAAAGAAGAGCAAATCTAACTGTCAGCTCAGTGAGGATTATTTCACCATGGCTGGCTCCCCAACTTCCCCTCCCGTAATCCACCCAAAAAACTCTTGGTGAAGCCTTTCAAAACAATTTATGCAAACAAACATCAAGCTCAGCTATTTGTATTGGCACCATTTTGCAGTAAACCAGACTGAACCAGGACCAGATGGGGCTGGGCCTTTTTAGTCTCCATGTGGTGCAACACTAGCTCAGCAGACACACTCAACGAAGAGCTCTGTCTTTGTACTGAGGAGTGTTTCAATATTTATACCACGTTTCATCACTTCCCCCACTTCTAGGTCTGTATATGTATATATGTGATGGATTACAGCACGGACAGATAAAACCATAATAAATATATTGCAGCCATTTTGCTATTGTATCGTAATATTTTTTTCACAAATTTTAATTGTTTACATTGAATGCATCCTAACCCAGACCATGATTTATATGTGTTTGGCTACTTCAACAACAAGATAATACAATAATGTTGAAATAAATTTGGACAAGATTCCCTGCTGAGGATGTATGGCCATACATGAGAGAAAAGATGCCAACACATAGCATGACTGGTCCAGCGCTGACAGCAGTGGCTGTACTGCGGCCGGTAATTGGACTGACAGTAATAGGAACTGTCTTTCAGTCTCCGTGGGCCCTAGCAATAGGCCACAATGCTGCTGTGGATTTAGCAGCTACAGTCAGATGGAAACCATGTAACAGCAGTTTACCCTGTCTTCCCTTTTCTTCCTACATTTGAACGCTGACATGATCATTTATGAGTTGAGTGAATTTCATGGCCCTTGGGCCCTTGATTCCTGGTCACACGCCAACATGCGATTTTAGAATACACGATTGTCAATGAGAAAATGAGCCCTCCATTCATCATTCCTGAAGAGTTTCTTTTTCTTTCCTTTTCTTCTTTTTTTGAAGATACATGTATTTACCCGGCAGCAGCACTTTGCTGCTGCTGGCCCTCTGCCTTGAGGGAAGGTTCGGTTAGAAGTCAGCACCCATCTCAACGAAGACCACACATACACGCACATGGGCATGATAGCAAGGTGTTAGCATAGAAATACTCCATATTATCAGTGGCTGAAGTGACATTTGTGATCATGACTATTTTCAAATTTCAAAGTTAATACACAAGAAAGCACAGATGTCGTATTGTTGCCATAGCATGCAGCAACATGGATACACAACACTTGCGAACAAGAGTTCACATGGACAAAAAGCCTAAGGCCTCCACATAAAAGCTGACACGAGGAAACATACACCATATAACTGACCTACAGCCTGCTTGTATACTCAAACATAGACCTCCTGATACCACGTGGAGAAAATAGATACAAATATTTCCCACTCTGTCCTTCTCTCTCCCTCGCTCTCTGCCTATCTCTCTCTCTCTCTTGCACACGTCTACACTCACACAAACTGTGTAACAAGGCTCTCTCTCCATAAGCAGTTATTTCCCAGAGTTACTGCCAGGACTCCCTCTCTCACTCAGTGACAAGCAACAAATCCCTGACACCACCACTGATGATAGCTTTACAGTAGAGCCTCAAGGGGACTCTGCCAGCCAGCACACACAAACAACACACATGCCTGCATATCCACACACTCCTTCTCTCTCACTCACTCACATATTGCATCCCGTGAGCCTCAGGGGCCTCTGAGACACAGGGCTCCCAACAAAAAAATTCAGAGGTTTTGTTTGACTTAAACATCTGAATACAAGCGATCAGCGTGGCAGTGGTACAAATGCAACACAAATTATGCTTGTCCATTCATGTACAGATTTAAATTCTTAAAAAAAAAACCAAACGACTATATGTGTAATTATAATCTTTCAAAATATATTTTGTTTTTAAACCCAAGGTACCAATCAAACTGTACCATACCACAGTGAGTGGCACTACTTATACAGTAATCAACGTTGTACTGTCATCACATGCAATTATCCTTTTCTTCTCTAGACCAGATTGATTTATTGAGACAATTGTCATGATGTTACACTCACCCTATGCCGTTCTTTCTCTGTTTGATGAAGCTTTAATGACTCCCTGTGCACACTGTAATTACTCGTCAACCCTGGAGATGTTTGTTTTAGTGTTAACCGACCACTGCTGTGACCATATCCTCCATGGGTCTATTATTTCTCATTACAATATTTATTACTTTTCCATCCATTTGGGTAATTTAGCAATATTAATAATGGTTTTCATGGGGTACATTTGTGTGTATGCACTATATGTGTGTGTATGCAATAATTCCAGATCACAAGTGCCTTGGATTTATTGGCATATACCAATTTGGCTTTAATGAGATCACACACCTCCAGGTAGGTGCTGCTTCATCCTCTGCTTAACTCAGGGTTCTTCCTCCATCTCTCTGTCTGTCTGCCCTTATTACCATTTCATACACCCCTCTACCTCCACCACTACAGCCCCCAACCCCTCCTCCATCCTTCTCCTCCTCATCTGATGAAAAACCAGAAAGGCTTTGTGTGGTTCATTAAGTCAGCATAGGAAATGTATTAAGTAGGAGAAGAGGGCTGGGAGCTATTGAGTGTTGACTTAACCTTTAGAGTTTTTTTTTTTTCCCAGTCGGTGATGCTTCTAATGGAGAATGCGTGTATTACTCAGTCTCATTAGTAACCACTTGGATCTGTCAGAACAAGATATAATGGAGCTTTGGGCTTGCTTATTGTTAAATAACGTGAGTGAATGAGCGTGAATGCCTTTGTCTGCTAGTAGTTAAATGTCCTGTTATATGACCAGTCAGGTCAAATGGTATGTCTACAAATTGCAACTGCCAGACTGTTTCAAGAAGTGACTTTGTTTTCCGTTGTTGTTGTTGTTGTTTTGTTTTGTTGACAAAAACATCTATACCTGCATGATGCATAAACCCGGTAAGCATTTTATTTGTTCTGTACTATATTGGGAGTATTGGTTCTGTTGTTTCTTGACCCTCACGACTGTACTCCAGAATAGATTATGTTAATTTTAACACCATCATTCTGGGTCTGAATTAAACCCAGTGCTTGTGGACAAGGACAGGGGACTGAACATATAGACAGCTTACAAAGAAGCCGAAGAAAAACGGGTTTTTGATGTAAGAAGTTGCTTTTGTATCCCTACTATAGGTTTAACACTTCACCTTAAAATATATTTATGGAAAAAAGAATGAAATCTAAGAAATGACAGATGATAAAGGATAGAAACACTGTTACTATAACAGCATTTTAACTGCTAAAAAACTCTTGTTACCATGCGATTGCTAGGTAATCCAGACAGAAGAGTATAAAGAAATGGCCCAACATTTGGTTGTCACACAATTTAGAAGGAAGGGCACTGTGGCCAGTCTGCCATTGCAATTAGCATTCATTTCGGCTTTATTCAATGAGATCTACACTGACTACTAGGCATGCATTATGCATGAGACTGTCCATATGCACTAAGGCCATCATGCATGCCCTTGTAGAAACGCAATGACCACTGGCATGCAATTACATTTAACTTGTGCACGTTCTCTTATGTGCTCATTCTTCTCATTCTGGTTGTACAGGCTAAAATTGTGCATTCTCCTTATAATACATTGTGATATTCGTCAGTAGTGAGGTAAAAATTATACATTTTACAAATTGATAACATCTGTTAGTCAAATCCTTATAAGTGTCCAGTTAAAACTATCTACAAATAAAACCTGGTATTCAGGAGGGGTTTTTTTTCCAGACAAACATAAGGCTTAAGTATTCTTTTAGATCTGTAGTTTTCTGATCATGATAAAAGTATATATATAAATATGGTTAGAGTAAGGAATATAAACAAGAATCTGCAAGTACGATTGCACTGACTTGTGCTCTACTACAGAGTAACTTGTATCCTTTTTTAATTGCTTCCTCTATCCCTGATGATGACTGATTAAAAATAAATACATAAAAATGATGGCGGTGGAGTAGCAACAACTTTTTGGCTGCCTGTAGAAGTTGGGAAAACCTAACCTAATCTAACCTTCTAACATTTAATAAAACATTTCAAAACATCTAAAAATTGTACTGCCAAAAAGCTGAAAATATGGCTGTTTTACATATCTCTGTAAAAGCAGGCTGTCTGGATCTATAAGCATTGCTCACTCATCTGATTCATACCTCACTGTTTCATCAAAAATAATAAAACACTGTCATAATGGCCATTTCCTTTTTCTTCTTCCTCTGCAGTTTATCTTCTTTGTGTTTATGTCAAGAACGTAATGGAAATGGTGTTATGATATTGTGAAGTTCGTATATGTATTTGTTTTTTAAAATTGCTCGTTCAGTTCCCTTTTCTGTGAATTTTGACTCAAGAGAAAGAAATGAACACAAGTGACCCTGTGAGATGATGCTGAATTTGATGTAAATAATGATAAAATAAAATTTTGCAAAATATGATTTTAACAGGGGAAATAATAGCGGACTATGGTTTGTTATCCAATAAGTTTTTGCTGTAGCTTAGTGGCCTTTCAGAAGAAACGGGCACTTGTGTGGACAAAAGGCATCGTTTCTAAGACTTACTGTTGCCCGTGGGTGTTTAAAACGGCATTTCTCAAAGCCTGGACCGTGACAACTCCGACCATTTTATCTCTATGAAGAATCTCTAACAGGAGATCTTAATTTCCAGCACGTGGCTCTTTAGCGCCCCTTGGAGAGAAAGCCCGTAATCGCAGATGCGTCTCCTGGGGAGTCAAAGCCATTCATCAGCCAGGGAAATTAAAGGCACTGGAAAATTTGGCTCAAGGTATCAGTCGTGACAGCGGGAAACTTACACTTCTCTAGACAAGCAGAAATGGGCAGATCATATGACTCAGTTAGACCGATCACCTCTGTCACTGCCAACGCAAAAGTGGCGAGTGTAGAAGAGAAATAAACAGATCTCTTACCTACCGGTAACATCTCAACACACGAAAAGAGGGTAAAGCTTGTTTATGTTTATGGGAGAGAGTGAGACAACTGGTAATGGCTGAGCTCCTAATCTAATAAGGCTTAAAATTATTTCTAGTTTCATTCACTGTGAGGCAGCATCATTCCTTACCCATCTTTCAAGTGAGCATCATTCAATTAAAATGCAATTCTCGTCGCCCCCATGCACGGATATTTAATTAGACTGGGGAGCACGGCTTCCAATGTCTTTTTTTCTAGCATAGCTCTTCGGATTTCACCTCTAAGGCATATTTTCACTCTGTTACTCGTTGGTTAAACAAGGGCATGTATCCATTTGTTAATTGATACAATTACGCATTACGCGTAATGGTCACGTAGGTCTCCAGGCGCGCATCAATCACTGGTCTATTGACCTGCCAAAAACCCCTCTAACCGTTCCTACTGGGACTGCCCCTCTCTCTAATAGAGAAAGATAGAAACATCATCGTCATTAACTCTGGGATGGACCTCTGGCCAAAGAGCCAGAAGCGAACAAAGGTCGAGATTTAAAAAAAAAAAAAAAGTATTAGAGGTCCAGCCATCTATAGCTGTGATACACTGTAAATAATACAAAGCGTTTTAGGTATCAGTTTTATCTAAGCAGACAATAGTGCAGACTTTTCTAGTTTAGGCAACATGTGTTATTTCTATTTGTCTAGATAAAGTAAAAAAGTAATGAAATATCTCACAAGACACCCTAAACATCCCCGGTGTTTCTCTCTCTCTCTTTTCTAGTTTATTTAACTTCACAAAGGGTTTCCATATTGCATTGTTACAATTCAATAATAATGAACAGTGGTGCAATTTTCCGAGACTTTACCTCAGAAAATCGGTAAAGAATTCTATTACAAAAGCGAAACAAGGCTGTGTACAGTGCACCTTAAGAAAACCCTGTGTTGGACGTGATTGGCAAAGACATTATTCTATCCTTGGTACCCTGCCGTTCCGGGATTACAGTGACGTCACGCTGATACCCTTGCATGGATGAATGCTAAAGAACTATAGAGCCACAAATAATAGCACAAGCAGAGTCCATATCTTGGAAGACTTACGTTATCCTTTAAGCCTCCTTCAGCTAACACAACAACAATTTTTTTTTGCACTTAATGACGCTTAATTTCATTTCTTATTGGGTCCTTGGGGGGATTATTCATTCATATAAAACAATCTGCAGCTGGTGTCAGCCTAAAGTCTCCCTCCTATGAGTGAAGTCATCTATTATTGAGCGAAAGGCCGTGCGTGGAAATGTGTGTAAGACGGTGGATTTGAAGTAGAATTGGTTGCAATCGATCAAGGGTGAAGAATATTCCTGATGGTAACAAAAGAAGCAGCTATGTCTTTCTCGCAATTTGGATATCCCTACAATGCAACTTCACAGGTAAGACACTTTGCTTTTCATTTTCATTTACCCTAAATATAGTGTATACAGAAACAAGACTAAATTCATCTTTATTTCACCAATAAGAAGGCGTTTAGTTTTTTGAGAAACATAAACGAAAGAGTGACTGCTTTGACAGTATTGACAGCTATTTTCGCGTGGAGCTTTTGTTGTTGAACCAAATATCGATACACACACACCCGTGTCCAATTACACTGAATTATGAATGAACTCACGTGTTTTTCTGATGACAATAGAGATGAATGTCACCTATCGCACACTATGAGGTGTAATTGGGCTGTTAAGCATGCTGTACACATAAGCAAACTTTCTGATGGAGTTGTTTTGACATGTAAGATTGGAGTATTTTCAAAGGCTTAAATCTTTATTAAACCGCTTTATTTACCTTTTTAATAAATTCTTATTGCTCCAAATGACAAGTTCGAAGAAGTTCAGGTCGATGAGGGGACAGAAGTTACTCCTGAAAAAGTTAACAGACAACTTCTCCGAGGACAACATTTTGACTTTTGGCAGAACGTAAACGTCAGATCGTTGCATTAACACTGATATTGGGACTTTGCTGCAACTGCATTTTGTTTATTTATACGGAAACATTTTTTTTTTTTAAATTCGGTGATAAAATGAAGCAGGTCACTTTTTCTTGTTCATCTTCATATCCGAAAACAACTATTTATGTCTTTTACATTCGCACGCAGTTTAAAGTAGTGAATTAAAACTGTTATTAAATTGTGGGGAGAAAAAAAGAAGACAATGACATTTTATATCTTATCGTTTTATTTTTCCCTGCGACCTACTTTCTATCATTTCACGGATTCTCTGAAAAGTGACTTACCTTGAATTAAGGCAGGTCACAAGTAAAGGCAACGACACCTGAATCGTGATCATTCAAGAGCAGCAAACGAAATCAGCTCACAATTACCGGTTGCTTTAACATTTTAAGATACTAAAGCAACTAGACTAAGGCTAAGATTTTTGCAGAGCATAGCCCAGTCACTTCAGAGTTGCCACAGACATCCACATGAGAGATGAAACAGCCAGTGACCATGTCTATCCACAATTCTCTTCATGCAGTTTTTCGTGTCGGCAAACCCCAGTACGACTTGCTGCGATTCGATTTCCAGGTCGGTCTCTGACGGGACAGGCAGCTCCCAGACTGCCGCTGCCGCCGCCGCTGCCTCCTTTTGCTGCCCGTCCTACGAGAACCGGCTCTTGGCAAGCAGCCGGACGGAGCTGAACGCAGCGCTGGGGATGTACAGCTCTCCCTACGCCGCAGCGGCCGCAGCCAGCCAGAACTACGCCAACTACTTCCCCTACAGCACCGACCCATCCGCTATCTACTCCACTCTGGTGGGCTCATTTGATGCGCAAAAGGGGGAGGGGGGGTCTCAGGCTGATCGATCAGCTAGGTTTATCAATTTATCTCACACTGCAAACATATCCGTCTCGATAAGTCTTTTAATCCAACGGCAGCTCTTGTCGCACTTCCCCTTCAAAGCAGCAAAAGAACGAGGAAAAAGAGACAGGTGAACGAGTCAAAGAGTCAAAAACGATTGATTTGAACAAAATTTACTGTTAATTTAAAGTTAAACCCCCTTTTTGTGTTTTGTTTTAAAATATTGCCACTCGTTTCTGTAATTTTGGGGGTGGGGGGCATCAGATTCTTCAACTAGTAGAGCAAATTGTTTACTTTAAAAAAAAGTAGAAGTTTGAGTTGTTGCAGTGCAGCTGAAACTTTTCTTTCTATTTCCGTCTATATTTAAAAAAAATAATTAAAGTTGACTGTCTATTTAAGTATTTTGCATTATGTCTAAAACAATATTGAACTAATATTATTAAAAAATGTTAACAACACTTGTTTTTGGACATCACATCATACTTCAAACACAATGAAAATACATATGTGACAAATCGATGTCATGTATGGGAAATCTTTTCTGCCTCTAATAACTCATAGTTTGAATCATTTGCTTGTTATTTATTAGCATGGAACTAAGATACTTTATACATGAAATAACTTTCAGATATCTTCAGAATGCTAACATATTTAATCTAAACTTTCAGAATGTTTATAATGTATAACAACCGCCTTCTCTTTTACAGAATCCACAGTATGACATTAAGGACAGCACAGGCACTTTACACTCTGGCATTACTCAAACTGCTGCGTACTATCCTTATGATCACTCACTGGGACAGTATCAATATGACAGGTAAGTTTTACATCATTAAAAACAACTATTCAATGGTGACACATTTAGATCTGAGGTCTGAGTCTAACTCTATAGTGGAACCTGGATCTGGTGAAACTGTATACATTTCAAACAACAGAGAGTAACAATAGAGGATACCTGAATTAGTAGTCTACTATATAATTTACCCTCTGCACTAATGGTGACTCTTTCCCTGGCTAAATGCGTGTGTGTGTATGTGTGTGTATTTCCAGGTACGGGACAGTAGATTTTAATGGCACAGCCAGAAGAAAGAACGCTACACGTGAAACCACCAGCACTCTGAAAACATGGTTGTATGAGCACCGCAAAAACCCCTACCCCACCAAGGGAGAGAAGATCATGTTGGCCATCATCACCAAAATGACACTCACTCAAGTATCCACCTGGTTCGCCAATGCCAGGAGAAGGCTTAAAAAGGAAAACAAGATGACCTGGTCACCAAAGAATAAGGCGAATGATGACAGGAAGGATGACCTTAAGAGTGAGCAAGACGGTGTTACCAAAGGTAATGATTTGCATTTTTTTTCTTGTTGGTAAAAAATGGTTTTCAAAGTTTAAAAATTATTTAATTGAATGTATTTATTATTTTTCCATGACAAACAGCATATTAAGAATATAAAACCTGTTCTTTCATGTAGATTCTAATGATTGCAAGGATGAAAAGGATTTACATCTGAGTGATCTGGAGGATATGGATGACGATGACTGTGACAAGCTGGACAGTGACTGTGAAAAGGTGGCATCGGATGAGCACGACCTCCAGAGGACCATGGCAGGATCTGGAGCACCTCAAAAAAGAGACTGCAGCTCCGAACTACACCTGAGTTTAACTAACAGCTTTCACTCTTTCCCTTGTGCCATCAAGAATGTCACCACCCTTCCTCCTCTCCCGGCTGACTTCCTGGATCCTGTAGTGTCCAAAGCACCCTCCTCAACCAGCCCAGCCGCAGGAACTGTGTCCTTGTCGCACTATGAAGCTTCAGATAAGCCACGGATTTGGTCTCTGGCTCGGACGGCAGCTTCGGGGGTCATTCTGAGCCCTCAGCAGCATGGCTCTGAACTGAGGACAGGAAACTCAACCGGAGACTGCCAGCTACAGAGCACCAGACTTATCGGGGCTCCCACTGGACAATGTGCAGGCATTAGAGGCCTTCATGAATCTAGCAGTGTCACCAATGTTGAGAGCCCCTTTTCAGAGGGCTCGTCCTTGCACTCAAAGGTCTATGGCACTAGCAGCTATGGTCCCAAGAGCCTCCAACTTCACTGTTCATCCTATGCTGCACTCCCAGACACATGTCAGTACTCCACCATTGAAGGTATGTCTATCTTTTACCTGCTGAGTTTCACATAACAGATAACATTGATGTTTGTCTTTTCATAATGAGCCACAAGCATACTGTTTTGAACACATTAATGTACACAAATAAAGCAAAACTTTCCATTTTTGTGTTCACAAACACAATTTATGAGTTACAAAGTGGTGAGGGACTTTCTGCCAACTTGTGCTTGAAGTAAGCTTCTTAGATGTGTTTTCACTTGGGTGTGCAGGATTCTCCAGTGGCAAAGCCGAGACACAGTCATCTGACCTCAGTGAAACCTGTGGGACCGTGCAGGGTGACAAGGTCACTGCTTTCAGACCAGTGATGAAGAGGTGAAGCAGGTGAGAGTCTGCACTGAAGTGGAAAAAAATCAGTGAAGTCATGACACACACATACAGCTTTTCACACAGAAAGAGAAGAGGCAAGTAAAAACATCAAACACTCACAAGAATGCAGTTACTCTTTCTCTTTTTGTTTATATGTTGCTTATTTTTATTTTATTTTTTCTATCAGATTAGTGTCAAATATCATTCATAAACTTGGTCAAAAGTATGTCAGTTCTTCTTATGCTCAACTTCTCTTTGGAAATGTTTCATATCATAAAGTTTTTTTCCTTCTATTTTGTGCGTTTATTTCAATCCCTGCTGTTCTTCCTCCTAGATCGCTGGAAATATACCACAGTAACTATTGGGACATTTATTATGCACTAAATGACACACCGGCCAACTAGCGGCCTCAGAATGACACATGGGAACTACCTGGCGCTGCTGCAGTGTGAGCTGTCAAACTGTGGACGTGGCTATCGTTTTGCACAACATTGTTTTTATGGTGTTAAAGACTTTATGCAAAAAATCTAGATGCAAATGTGTGAGACTGGCCGAATAAAAAAACGGCCGAATTTGTGTATGGCAATCGTGTAGTGTAGCAAACTTATTTATTTCTTTACGTATTTATTATTTTGTTATGTCGTCTGTTGGCTAATTATTTACCGTGTTTATTGATTGACTTTGTATCTCTTTTGAATATTTTGTTACAATTGTCTGTGGCTTCGTGTCATTTTGCCAGATGTAAAAAGAGAAAAGCTTGTCGGACTCAAAGCTGGCTATGAACGACTGGATCCGCTGTGGACTTGGAAATATGTTTTGTCCCTGTGTTAAAATGTGAGCTTCTCCTGTGTTTGCCATTCATGACATCTTTTCTAACAATACATTTTTTCCCAAGAGCTTTCGTTTTCTGTGCCGTGATTATTTATACAGCTTAACATCCAATCAGGCAATTAAAAAACATTTGCGTGTGCGGGTTTGATCAAAGTTTATCATCTTGACTCGATGTATAAAGCCGCTGCGCTGATGGAAGGTCATAATTCAGAGGAGGACGTGAGTGAAATCCACAAGTTGTGGAAGAAAGGGGACATCATCTCTCTATTGTCAGCATCTAATCAGAAGTGGCATCAAACACTTTGTTACTGTTCAGGCTAAGCAACGAGGGAGGAACATAGAATGAATGCTGCTTTGTCCCTTGTGAAGCGAGCCTCTGCACTAACTTACCATTGTGTTAATTAAAAGGTCATTTGTAGGATCAAACCCGGCAGAGAAATTCACATGGTCCCTCAAAGTCCCTTTGATTTGGATGTTTTGCCTATAGACCGTCTCGTTATGGCTTAACTCTTCTGCCTCTTGTACAGACAGCGGTATTAAGATGATCACTGTAGTGTATGATCCGTGTTGACGGTCCGAAAAAAGTTTTTTTTTGTTTTTGTTTTTTTTAATCTTCCTATTTCAAACTTTTAAAATCAAATACTTCTGTAGTAAAAGACGTAAGGTGCTGTGCGTATTTATTTTGCGCGTTACTCTTCCGAACAATGTTAAGAAATATTCAGCGTTACAATTCGAAAACGTGTTTTTTCTATGGAGACCACTCTAGAATAGTCTGAGATTAAGGAGAAAACGCATTTTAAATGATTCATATAGTTGTTTCAAATTTGCGAAACGCGTTTATCTGTAATATTACGTTGCAATTTCCTTCAGCGAAGTGAAAGAAGTTTTATTTTGTTTTGTTTCTGAGTTAATCTCCTGTCTTAATTCCTGAAAATCGTTATTACATGAGCAGGAAGAGATTTAGATATGACTGAATTTAATTCTATACCACCAGCGAAATAATACCTGTAGACCAAATAGCCTACAGTCCCGTCATTTGAGGTAGTACTTGTCGGATTATGCTTGTAATAAAAGTATTTTCCGTATTAAGGCAATTCGGGCTCAGTTCATAGGCGCTGTGGTCACCCCATTTGTCCTTGGCCAATGGCGTAGCTGTCTGTAAATCCAGGAAAGTCTACATGATGAGGATGAGGAAGGTCAGGAATAATAACTTAGGCCTATTTAAAGTTTTTTTTCCAGTTCAATTTCCCTGCTCTGTGTTAATCTGACAGCCAATAAATGATTTGGCTGAAGTGAAAGCCAAAAACAAATATATTTCTATAGGCTTTAATATTTCTAGAAGATTTTAAATACAGACAAAGCTCCTTAAAGATCTGAGACCACTACAGCTGACCCACCAAAAAAGAAAAATAAAGGGGAAGCATGAAACTAACCACTGACATCCTTAAAAACTGAACATCACATACTTTCTACTAATGGTCACATATAATAGATCACATATGCATCCCGTAGGAGCTATATGAAATTCAGTGTAAACTTTATGTAAAGTTTTTTGAGCCAAGTTTTTTGAGCCAAGTTGCATGTTGCAAGTTGCAAGTTGCAAGTTGCACTTCTTTAGGCTGACAACTGTAATACAAGACGTGTCAAGCTGCTAACAACTTCTCAACAGTAACAGTAACAGGACGATGCTCGCGATGGATTGCATTTACATTCAGAATGTAGGGTATGACATCAAATATTTACAATCACTTTTAATTAAACCATAGGCCGCAAAGGAAAGTGGCCTTATTCTACTGAAGGTAATGATACATGTGTGGTTGGATTAACAGCATGGCAATCTACCTGGTGGGGATAGATAATGGCCATTATGGGTTTATATAGCAGCATATGCCTGAAGCAGCTAACAGGTCAATTAGTCTGTCCTATACATAGAGTTTTACATATGGTGAAAGCAGCTGCACAGAGGAGATGCAGTCAAGGCATACATCAGCCAGCTGTAAATGGAAGCTGATCTGGATGACAGAAACTTCATTACTGCTATTGACATCTATTACATGGTAATGGTTGGGGTAGGTCTACTTGTATCTGTGTGTGCGTGAAGAGGGAGCTAATTATTATGATTATTAATACTAATAATAATAATAACAACGAGCCACACTGGCAGTAAGGATGAGTAAATAGGCATTTATCATATTTTTTGTTTTTGTTGCAAGGGGGAGGGGACCGACAAGATTTTCTTTTTGTTTGTCTGACATCTATTAATCTGAGGCGAGACATGAAATCTGTGGCAAACTACAGTGATACAGAATAATAAGTTCTTTAGGTGGGATATATGCACATATAAATCTCCCTAATACACGCGCTCCTCCTGGTAAATTACATTTTTCATCTGGGAGGGGCGAAATGGTATGTGGCTATGAGAACATGTTTGCATAATCCAAAACAGATTTTAGATAATCTGTGAAAGAGGCACAAATATGCAAAATAGAAAAACAAGCTAAGATAAACATGAACCCTTAAATAGGTTTGAAAATATCAATCTGTGACCATACTTGTCAGAGTGCTTCATTATAATCATTTGGCTTTTGCTATCAAACACTTCCACAAGTTTTTACACTGACCTTAATAACCCCACCCCAGCCCCACATTGGTCTTTTCTGTGCCAAGTTTCTGCTTGCGTCCTATGCTCTTTTCAAGTCAGCAGGCTAGATGACTCGCATTAATGGGCAAGTATTGTGTGAAGTTGGTAAGTTAGTATGTGGAGAAAAAGGAGAAGAACAAGCATTTTTAAGGCAAAGTCTGCTCCAGCCTAGCGATAATCCATTTCACTCCAGTATTGACAGTGACATGTAAAATTCCCATTTTGAGCAAACCAGAAAAACATAACTAATTTTAATAACTATTTAATTTACTTTTTATTTTATTTATTTATTTATTTTTTACTCAGCAAAGCCCATAAAAACCTGAGAGTATTTTAACAATGACTGTTGTATGTTCTACAAAATTAAGCTATAGGTCAATGTGGGTTAATTTCTGACAAAGCACCGTCAGGAACATCCATCACATGTGCACTTTACATTCAGGGCACTACTAATGAACATGGGTCTGCATGCGATGTAAGAGAGCATGAATTATTTTGACACTATATCAATGGCCTCTTTGTATAAATAGGAGCCATAACATTAACAACAACAACAACATTACAAACAATAATTTGCCCTCTAGTCTGACAAAAGAGCCAGCATGGAGGTGCCATTTGATGTGTCCCACGCTGGGCAGCTAGGGCTCATAAAACAAAGTCTTTGTAGCAATGGCTCAGAGTTCATACGAGGGGGACAATATACACACTTCATTACATTTTGTCAAAAGGCGCAATGAAATGTGTGTGGGACATTGTTTCTGTGCATGTCTCCCTCCATGGAATTTCAGATTGCTGATGTCGCTACAAGGTCTCTGCTAATGAGCTTTGTCAAAGACAATTAAAGACTTGGTGGAATGGCCAGTGAGGGGATGAAAAGCTGGCTTTGTGCAGTTTGGGTAGATGTTGCATTGCGACCCCTGATTCTTTCGGTACCCTGTGGTTGACCTGTGCTTCACGTCCAAAAACAGAGAAAAAAAGAAAAAAGAAAGAAATCCAGGCCTCTGTTGCATCATCAGTGCCATACTTGAGGCAATGTGATCTGCTTCAGCTCTCTTTTCCCTTTTCAAAAGTGTTCCCAACAGGATCCCAATGTACCAGACTAGATATTGAGCATGGCACAAACTGATATTAGTGCTGCCATTTCCCAGGGCCGTGATTCTTTTGTAGACCTCATTTCACTTTTCCAAAGAGGGGTCTTCAAGTCTACTCTGGGTTGTTGAGTGTGGGAAAGCTGATGAGAGGCAATAGTTTCTGTTTCATCTCTTATCTCAGTTCACTGACAATCTGTTACTGCTTAATTGAATAGTGTGGAATAGTGAGGTTGCCCCCCCCCCCCAGCTCAAGTGATACTACACTACGAAGGTAAGAGTCTCACAGTAACAAAGCTTTACATCTTTGCTTTCATGGCTTCTCCTGCTTGTCTAGTGATTCTCCCTTGGTGTCGGTTACACTGCTAAACCAATGGGCAAGGTCAGTCTAATACCCATGATCCACTAGTAATACAGGAAAGAGTGCAAGTGGTACTGAGGGAATAATATGAGCTAAGAAGCCAAGTCAGATATCATGAGGTGGGAAAAAAATGAAATCAACCTTATTAAATTCTGGTAGAAGAAGTGCTTTAGTGTGTATGCATGTGTATTGCACCTATAGAATGCAAAACCTGTGTGTCCTTGTTCCTGTTATCTTCATTGTTGTTTTATGTTTGTCTGCTGGCCTGGCAGTTTTCTTTTTCTGACCTTAGGTCAGCATCACCAACATTAGAATAATCTTCTGTGCCATTTTAATGCCCTTTAATCATCCTCCACATCTCATTTTTTTAATCTCATGCTCTCCTTCTGTTTTTCTTCCTCTTTATGTTTGGCATCTGTTGGCCTTTTGTGCCTGCTGTTGACTTTTAAACAAGGTCCCTAATTCAAGAGTCTATAAAAGCCATGTAATAGCAGAAAATATAACACTAATTTTAGATATGAATCACAATATAGGTGTTCATTTCTTTGAAGCACATGAAAGAATATTTAGGCATCCTTTGCTAGGCTGACAGATGCTCATGGAGTCTTCATCACTCTAGGTTTATATTACACTCCATAACATCTTTCTGCAATAGCCTATCTGAGCTTTGATCTCCTATAAAAAAGGTAAAGAAAAATCATAACAGTCACACTTTTAAGGTACATATTCATGTTTGATTTTGAGTGAATCTAATTAGCTCCTTCATGCATCATTTTCCAGCAGACACGATGTGACAAACTGCTCAGTATCACTTGCAGAAGGGCTTAAAGTTTATGACCAAATGGATAAAAAAAAAGATTTCCCCAGTTTTTGGATGGCCTAATAAGCTAAATATTAAACTTAATTTTACTAGCTAGACAGAAACATGACAGCAAACAATGAATGAATAAAAAATTGACATTAAGTTATTCAACATTAAATTAGGTGAGTGATCTCTGACAACTAACATGAAGAGACAATGAGAATTTATTAGCTTGTGTATATGGTGTTGTCTTTGTATTTGACTGTAATGTTTTTTTCTACCTTTTAGATAGTGTTTAGATAGTGAACGTGTTTTGTTAGTTGATCTACCTGCGCAAAAAGTAAAGCAACTGTAACCTTTAACCTATTGTGAAGCTAGGGTCAAATATACATAAAGTTATATTAACACAGTGAGAAAAAAAGTTTTAAATTACACTCCTGGTGCCAGAAGTAATCCGTCTTTTAGATGAGATTTCACTATAATAAAAATCTGTTTTGTTTCTTTAAAAAAACAACAACTCTAGAACAACCTATACAGAGACATGTTTTCAAGTTTTCATTACATGAACACAAACTACACACCTTGTCAAACTTTTTTTTTTTAAGGATAAAGCAGGATACGCTGTAGAAAGTCACAATATGTTCTTTTTTGCTGCGCTATGTAGGTGACAGACTGCAGAGGTGTTCATTTGGACTGCAGACCAAAACAGTGTTCAGCAACAGTATTCTGCAAAGCAGCAGCACTATCAATTTTCTTCAATTTATGTCTCCAGTTTCCTGAGTTCAGCCTGTGCCAACACCACTGTAGAACTGACAGATGAAGTCCAGCATGTAAAGCCAGCAGCTTGTCTCTCTTACAGCAATTGACACGTTTTTTTCTTTTTCTTTTTCAGAGATATTCAGTACAATGAGTCGCAGTAGCACCTATAATGAACAGCTTCCTTCACCTGAACACAGAGTATTTCCACTACATTAGTTTCATTGGCATCATGCGGGCAGGAGGAAAACTCACAGCAGGGCTGTGTAACAGTATGGTGTCGACAGCACACTTCTCCACTGGGCTCTGCTTGGGGGCCTGCCTCTCTGTGTGAAGCTCCTGTGTAGGATTAGACACTGGTGTGCAAGTCAAATGGTTCCTAGCTAATGGAGTCTCCACACCTGCTTGATGTCTACATCGGCCCTGCTTACTGTTACTCATAGCGCTCATATATCAAGCAGACAAACGAAGGAATGCAGAGGCATTTCCAAGAAAAGTATCTCCATGATTACAGAATGTATCATTACTGTGACAATGCTGACCTCAAAAATCTATGCATGCAAAGTGGATAAAAATGACAGAAAGCCATGCTGAATACCTACAAGAAGGCTTCTGATAAAAAAACAAAAAAAAGCAATTTATGACACTAGACAGAGCCATATAGGCTCTAAATCAAATTATGTCCTATAAATATGTGCTATATGAAATGTGAAAAAATGTTTTTATTTATCATAAAACAAAGTGAATGGACTGTCATCAAGAGTCATCAATGAGTAGACTGTGAAACGTCACACAACAAGTGAGTGCAGTGGTTCAAAACAAGGCATTGTTGCTGCTGTGGCATGCCGGTCGTGACGTGGTTTCATACACTGGAGCAATAAGAGGCATCAAAGGGGCTATTGGAAAATGCTCAGCATGCAAAAAGATAAACAGCTGAAGGCAGAGTGAAAGAAAAAGAGTAAAAGAAAAGGGGAGGGGAAGAAGGTGCCACTCAGACCACACATTTTCAAAGTTCACTCTTAAACACAGTGTGATCATAAAAGCACGAGTTCCATTATTCACAGCAGGAATTCTCTCGCTTATAGCAAGCAGGTAAACAAGCCAAACCCTCGAGCTGTGTCAAATGATGGAGCATCATAATTATGCCCTTTTTATTGGCCATCTTATTCCAGCTATGACTGATGTAGCTCAGAACCCTAAAGTGTTTCCATTTGCACTTTCATGTGGCAAACGAGCAGAGAAGCCACAGCTCGCCTGCGTTTCAAAGGTAGACTTGACAAATATTTATGGCCTTATGCGAAGTCACTTTTAATCAGAGTTGGTGACCCGTTCCTTAGGAATGTGGCTGCTGCAACATGCTTATCTACTCCAGAATAAATGATCCTTCAGAGGACCCACTGTGCTTGCATTATGTGGTTGTCTAAAAATAATAACTGACACATTTCTTTAGAATCACTCATAATCAAGAACCCAGAGGAGGCAAATGCAAATTCCTGCTGTAACATGGCAGAAATAAATCAATGACCTCCCTCTACTGGTCAGAGGCCAAACTACAGTAGAGTGAATTACCAGCCCTCTGACTGTCTGTTTTCAAGAAGAGATGAGGAAAACACAGGAAAGGTGAGCCCGAGGTTGTCACTGATATATCATGCTAACATAAATCAGACGTTATCATTTTTGCTAATGTCTGATTTGGACAACTATTTAAAATATTGCATTTTGTTGTATGCGTTTTGAAATTTTGTTTTGTTAAAAAACAACAAAAAACCCCAAACAAGTCACACACTGAATTAGGAAAATTTTCTATTTTGTTTAAAATAGAAATTACAGACAAATGTTCCCAAAACCTTTAAAACGCTAAGATAATTTTACTTAAACATTAAGACAGGTCCTATTCACTTTTCAAAATATGTTTCTCTATATAACTTGGAAGCAGCTTGAGATATGATGTATGGCAAAAGAATCCAAGAGCAGATATGCTGATGAAGTACTATTAATAGAGACTACCTCAAACTCCCCGAGTTCATATCCAAGCCAGTCGAGGCTGTAATCCTATGGTTTAACTTTTTTCACTATTGTCCTCACATGACATCATACAATGTTCTGTGCTGTCTAGTTTGAAACCTAGATTTATGACACCAATATGTTCTTTTCCATGCTTTAACAGCCTATAAGGCAATATGGGAGGGCTCCCATAGTGAAAACAGATATTTTCCTCCATATTAGGAGTTATGGGGAGAGGGATCCTTAAAAATGAAAGCCATAAATCACTTCCCCCTGTGATTATACCATTAACAGGAGCATGGTTTTGTCGTTTAGTTCATGCTAATAGTTTGGGCTTGAGGTTGTGGCCATGAAGCAACATATGTTCCCATTTGCCAGCAAGAGGGACGCATTGCTAAAGCTGAGTTTGTCTTGGTGGTCCTGCGTTAGTGCTGTAGCTTTCTTAGGCTGATCACTGTAGATGTTGTCAGCATCTGCTCTGGATTTTGCCTTTATTTTTTACCACTGTCTTCCAGTTAGGTTTCTATATTGGGCCTGGTTGTGGTCTTCCAAAGAGACCCTCTGAAAAAACACTGGATGCCAGTAGAGTACATGTTAAATATGTTGCTAATTTTAAACTTGGCATAGTGGACTACGAAGCTGCCACTAGCTCACTGGAAGCAGGCGAGGTCAGCCCCACTGCGACCACAACCACAATACAAACAAAGCATATGGAACAGCAGCTTCCAGTGTATTACTGACAGTAAATGTTTAGAAAAAGAACTTTTAAAAATAACCCGGTGTAATAGAATTAGTGCGAGAGGGGCGCCTGGCAACATACCGATTTCAACTGTTACCAAGAAAGCGCTGCTGAAAACAGAACTCTGAAAATCCAACTTTGATAACCTATTTCACTGTGCATGCTACAGCTGCCCATGGCTGCGAGTACAGCAATAGATAGTGCCTGTGAACGTTTGGCAAAAGTGAAATGATTTGTATACATTTCTTACCTTGTCCAGCACAACATATAAGCTGCAAACACGCCGCGTGTGTCAGTGAAAAATCAATTCTATTACATAGATGTGCAAACTTTGCTTTGATTTGGATTTGCAGCTTCAGATTTTTGTGACAAGCAAGCAACTTTTATTTCATAGGTTTATGTCAGTCTGTGTGAGCTACGTGACAGTGTGAAACTCCTGGTGATATTCTCTGGTTTCTTTCAGCTGTTTCTTCTCCCTTTTAGCTCACTGGTGGTGACTAAAGTTACTCTGTTAAACAGGATGTTGTTGCTGGGCCCTGCTGCATCTGTCACCCATGGAACTGCAGTGACCTCTAGAGACAGTTCCCACCACATACAGTGTGACGGCAACCTGAAGTGTTTTGGCAAAAATTAAGTGAGGTAGGAATGTGTTTCTGTGTACGTAGATGGGTGCAGGGGTATATGACAGAGCGAGAGAGCGAGATCACAGACCAGATGCAGACTGCTCGAGGGCCAAGTCTAGATGCGCTGTTAAATACACGTGCACAGGTTAAGACTAACATGCGTACACATTAAAAGTTCATTCGAGCACACACAGTTAAACAAACAGAAAATGACAAGAGCCTGGGCCACCCTGCAGATCATCCTGATCAGTGTGGGAGCCACGTCTTCTCTGATCTAATATGTTTAGCAAACATCCATTTATTCTCCCCAATCAATAACACAGAGCACCATGTGTTTATGACTCTGCTTTAACTCACTCAGTTCATCTGCAGTTCATCCAAGCTTAAACACTGCTCTGCTCTCTTGCCTGCTTCAGTCAATGATCAGTTTATCACTTTTCTTTCTCTCGCAGATTTTGGGGTATGCTGCTATGTTTTCAGAAGAAATGTGTCCGTATACATCTGTGAGTTAAAATCTTTGACACCACCACTGCGGTAGGAGAAAAGCAAAACTGCATTTTACGCTTCCTTTTAGCAAATAGAAAATGTTTTGATAAGGAAGCAGATGAAGACATACACATTTCCAAGCTCATTTTGATGTGCAAAAGCGCCACGCCAAGAGACAGAGTGTAACCTTCAGTTGCACTATGAAAGTAGAAGGACTCTAGCTTTAAAAAACAATTTTACGGCATCTTCAGACACGCTGAACGATTCGCTACGGAGACTTTACACCCCCCAAATTCCCAAGGTATAAAATTATCCTGAATAAAATGTTCCAAAACATGGATGTGAATCAATATCAGATGCAGGCTGACTTTCATTTGAGGAAAACCAGCGCTTACTTTAACTCTAGGCTGGTCAACATAGAGTATCTAGTACAGAATAGAACACATTCACACCACCAAGTGCAGTAAACATATTTTATATGGGTAGTTATTATTGTTATTATAATTATCATTCTGTGTGTACCATAAAACCGGATGATGGATAATATATGGATGGTTGAGGCTGCAAATAACAGTTGTGGTGGAGGGCTGTAAAGCTGTCCCTTCTCTTCTGTGGTAGAATAAATAACATGCATGTGCTGCATTTCTTCTGTGAGGTCAATAGGTACGATGACACTAAGATATTTATTTGTCTTTACTGCAGCTTAAGAGTAATCAAGTCTCAATTTTTATATCAAAGAAAATCCTTATGTGACAGATGGAATATAAATTAACATAGTAGAAAGCTAGACAATATATATATCCCAGGTGTGATTGTGTTCAGTACTGTTCTTGTGTGTGTATTAACGGTGCAGTATGTGTTTCCCATTAGCAATGTACAGTATAGCAAGGGGCCGATGCACAGATGCCCTGAGTGGTGCCATACGGCCGATGGCTCATTAGAGCTCAGATGGAAGACATGAATCAAAGGAGGAGAGGAGAGGAAACAATCAATCTGCCTAATGGGAATCCCCTGTGAGGAGGCTGGACCAGCGGTCCCAGTGCAGCTGTAGCCGATTTTATATGTGACCTCCCAACTTAAATGACCCACCAAAATGTCCCCACTGCTGTCGTTGCCACCACCACTGAAGAGCACGGGACACACACCAAAAGGCACAAGGCCCCACAACAAGCTATTAGCAAAAGGGCCTCCCACAGAGTATGTGTGCGGTGATGTGGTTTTCCTAGACTTGATGTTTTCATTCATCTCCAATAGCCTCCTGCATGTGTTGTCCATATCCTTTCTAGCAGCGTATGACACCCAGCTTGATGTGGGGGAAGGAGTAATCAAAGAAGCAACAGGGACTGGATTTATAGCAAGGAGGTTGCTTGTGTCCTAGGAGATACACAAATAGAATGTTTACTGTCAACGTGTGAGGTTGTGGCCAAGATTAAGACATCATGGTTGTGGTACAATATAACTAGCACTTCATGGGGTCAAGGTTAGGTTTGGTGCCGTAGTTTACCTGAACTTCCCCCATTTGCTCTTAAGTCTTCAGGCAGCTTTCAGAAGCTTTGATCTGCCACACCACATGCTCTCTGCCTGCAGAAGACTACTTATCTATTCAGTGTAGAGTTGCCAGAAGCCCTTTAAGAATCGAGTTATGCTAAATAGAGGTTGATTTAAACCAGAGGTTGACCTCTGACCTTAGCTTAGAGGATAATGTCCCAGGCAAGGAGAGCAAAGTCCTGTTACCGTCCATGAATCAGGCCCCCACCGACATTATTTCAAAATTGCTTAGTTGCATGGAACTCCCTTTAGTGCTGAACGGACTTTCATAAAATTGATTTTCTGAGTACACCCTTTTAGCAGCTATAAGCTTGAAATATGAACCCTTCATTGCTGAAAGCATTTCATTTTTTTTGCCCCTGTGACTAATGATCCAGGGAAGAAGTGTGTTTGAAATTCTCCTCAGCAGCCATTTCCATAATTAAACACTGCTAATTATAGAGCTTTGGCAGACTTTAAACAAACAGGCCCAGTTGCCGAGCATGCTTTCACATCTTCCATTTGGAAATTTATGCAAATTGTAGCCATATCATGTGTTTTCCTAGAAGAAACTGACAACATAAAGACACATTGCTCACGCTCGCAAAGATCAGACAGAGAGTAATGGTGAGAAGGAACTGACAAGCAAGCCAGCAGCGGATTGAAGGAAATACCCTGCACAGGTATGATGTTCTGCACAATGAGGATCAAAGCTTCCAAAGTATCAGATGACTGAATATATTCGCATACATGTGTGCATACATGAATATGCATTCATTCATTACTATGACCACCCTATGGTAGTAAAACGCCCCTGTCTTGGGCAACAAACATTTCTGCATTGTTGATTCTAGTGCTATGATACTGCTTGTCAATTTATCAGCCTTTGACAGCAAGCCACTAGAAGCCATTATATCAAACAAATGAAAATTATATATGAAGATTAACATCAAGTCATTTGTTAGGGAGAAAATAATACCGCTGGAAATAAACAGGGCACAGAATTGAGAGCTATGCTGCCAGTAATTCACACATCAACAGCATTTAAATTATTAAAAAGATTGGAAATCATAATTGGCCATATATTTTTCGCATTCTTCTCCACACAAATGACTCGCCTGGGGTACTTGACATTCAACGGTGGTTTGTAATGTAAATGACAGAATGTATTTTCTCCATATCTTAACAGCGGATGGAATGATTGACTACTGAGTATAAGCAAGCTACAGGTGTGGGTCAATTATCATTTGAATAATCGAGCACCAGTGGCTGCCTGGTTTGACTGTGAAGTGTGACACATTTTTATCTCTATGCATTTCAATGAAGTCAGACTGGTACATAAAAGGTTATCACCTAGGAAACATATTTGCCTAGGCGCAAGTTAAACAGGCAAGTGAGATCAGCATAGATATTCAATTTAACCAGTCAACCCTGACCTATAAATATTTCAACAAAACCCAATGAGGACCCCTCCCTCCTCCCAACCCCCTACTTTCCTTCTTTGATCCAATTCCATTTCAGCAGCGGGAGATACGAGGGGAGAGAAAGAGGAAGGACGTGGGGGAAAGAGGAGAGAAATGAGAAAAGAAAGTCAAACATATTGTAGCTTATCTATTAAGTGAATTGTTTAATGCATCTGCCATCTTCTCACCCTAGGGAAGAGTGCAGAGTGAGAGGGGAGAGAGGGGACAGATTTACACTACAGGGCACTAGTGGCTCTAAAGCTGAGGAGGAGGCATAGACAAATCTATGGTTGTGAGCTGACAAATCTGGCCTGACACAGTGCTCTGTAGCGGGTAGACTCAGGAGATGGGCATTAATCACAGCGTGTGCTCTGCTGAGAGCACAGGCACACTGGGGACACCTCAAAGTGAGCTGGAGGTTATACAGGCGAGGGGATTAATCAATACAGCCCGAGCACTTAAAGCCCCAATGGTACCAAGGTACAACACAGTCACCCTGGCCGGCTTGTTCATACACTCGCTCACAGATACATGGAAGCAGAAGCACTCACGCACACCTGTATATTTCCCATCCAATAATGTGTAAAATGCATTCAAAGTTAGAGCTCTAAGCAGCTTCATGTGCATTCAAGAACATTTAGGCAACTCAACGCCATTTCTGACCACTTGTCAGGAAGTGTGCGATATATGTCCATATAGAGAACAAAAGTTAACGTAACTGACTTAACTATTACATACACCGCCTTAACATCTTTTCTGTAACTAAACTAAAACTGTTTGAGCGATAAGAAAATGGTTAATAGACTGGTTCTTATATAGTGATTTTCCACTCTCCCTGAGCACTCTATAAAACTTGCCTCATTCACACGTGCACTTTTATTTATGCTTTTTCTGCGTAAGTGTTTTCTATCTCACATTCTCACACATTCATTCTCCGATGGATGCATTGGAGAGCAACTTGGGGTTAGTATCTTGCCCAAGGACATTTGGCATGCAAAGTGGAGCAGCTAGAGAGCAAACCACCAATCTTCCAATTAGTCGATGACCTGCTCTACCTCCTGAGCTACAGCCACCCCTAAATGAAAACCTAACTGAAAATTCTTCATTGGAGCAGAAGCTACTTCACATACAGAATTTCATTTCATAACCTTACCTCATCTTAGGGGTGGGCACAAGACCTAGAATGCCACACTGTGCTGTAATTACACCATTTCCTTGCCACACCAAGCTGGAATAGTGGGGCAGGTTGCTAGATAACTGCAGTTACCAATGTGCAACGAACCCCTAAAACCGTCTCAAATGATGTGTCGATGGCTAGTGCCACCCCAATCCTCACTCTTTGTAGGAGTCTGCCACCCAAAGAGAACTTGATCAGCAGCTTTGGCCTGACAGCAGATCTGTTAGACCCCCCCTCCCCACTTCATACAGCTAGTAAGCAGACAGTGTAGCAGGAGGTGAAAACTCTAGCTATTTGTCAACATGGCGCCTGTGTCAAAATGTCAGGCCCGGGGACATTCCCTGTGCAGCTGGGCTGTTAGCTAAGGAGACAGGCCGTATGGTCGGATCAGGAGCATGCTGTCAACGACCAGTCAAACTGCCTGAGACCAGCAATCAAGAAGCGTTTTCCCTTTCTCACTCCCCCTCTTTATCTAGCTATCACAACTCTCCTCCATGTGCTCAGTGTGACTCTTATCTATCCGCATTTTTTTTCTGGCTCTCCCTCTGTCTTTTGTTGACTCTCAGCCATCATCCTCAGCCTCTCCATTTTTCAAATTTGAATATTTTGGTCCTCCACATTTTCATAACAACCCATTTCTCTATAAAAAGATACATAAAGGCGATAAAGCCAACCTTTTCTAGCTGTTGGTAGAATGCATTGATGTCAGTCATTTCATCTGTCTGTCAGTGGTACACCCTTTGCAGGGACTTGGTCTTTTTAGTTCGTTAACCTGTTCCTCATCACCGACTATCTTTGTCTGCTTCAGGCACTCTTGGAGCAGCTCATCTCAAGTGGAATCTTCCTGATGTATTCATGGATGTTCTGTATTTCTTCCTGACTCACTAATTCTTGCCCTGCGTCTTTCAGTTGCTTCAGGGTGTTGGACTTTGGGTGGAGACCTCCATGAACTGTGAGGAGTTTTCGTGTCTTGACAGCAATGGGATCTATCACCTCCTGTGGCCAGCTGGGTATCCGATGACTAGTAGAATGTATGTATTGATAGCTCAGATTTTATTCCTAATGCTGAAATCTTCTCATCAGCTGGCTTACCTTTTCGAGGTATTTTCCTTGGCTGTCCAAGGGCCTTCCATCATCATCATGGTTTACATTTTCCTCTTGGAATCTCAGATACTAGGACACCAGACACTACTAGCTATCCTGTATGCCAGCTATCTTGCTTCTGACCTTCCTTCCTTTGTAACCATTTGTCTACACTTATTTGTCTACATCACAAATTCTGTTGATGTGGATCAGTAACACATTATCTTGCTTACTTCTGGCATACTGCTTGATGTTATCCATGTGCAGGAGAAGAATGATGGTCAATACACTCCTGAAATAAATACGCATCAGCTCTTAGTGATAGCTGGCTTGTGGCTTGAGGTCTATGCAAAACAGCATAGACTGCAATTGATTGTGACATGGAGTTGGCCCCTAGTGTTGTCCATCATAGTCCCACTGAGTTCCTGATGAATGTTATTCATATATTATTAGCTTTGTATAGTGCCAAATACTCAAGTATCCATTTATGGGGGACTGAGTTGCAGGCTTACTTATAGTCAATTCAGGTGGTGCCCAGGTTTATCTGACTGGTCTCAGAGTTTCGGTATACTGCTCTGTCAACCAAAAGCTGGTGCTTCCACTATCTGCCATTATTTTCAGTTGCAATTTGAACAGCTGTCATTTGTTTACACATGTGCCTAATCAGGCTGGTTGGTAGGTTATTATGTTTGCTAAGACAAGTTTCTGTATTTCTGAGAGGAAGATAATTGGCCAGTAGTAAGATGATGCCATAACCTTGTGGAGATCCCTCATGATCAGAATTATTTTGTCCTATGTTAGCCAGTTAGCAGGTACGGTTAGCTTCTTTAGCCAGTAAGCATGGATTATATCAGGTGCTAGTGCTGTCCAGCTCTTCATTCTTGCGACTTATGTTATTATGATGTCTGCCTTTGTGATGTTAACGGGTTCTTGTTCTAGGAGGTTTCTGTAATCTACTTTTGGGTCCACCAGGCACTTGGTGTTGTGCAACACCTCTTTCTCCCAGATGTTTTCCGAGTATTGCCCAGTCTCACCTTTATGTGGGTCTGCTCTCATACTATTGTTCCCTAGCATCTGAGAGTACACTATGTATGGGCCATCGGAGAACAGGCCATTAGTTCTCTTCGCCTCCACTTCTCTGGTATATCACTTAAGCCTAATACTGTGAGCCTTTGTTTTGTAGTTTCTAGAGCCTCAATTATGAACATTATGTTGTACTTCTTATCCACCCAGGACTCGTCTCTCTCTCTGACATCGTTTTGTACCTGTTAGCCAAAAGTTTTGTTTTTTTATATGTGTATCTAAGATTACAGTGGCAGTGTCATTTATGGGCTCGTTGGTTTCAGTGATACTGAGGATTTTAGTGGTAGTGGTCTGATTATCAGCGAACTCCAGTTGTGTGACTATCTTGAGTCTGGCTGCAATCTTTATCCTCAGCTGAGTAGAGGGACCTGTTGTTGCAGGTGGTTGGGCATCATGTAGTTCAGTTACACTGCTCACGTCTAATACGGTCAGCTCATTATGTCAGTATTGCACACTATTGTCTTGATGCATGCTCAGTCATCCGGGTAAGGAAATCCCCAAAAGTTGATGCTGTTCATCTGAACAGCTTCAACTTTTTTGGGCTTGCTCACTATTGGTCTGGATCTCCCTGGATCCCCAGCTATTGAGCTCGCTCATCTACGTAATGTTTTTTTTTTGTTTTGTTTTTTTTAATGAAATGGAGGTTTAGTAAATTGTTGAGTAGCTTTTCATTCAAGTTTCAAAATATTATTCATAGATAGTGAATTCTGTTTTGTCTTTTGGACGTTCATATGTTTTCGAAAACAACTAGAAGGGTTAAAATCTCACATAGCAAAATAGTAAACATATTTGTATTTGCTCAAAGAGACAAGTCTAGGGGTGATTTCATTGTCTATCAGCCTGGATGAGATGCACTCTCCCTGGAGAGTACCAATCTCAAAAGATTAAGTGCTGAAATAACAACAACAGAAAATCAAATCAAGTAACATATGAAACGTGAAAAAACAACATTAACTGTATTCATGAGCGACAAATTCATTACTCTATCTTTTCTTAAGCTTCTTTGACTTGGCTTTTACAAGGAGAGGGTGGAGGATTTACTGTGGCAAAATGCAAACAGGGTATTTATGGGTCAAACACAGCCTAGCTGGCTTTATGGCAGATTATACCCTTTTTTTCCCTAAAGGGAGCACAAATTCGGTTCGATAGTTGTTTGATAACACTTTACCGCATTTAATTCGTAATTATTTTAGGTCATATGGTCCAAATGCTTCAGGAGTCAGAATGGTGCAAGTCTGGGGGAGGTTGGGGATGACAATAATGACATGGTAGTAATTGTTTGTGTGTGGGTGTGAATGTGTGTTGTTTCTCTTACTCAGGCTTGCCTACCTCTCCCCTTTTCTGTCCATTTTGTTTTTCTTATCTTAACACCCCTCCCACAGTCCATCTGGTACCTTTTGCTCCCCCTAAGAACATGGGCCGGTGGAATTCCCTGGCCTAATTAATGAGCAGACACTCACAGACGGCCAAAGGCTCACATGTCTGTCTCTGTGCACCTCCTTGCCTCAGGAGGCCCTTTATTGAAAAGGGAAATAAATTAGATCAACTGGACAGAATGTACCAGCCAGCAGCATGAAATGTCACACACAGTTTTTGAAAGGCAATTATGCCCTTTTATACTGAAGTTGCTGACTGTCAATGGTTTGTGATTGTCTTTCAAACCTGAACAGATGAAGTGTTTCTTTGTTTACTCTAGAATTGCTTTCAATATCTGTAACACTGTAAAGATTTTTTTCTATATGCTTTGAAAGGCTAGAGTCTAGATCCTGGACAGAACATGTTTCTACCAAAGACTGATGGATAATTATATAAATTCTAATTTTGAAATGCTACAGTAGCTATGAGGCCACCCACACAGTCACACTGGGATCTAAAATTATGTCAATAATTTCATCACCCTCTCCCTTCCCCAGTGCCAAACAAGTAATCGAGAGCTCTCAAGAAAAGAAAGAGTTGCAGAAGAGTGACGGGCAGAGGGCTCTCTTGCAGTTTGTCTGGCAGAGTGAAAATGTACAAGAAAGTGTGTTTGAAAATATTTGCCTTTTTCTTGTCTCCTTTTGAGTTGTGACATTATTAGTCATGTGGTACATCAATCATGCAGTGAGTTAATGACACATCCAGCCCATGAATCTTTCAGCTCCTTTCCCCAACTTCAACAAGGCATGCTGGGGCTGTTCCTGCTCAGCAGCTGCTGGAGTGAGGCTGTGCCGGAGCCCGGGTGTATTTGCCAGCAACAACACTTTGATCTCAGCTTGTGGAACAGATAGCTGTGAGGCTGGGCCTGAATCTGGCTAGGCTGGAGTCTGGATGGTTTGCTGCACAGTGCATACACAGGAGGCCCTTTCCCATGAGCCCTCTTCCTTCCTTACTTACTACAACATGCACTCCATTTGACCAAAAACTGACCAAAAAAGTACAAATTAAAATACACAATATTTTCCTCAGTGTGGCACTTGTGATATCACATTTTCATATCTGTGCAAAAAGCTTGTGCTAGTGATTTTTATAACCTACACCGTAAGGTTGCTGCAATAATTAACCAATTGTAGAATCTGATATGTCCATGATTTTTGCAATGAACCCTCAGGCCCTACTTCCTATCAGTTTTCTGAAGAAGCCAGAATCTGGGAACAGCCGGCTCCATTCACACTCTCTGGGCAGTTCCACTGACATACTTTCCCTGCTAATGGGGCCACCTGCAGGTCTGCACAGGGCCCAGTCCGGACAGTGTCAGAGGGGAATGCAGACAGAGCAGGCGGTGACGTGGGCGGGTGGTGGTGCAGGGCATCTGTGACTGGCACCAGCATAAGAGCTCTTTCATTTCCCCCTGTTCTGATGAGTGCCATGGGCACACACACAAAGCCAGGCGCTGCTACAGGCCAGGGCACCAACACATGTCAGGAAATACTTTCTCTGTGATCTGAGTGAGCAGGGCCCAAGTTAATGCTCCCCTGACGTTTGGACAGCAGAGTAAAAGCTGCAGAAAATGTAAAAAAAAGCAAAGGACCATGCAGAAAACACAATGGAAGGCCAATAATTTTACTCTTTTAAAACACTAACATCCATTGTAAATAAGTTGATTTTGAGTGCTAGATTCACTCAAGCATCAATTATTTGAATTAGTTGATTTGCACTTTATCTAAATCCAAGTTCCTTTTTCTGACATTAAAACACATTTTGAACTGCGTTTTAAGAAGCAAAATTAATTTTTTCCACTGTGTTTTTTCCATTATTCCCATTATGTCGATGTATATAATATGATTTGATGTGATACCGACAACCATGTTCTATACCCATACATGCACTATATCTATCATCATACAACACATGGTTAGGTTGACAACTACTTTGGACAGATGCAATTCAATTTAGCTGTTTACCCAAAATCATTTCATTTTTACGTTTTTTTTAACATAGTGATTCGCCAGAACCCTTTATTCCACTGTATCCCACCACCCTAACATCACCACCTGTCTACACATCCTCCTTTTATCCCTCACAATCACTGATGCTTTGTTACTGCATCATAAACATATCTTGCTGTTATTCTTCTTGGGAGATTTTGATGCTGTATCATTCATTATGATACAAAGAGAAGATATTGTGGTGTGCAGTAGATTAGTAAAACTACCAGCAGACATACTCTGATGATGCAATACATAATACAAAAGGAAATGGTATAACAAAATATCAATATCCAGTCAAATCTTGTCATCTAAATGTCTCCACATATTCTTTGCACTATAGTGACAGATCAGTGGATATTTGAGTAGTAGCGACATGAACATTATACTCAGGTTCTGTGGCACCAAGGTGTGAATGTTTGAACCTAATCTAAGTTAAACTCTACTGAATCTAAGAGCTATAATTTAAAACACTGGGTTGATACTATTTATTTCAGTCTGCTTGATTACAGACTGCTGTTACAATAATTTAGTGCTAAGTTGAATATTTAAAGCAATAATTACTAAAATAAAGTTCACAGTAGAAATCTTGCACATGGCAGCAATGAGGGGCTCTCAATTAACAAAGCCTGGGAACGCCTGCTGCCTGGGGTGTAATTTCCCTAAACACCATCTTTAGGAGTTAAAGAGGGATTGTAGGGAGAAGACCCTGCCCTGAAGCAGCCGGGAAAATTTATAGGTTTACTTTCCCCATTACATCAGAAAATAATTAGGTTTTGAAAGTAACCTTGTAATTTTATTGGCTGATGAAGTCCATATATCTGTTTTCACCCTTTTGTCATTTTGAACATTGCAAATTTTAGAAAAGTAAACCTCTCTGATTGTATATGTCCAATTAGATATTTACCTATAACATGGCATGCATTCTTCTATGCAATAATATTGCAGATGGTGAGTGATGTTACAGCATATAAGAGTTATAATAGAATAATCATTTTATTCTGTGTATTAGGAATATGAATATGGATGCAGTCTTTTAACTTAACTAAAAATAGAAGGCAGGTTTTTTGCATGTGATGCGTGCCTATGTTTTATCTTGCTGTCTGACATTTAGTCCCCCGTCACGTTCATAACCAACTTGAAAGAATATCATCTTTACAGTAACAATTTAAAATGATTAAATCTCTGAACTATAATTCTTGTTGACAGAGTACTAAGCACATATATGGCGATACACGGTTCACAAAACAGTGCATCAGAGTGGAAACCTGACTCTCCATTCAGAACAAAGTGGAAAAACACAGGCAGAGTTAAAAGGGATTCGAAAGGAGAACGATTTAGAAATTCAAGGGGATCAAATGTTAGCTTTATTAGGAGCTCGAGCAGCAGGGCTGGGCGTCATGAAAGCCTGGTCTGTGTTGGGCCCAACTGGCCAGGTCAGGCAAGACACGCACTGAGAGAGAGCACTCAGGCCTGGAGGAGCCTTCACACCATCGACCGAATCCTCAGGGATCATCCCACCCTCCTCAGCCTCAGTATACAGCTGAAGTAATGTCTTTTTCAACAGGTACAGTGAGTGGGAGGCAGCCAGGTAACTCAATGCTGATGGGATCGCTCAGCCTCTCTGCAGGCAGGGCGGTCATTTTTTGTGATCATCGTGTTAGCACGGTCACTTATGAGATGGCAGGCTTTTAAGTAAATGGGCTAAATGAACGGGAAAAGCATTGCTCTGAGCAGCAAATGCAGGTAACGACAATTCAGGTCAAAGATTATTTTGCATCATGCAGGTGTGTGGGGAACAAATTCAATTTTGACAGCAAGGACAGAGAGTAAACCAGGCCAAAGAGGATATCATTTATTATTACAAGGCTTAGCCAAAGCAAATGCTCCCCCACAGAGAACCGCAACAATGGCCTTAATTACATTTTTTCCTCCAACCCCACCTCAAAGTAAAAACATGGATGACAAATTTGGCATTGGGATTCTGGCTCATGGCTACTCTATGTGCCAATTTCACTTTTTTGCTTGTTGCCAAGACAAATCATATTAACACATTACTAAAGAATACTAAAACCTTTTGGCAAGCCACCAGCCTACCGATGCCAGTAAACTTCATTAAAGCGAAAAATGCTTTTAGGAAACATTTTCTCAGTTGCAATTATAAATAAGTTCCTTGAAGGAGCTCCCGTCATGGGTGGGCTAGCAGCCCAGGGGCCATTGGCTTCCAGACAACTGATCACTAGTCTGAATAGAAAGCAAGCCCAGAGAGCCAGCTCAAGTAACTGCTTTGTTACTGAATAAATGTTGCTAATATCAAAGTTCACAAAGGACCATTTGTCAACATGTTTCTGCAATAAAGCTCTATAACTATGGTGATGACAGGCTAAAAGACTTTAAAAGAAAGTCAGCCCATTGGGGAGAGGAAGATAGTTGGCGTGACACTAAACAACCTTGGTGGAGACCGGTTGTGCTTGGATCGAGCAGCACAAAAGACTACTTGAGTGCTTAATTCAGTACCAATTTGTAAGGTAATATGGCTATTTGGGGGTTTTTGAGTAAAACAATCCATGTGAATCTCACATATTCCTATGAAAGTCGGACATGTCTACCTGACACCAAAAGCAATGAAAAAGACAATGTCCCAGAGTAGCTTTCTCTAATTAAATCTAACTAAAACACACTGAATATTCATTTAGGTGTCTGGCAATGCTTGTTTTTTTTTCCATTGTTGCCTCCTTATACACCCAAGGGGCATGGGCAGGCACAAAATAATACATTAATTTAGCTTTAAACGGCATTATTTATTTTTTCATTTATTTGCCAAAGGAGCACTCCCAAACCTGGAAAACTTTCACATTTTACCTCCTAATAAGCACTCTCCTGAGAACAGGATTTAAAAAAGAAAAAAGAAATAAGCTTGCAAATAAGTAAATTTGACAAGATTACAGTGGCCTACATAAGATGCATTATTACACTCCTAAATAAGGTAATAGTTTATGTTTCTAGTGTGACCTATCAGGAAGTTTAGAGTGTATACATCATGGATGTATATACCTTCAAATGTAAGAAAAAAGTATTTTCTTAATATTTTTCAGATTTTTCAAAACTAGCTTTGTTAAAAAAAAATGTTTTCTTCAATTAAAAAAGAACTTTTTTTCATATTCTCATTTGACAAAGAGAGCTACTGAGTGTTGAGACCCACAGATCCATCTACCAAGCTTTTTTCATCTGCAGCTGGCCTCTTGAGATGGCTATGAATGAGGGAGCTGTTGAAAGAGGCCAGCCAACGGGAGGTTGCCATTCTTGCCACTCCATCACGATGTGACCCCTGCATTGGACACACCAAACCAATCGGTGGAGCGCCCTTAAAAAAAATCACTCTACCTGTCCCAAACAATCAATCACCTGTCAGTTAGCAGTCTTCCCCCTGATAGGCAGGACTGAAGCAACTGGAAGAAGGCCTTCATTTAAGAGAGGCCATTAATCTTTCTTCCCTTCTCTTTTTGACACCTGAACCAGATCTACCCAGCAGCCAGCCACTTCACAACAGTCTCTGATCAGAGCCATGTGGCAAGCTGCCTACAGAAAACCAGCACCGTTATGCTACCTCCAAACACACACACACACCAAGTAATACCATATATACATGCACATAATTTTTTTTCAGCTCACCTACAGTAAACCCTGTGTGACTGACACTGACAGCAAGCTGATCCCCTCAGCTTGTATACACACAAAAACATCTTTACCTGAAAATTTCAATCACTACAGTCAGATGCCAAACTGAGACGAGTTGCAGAGGTTTTAGGAATGACTTTGGATGCTCACTGCAATCGAGGCACCTTAAAATGCCTTTGAGGATAGGGTTTTACCTAAAAGCACATTTGTTTGAACACACACAGTTGCAGTAAAACCCAAATGTTATTCGTCTGTGACTGACACGAAAATGATGTTTCTCTCTAAAAACCCTGATACCGACGCTTCCTCACGAACAGGGTGGATGATGCGATGACAGGCAGTTCAGAGGATGCTGATGATGTGCAATGATACGACAGCTTACAGCTGTGATACCTGTTTAGACAAACCCTCTGACAACAAGATGTGTCACTAAGTAAGGCTTTAGCACAGCCTATTCCCATATGCTTGCTTTAGAAGTATAGGGACTGTTCTCGAAGCCTCTCTTATGATGGTTAGCACTAAGCCGTAGTGTTTACACAGCCCCGGTGGGCTATTTCACTTTCCAGAACCAAAATAGCAGTAATCGCGCAAATCTTCTCGTGAGGAGAGAAAGTCTCATAGATGAGCCCAGGAGGGGAAAGGGACAAGACAAGCTTGGGGATTATTGCCCTAAACTCCTTCACAGCATACTCCACCGTCTGGTACTGTGCATTGAGCTGTCTTGACAGGAGGGAGCCTTATGGCAATTGAAGAGGTTAGACAGGGTCATGCAGCGTTGCTCAGCGGGGATTAGGAGGCGTGTGGCCCCCTTCACTTTTAATCAAACCCTTCCAATCAGGTCAGATTACAATAGGATAAGCAGGTTCAGCACATTGTGTGGTTAATACTGCTCTCTTGAAGGGTCTCCTTGCAACAAGAGAAGGTCTGCATCATGTAAAGAGAATGCATATTGTTTTTATAATTACTTTTTACAAAGTAGGTTAACCACGATGAAGCAACATCTAGAAATTCTGTTTTGGGGACTATGATTTATGTGTAGAACTGCCTTAAATCCTTTTTTGTGTTACATCTTTTTTTCAAAGGGCTTACAGGAGCTTTCTCCAGTCTCTTTACACCCTTGCTCTTTTTTTTTTTTACACTACTGTCCCTCAGGGCAAATACTCTGCCCTTTTATGCTGGTCTTGTGCAGCATGTTTGATTCAATTTGAAGTAACTTTATATCATTCAGGTTAGTCATGGCTAATTCTTATTTACTGCTTATAAATAACATCTGGCTATCAGGCAGGATCCGTTCCTTACAGGCTTTATTAATAAAGAGGAGAAAATTGGTGAACTTCTTAGTTGTGCACAGCTGATGGTTTGATTCGCTTGCACCTCTTTAAATCCTTGTCAAGCAGATCACAAAAGAGTTTTGTCACAACTGATTGTTTTACTAGTTGTTTCAACTTTGCACAGCTTTTCTGAAGAGTTAGGTAAACAGTGTTAACAAGGTAGAGGGTTTCATGGTCTGACTGAACAAAAGCCTGAGACGAGGCACTTTGCCTGTGCTACCATCCAGCACGATCATTATCCTTAATCTGGGAGTCAGGCTGCATACCTTCTGATTTCTCTGTTAGAACATGGATAGAAGAGCGGTCCACCAAACTTCAAAGGGGCAGGGGGAGGCACATGGCTGCTAATTTTTCAGACTGGGCATATGTGGCGGTGAGCGTGGATTTGAGGCTCTCCTCTCACTTCAAAGCCAGGCGCCTTAAAAGGTCTGGCTGTGTTTTGACGTGGATCTGCAGAGGTGAATGAGAATCAAGCACCCGCTGCAGACCCTTCAGAAGTCAGGCTCACTCTGTTTAACCCCCCTCCCCATTTCTCCCTGTGCACACATTCTCTCCTCCCTGCCTTGACAAAGAGAAGAAGAAAAACAAGAAAATTCAATAATGCCTTTGAGAGGCAGGATTACCTGAGGAGACGCCTGCGCTGCTATGCCGCGAGTGAAATCTCATGTGCCCTCCTCTCCTTCTGCTCTCACCACATCCCTTCCTCTTTTCCCTCCTCTCTCACTTCTACTCCCTAGCTTGGCTAAAGACAGGCCTCAAAAAGCACATCAAAACTCTCCTTTGATGCCATGGCAGGCAATTAACCCCTGGAGTCCAAAATTACAGATTGCTTGGGATGTGACACATTTTGGTTGGTTGGGGTGGCAAGTGTGCATGTGCCTAATTTTAGGGGCTGGGGCGGGCGGGTGTATTGTTTGTTTGTTTTAAATCAGGCTACTTCTTTAATGAAGTGATGCCATGGCAGATTTGAGACAACCCATTTCTGTCAGTTTGAAAAGTAAAGTAGGGTAAACCTCTAGAGAAAGGGCTAGCTTCACCGGAGGAAGTGTTTGCACTCGATTATTTGTACTCCTGCTCACTCCTGATGAACAATGCTGCAATACAGAGGGAACAAAGGAGCCAGGCTCCTTGCGAATTTTAATTAAGTCGTGGGCGCAGCCAAACAATGATGAGGTCTATCCCAATTTCAACTGTGTTTTTGTGTCACTCACTCCTCTTGTGTAGCTTTGCATATAAAATAATTAGGCTGGTTTGGAGCAGCAGTGTTAGATTGAGCTTGCAGATAAAGCCCAGCATTCCCTCGACTGATGTACTTGATGAAGTACATTATACGTCACTGGGTATTAACTCAGTATGAACGCCATGTTTGGTTTTGGCACAGCAAAACGGTTTACAAAATGACTCTATTTTGGAAGCTTGTCAGTTGCAGGGCAGGTGTGTAACAAGTTCTTCTTGCCAAGTAGTGCAATGGCACTGTAGCAGAAGTGTGACAAACACTACACGATGTGACAAAAATGTCCCAGTGAAAGACCAGTCATCCTGTGTGACTTGCTTGATGACCCCTGGCAACAGGGGCTGTCTGTCTGATAGAGTGCTATGGCTGTTACTCTCCTCACACCTGACGTTAGAAACACCAAAACACCTGAAATCATCAGTAAAGCATTCTTCCCCAAACGCCTGTACTCGAGCGATAACGTGTGACACAGACAAAGTAACACCCTTAAAGCAGGAAAAGGGTTCTGACGGAGATGTAGACACTAACACAGCAAAAAAGCAAGAACCTACCATTGCTTTTTCTCATGGTAAATATGATTTGTGGCATGCACCAGCTAGCACAAGATTTACTTGTGCTGTCAGTCTAAGTGGTTGCTGGAGTACTTTTCTATGCTGTGGTGTGCTGGGGGAGCAGCACAGCAAAGAAGGACTCATCCAGGCTGGAGAAACTGATCAGGAAGGCTAGCTCTGTGGTCGGCATGAAGCTGGACACTCTGGTGACAGTGGCAGAGAAAAGGACATTAAAGAAACTGCTGCTGCTGGACATTATGAACAATGCTGGGCATCCTCTGCACACGGCCATAAACAATCAGAAGAGTCTGTTCAGTGACAGGTTGCTTCTCCCCAAGACAAGAACTAACAGACTTAAAAACTCCTTTGTCCCACACGCCATCAAACTGTTTAACTCCTCTCTGGAGGGGAGAGGGAGGGGAAACAGGAGGACAAAGGAGGGGGGAACAACTAAGCTGTAGTGCCTCTTCACCTCACTGTACAATACCTTGTGCAATACTTTTTGTAAATAGTCAACAGTGCAATAGACTCAATACTTGAAATGTGCAATTCACTTGTATTTTTATTTTTTATTCCTATTTATTCTATTTATCCCCTTTGTATATTTTATTTATATTTGTCTCTGTATTTATATATGTGTGTGTGTGTGTGTGTGTGTGTGTGTGTGTGTGTGTGTGTGTGTGTGTGTGTGTGTGTGTGTGTGTGTATATATATATAACAATTCTGTAACTGTAACTTCGGTCGTTGCTGTGCTTTTTGGAAGTCGAATTTCCCAGAGGAACCCACCCGAGGGATTAATAAAGTTCTATCTTATCTTATCTTATCTTAAGTGGTCATCTTTATGTCTGTTCCATGCATGAGGTGGGAGATCCTTTCTTTGCATTGCCAAGAACACTCAGTTGCAGGTGCACAAACGTTTACAGTGTTGCATAAATTTAAGACACCATGCAGAAGTGTGATCTAAACATTTAGAAAAGTGTATAGCAAAGTGGTTTTGCCATAAAGCGACAGTTTTTCTCAGCTAAGGACAAGTGAGTCATCTTTTCTCCTTCACTGCAAACCCCTTGCCTCCACTGCCAGATACAAAAAAAGGCTTCTGATCTCCTCAAGATATTGTTTTATGGCAGGATTTTGCGCCGCCCTCCCTTGGCAGACAGTGAGATTACACAGTGATTATAAGCAGCTCAATATTGTATGACAGCCTCTTCTACGTGAGGGACTTACAATCATGTTTCATTAATTCAGCTTGAATGAAGCCTCATTTCAAGCACAGAGAAGCTTAAGATTTATGTGAAATTAATAACATAACAGATGTCTTCAGAATATCATATCCCTTGTAAAATAAAAATAAATAAATAATAACAATAATAATGATAATAATAATAATAATAATAATTAGGGAACATTATTTTTTTAGTCTTTTGCTATTAAATAAATAAATACAAACTTTAGATGTGGATACAGGCAGGATTACAAGGGTGGAATCTAAGTACTCAAGGACCCTTTACTTACATCATGCATTGTAAGGTACCAGAGGGGGTGTCAACTGACAGATTTATATCAAATGGCCTTATTCAATGCTGCCTTTTGGCTTTAATGCTTGCAAGCCAAAACGAGCATCGTGTTGTTTTTTTTCCATGAGAGTGTAATCACCTTGGGAGCTTGCTGTAACACGGTATGTATCAGAGCTCTCCTTTTTTTAATTTTCATGACTTGCCATTACTTCTCATCTATTCTTTTCTTCTGTAACAAAATGCATCTGTGTTTCGAAAATGTCTCACGCACTTTGTTCACGCTCAAACACAAGATAGCCTCAGGCCAAAACTGCTGTACTCCCTTTCCCTTTTGGATGTACTTTCTGTGCATAGACTAAATATGGGGACAAGAGCTTCACAGACTACTGTCTTGCATAGTGCTGCCCTCCCCAGGTACTCCACCAGCGCAACTCAAACAGAGGCAGTGGGGAGACAGCATTTCTCTGCTTCAAAGAGGGGGAAAAGATAAATCATTCAGGTTGGGCTTTTGTTCCAATATGCCACGGAGCTGCGATCACAATCCCTTTTTCCACTCTCTTTGTTTCCCAAACTAAAGTGTCTGGATGTGACAGTGAATCTAACTTCCTCTGCAGGTTGTTTATGCAGCTCAATCACTATAATTCTTCATATTCGAAATGACACAATTGACATGTTTGCTTTGAGAAAAGTGGAGCTGTGAGATCTTCATGTGCAAAGATTACCCACTTGTCATTTCAAAAAAAAAACAAAAACCAACAAGCATGCATACATACAGTGTGTATTGCAAAATACTTTTACATATATTTAAACTCTCTATTTTTCACAATGCAGAAAAAAGGCAATACGGAGTGACAGCTCTGAGATGGAATGGTATTAAATATGATTAACAGAAAGTAAACTGACTATAATCTTCAGAATTGTTGAATCCATTTGCGCCAAGACAGATAGTGATCATCTCTGTAATTAATTTAATCACATTTATTCTGTTCGTCTAAGTCAACTTAACCATGAATTCAACTTTTTGTTACCCTCACTGAAGAGAGCCAGCATTTATTAATGCTCTCAGTCAATGCTGTGAACTATGTGTATGTCTTTGGTAGGCAAAGCTGCACAGCTCCTGTCTGAGCCAGCCCGTCATCCAGTCTGGTTAAGTCACTTAAAGGAATACAATGCAAACAGAAAAAACAATAAAAGGAAATCAGAGTTATTAAATTGGATATCACAGTAATGCATAATCTAACTTCATCTCAATGGATCCGGTGGAAATTCTTTGTTTAGCCAGCGAGATGAGGCACTCCAATCACTGAAAAACTAATTCAAATTTATATGAGAGCCGGGTCTATGCAAAAATGGGCTAATGGAAGAATGAGGTGTAGAGGTGCATTAATCTTTATAACGTTATTATTTTTTCTTCATTTCTAGAATAACAATTGTCTGCAGTATAATAGGATCAAAGTGAATTTGCTAATAATGTCTGAAGACGCAGGGGCTTACTGTATGTCAGTCAAACACTTTCTAATGGTGTCTAATTCAGTGTGAACTCAACAACCCTTTGCACTGCTCATTCTGCTTTACACATCAATGGGCACAGTGCCCCTCCAGCTCCTGCCGAGAGCACAGTGGGGCAGAATAAAACACAGCATTGTGCTAAACTGTCTTTAATCAATTCACTATTAGGGCTCGGCTTATGTTCGCTGTGTCCGTTTTATAATTACATCCAGACAACAACTAGTACAACTCCTAACATTCATTGTACATTCTTGCTACATTGCACCATCGCTCCACGAAATCTATAGAAAGAAATCTCTTAAAATAAGCCTTTATGCATGTTTGAATGCATTCAGATTTTAATTTGACTGACATCCAGATACTTCAGGTCAAGAAGGTGAGGTTGGATATTTGAGACATGTGGTGGTAAGTATGAAGGTGTCAGTGTGACATGGTGTTCATTTACTAATAAATAGAGAAAGGAAGGGTGGCAGAAGGACGAGAAGAAGGAAATTCCTGATTATTGCCCCTGGGGTGATGAGTGGAGGGACATAGAGCCCAGAAGCTTTGGCCACTTGCCAATGTTAACTGTACTTGTCCTGCTCCTCCCTACTGAGGGAACATCCATCTCCCTCCTCAGCCTGACACTCCGTTTATTCCCACATTCATTTGTCATGTCCCCAATCAGCTGGATGAATAGAAATGCTGTGACCATGATAGATGGCGAGTCTCATTAAGCACCCTTCACCCCATCCCAAAAAAGAGAAGTCTGCCTCAGCTTAAAATGCTTCTTTCTTCTTTTTTGAACTATAATTCACAAAGTTTGTTTTTGGTTGCTTTTTTCCTTTATGGTTGGTCATCTGGAAACAGAGAGAGAGAGATAAGGAGATAGGAAGAGAGAGAGAGGTGGGATGGCGAATGGGAGGGCAGTTGAAGTAACTCTGGAGCCAGGACGCTTTTGTTTGTTTGTTTGCTTTGTTTAAAACAAAGAGCGCATGGCATTGAGAATTCCATCTGAGGGAACTCCCCTCAGAGATTAGTTATTCAAAGACATGCAAATGACATTGCCATGTGCTGATTTACAAGGGGGTTGTGTTCATTTTGGATGTGCTTAATTGCTTCATTTCTAAAATAACTTTTCTGTTGTTTACCAACGCACTACAGATACAGGCTGTGTATAGCGGGGCTGTACCACATTTGATGTGTCTTTTTTTTTTTGTTGGTATATTATTATGTGTATATTATTCCGATATTTGGTCTGCAATGGGTTTATCTAAAAATCACAGACCACATCTGAATAGAGTGTAATGTGGATTAGGGTATACTGGCAGAACCACTGGAAACAAAAATAAACACACATAAATTATTGCACATTAAAACATATTTGGAACCTTTTTTTCAAGTATTTCATGATTGCTATAGCAAAAGATTATATGTTATTTCTGCTTTGTTAAACATTTGAAACACTCTGTTTGTTTTATGCAGTCCACAGATTTTGTATGCATTTTGTAACTGCCTGTCCATATGTAAAATTGAATTGAATCAAGACAAGCCAAAGTATAAAATCACGTGAAACTAAAATAAACGATATTATCTTGAAAATTTTTCAGTTTTATATACAGACAAGAGTTACATAGATATAACAGTGAAGTGAGTGCAGTCAGTGTGTCTGGAGCTGCATACAGAGTCAGAATGCAGTCATTCTTTATCTCCAGTTATTTTTTTATTCATAATTTTATTATCAAATATTTATTTTTAATATTTAAAATATATTACAAATGACTTTTCTAACTGTAGGACAAACAAACAAAACCAAAACCAAAAAAAAAACCTTTCATATTTCAAAAGGTGAGAACGAGTATGTAGGTGGAGAAAGGCTGGATTGAATTGCAAGAAAGCAGCATATCTGTGGAAGGAAGTCATGCGTGACATGCCTGCACCCCTTTTAAACATGCAATGCCAGTAGGCGCCACAGAATTTTAAAATCACTGAAAAGAATCAATTACCGAAAATGCAACATGGGCAGTCAGGCATGTAACACTTGACATATCTTTGGGGAGCCAGAAATAGCATTTGGACTATCTATTGTGAAATTCTGTAGGGGAGCCAACATTATTCTAAACTAATATCCATAATACATGGTACATACACCCCCTCAGCTATGTTGGATACTTCAAATACGCATTTTGAGAAAGACTAATACCCACTAACCAAAGGTTGTTTCACATTTGTTATATCAGATATGATGATGTGTTCAGCTGTTGTTAAATCATAGCGGGTTTTACTGAAATTCCAGATATCCTAAAATCATATTTATAAAGGCTAGCAGTTTATTTTCTTTGCATTTTTTATATATTGTAAGCAACAGTGATTATTTTCATTCTCCACCCTTGAATGCCAGACTGTTCGGAGTATGTCCACATCAAAGCTCCCAGTGAAAAGTAATGTGATTTCAGTGGCTTTTGGATTGCTGTTAGCAACTAAGCATTTCAAAATAACCCCAATATTGCCCAAATATTCTTGTTATGTACATCACATAACCTTCTTTGCTTCCAATCAGCGTTGAATCCTTCCTTCAGCTTTATTTCAGCAGTTACATGTCTAATCCCATGTTAAACGCGATGACACATAATAAACGGGAAAAAAAACATCAATCCATGGTCAAGCCCTAAATCTCTTTTCCATGTCCGTCCTGAGTGAACAAGCAATGTTATTTAGTGTGAAACAAGGCAGGGACAAGGATCAGAGCTCTTCTTTGAGCACCCATCTGAAGACTGAACCACTGTTTTCGCATCATATCCGAGTGTATACAAGCTGTAAACCCACGTTGCAATGGCCTAGGCCCTTTGTTAACACTTGTATATTGGTCCTTCTCTTGATCAGACATACAAATATTGATCGCTACAAATTTCTGACAATGTCCTCATTGCCAGAACAGCAACCTTGAAAAAAATAAGAGCTAATGTGGAAGAGCATTGCCTATCTAGCTCTGTTTGTGTTGTGGAATGACACCCCTCAACCCCCCTTTTTTTTGCTTAGTGCCTGTGGATACTTATAGTGGCTGTTCTTGTTTGAGGGGCATAGCTTGATCATTCATTATTAGCTCATGTCTGTCACACCAAACAATGAATAGACTGCTCAAAATTGATGACTATATAGAAGTGCATATGAGCAAAAAAGACTTTCATTTAGTGCCCTACTCTCCATGTACGATGTGACAGCAGTGATGGATATGACACTATACACCAGATTTATCTTGGAAATGGAATAATTATGCACTTAATGCATGGCTGGTGGTCTGCATTTATACTGATAGTTAACAGGGCAGGCAGCACTATAAGCAGGGTGGAAGGGGGGGTTGGACTGTAAAATCCCAGAGGCCTTATAGCCTCAGACCTCATTGGAAATCTTTAAATACTAGAAAATACATTTTCTTTGGTCAAGGTTAAGATACGAGTCTGCATTTGCCAGGTAACACCCTGACAGTGTCACCTCCACAGGGATAGCCAGCCCATCGCAAGGTGACCTTAGAACAGTTTATGGCGACTAATTATCCTGTAGAGGGAAGCTGAGGGTCATAACACCCAACAACACTGACAGGAGAACGATACAGAAACACAGCTAACACTGATCAATATGCTGCATTACAAAGTCCTCCATCTTTGTTTTCTCTTCTCTACAGGACAGCCATCAAGATACCTAATGTAGAAATAATGTAGATTTCCATCCAATCTCCTGTAAAGGCAGTGCATAAACACCTGGCATGCAAAGGCTCAGTGTTTCAAGAGAATGACTTTCCATTACAAGTTTTCAGTTTGACTGTTCTGCTCAGGGAACTGAGCAAACAGTTTTACATGCAGCGCTGCCTTTACAATTGAATGTGCATTTCGCAGACATCAAAAAGATCTCAATGGCATGGTGGAAGGCTTTCTCTTCATTTTAACTCATTCTAGCTTCAGACAGTTTCTTGTCTTATACTGTAGGGGGAGGATGGAATCCTCAATAGTGTCACTGAGTGTTTTGTAGAACTCTAGACAAATAATCCTCCCTTCTCCGAGGCGTGAATGTATTTTACAGGTATCCGTCATCCAAGTGTCAATCTTGCCTGCAGATTTCACACGCCACTGGCACCACCGCACCTCTGCCTGCTTGCTTCTTGATTGCATAAATACTCCCGGTGACACAGTGGGCTGCATCCAATTCCACACCTGCTCAGACTTCACAGGGAGAGTTTAAAGAGAAGCATTCGCTAATCAACACAAAGTGCACTATGAAGCTTTCGTATGCAAGACTGGCTTCTCAACTCCTGTGTGCTTCTTAAAAATATATCATCATGTGATGATGCACATCATCAGCATAGAAATGAGGGAAGCAAATTAATCATTTGGGAAAAGGGTCATCAGAGTGCCTAATAGCTCATACTAGCTAAATATTATCTGTATGCACACCTCAAAGACAGCAACTCTGTAATTAAAGTAATTGTCGTCATTAGCCTTGCATTTTTTTTAAATAATAAATTCCCTCAGGCTTAGTATGATTGCATTGTTGTGCTGAGGCAATTTGAAAAGCCACAAATCCACCCTGGTGCTAAGCTATGTACAACAAATGTTACAATGCCAAATTTCAGGTACAGGATGATGAACAGCAGCTGAATGGGAAAGTGGTTCAAATCCATCTGGCAGCTTCCTATTCATTTCTGTTCCTGTGGTTTTAGAAGTGTGCGGTGGCGGTGCATTGCCTTTGATCAGCTGATGGAAACAATGAACTCTCCTCAGCTCTGTGGCACGGGGGTTTACCTGCCGCTAAGTCAGGTATCACACCCAGGGACCCAGCACCTTAAAGAGGCTTTAACCCTGCTCTGGATCAGGCTGACATGATTCATGTAGGTTGGGTGTGGATTTGAGTCCCTGCTGTGGCACAGCGTCTTTCATGTCAGGCTGTTTATGAGAATATGGAGATGGGTTTTGCGTGCTCGTGGGTGTTCCTTAAAGCAGCGATACGACCTCAGGCTGGGCTTGATCCCTGACGAGTCAGAATCTACCTCTCGATGAATCTCTTGTAGCACACTTAATACCCGTAAGAACATGGTGCATGAGGCCCCTCATCTTGGTAACAGAAAGGAATTTGAGAGAAGATTAATATTATGAACAGTAATATTCCCCTGGCGGCATCTGCATGCGCCAGGGATTACAGGGCTCCAGGGTGATTACCGGCAGGGGAAGTGGGGTTACAAGTCCAAAAAAAGTTTTCATCTTTACCCAGGGCACAAGAGCACACACGCAGAAAGACATCTAAATATATAATAATATAGCCTGTGTACATGTGTGGTTAAATCTGTGCCTTGAGATGCCCTGTTATGTGCATTGTGGTATGGCTTTTTTCAAGTGTTAATGTGATCAGCATACATAATGGGGAAAAAATAATCTTAACACTAAGGTGAACGGCTGAAAACTGGACTGTCAGTGCAACTACTACTGTAAACCAGAAGGTCAGTCAGTAACACGTAAACCATACTAATCTACATCTGACCTATTGTGCATTCTTTCCACTAACTTTGCACTACATGGACACTTTGGTAACATTGGTTACTTATCATAACAGAGAAGGTTACTGCATTGGTTTTACACGACAATTAAGTGCCAAACCACTATACAATTTTATTTATTTTACTCAAAAAGGTGATATTTCAGTAAACATATCTATTATTTTATAAAATCTTAAACAACATTGGAAACAGTGACTAAAAAGTTTTGTCCTGTTTCTACTTTTTTAGCTTCTATTTCAAGGTGAAAGCCAAAACTCTGCATTCCTGTAAGTGTGAATTACCCCGCCACATGTAATCTTTACAGTAGCCAGTGTCTCAGAGTGTAATCTTGTTTTTTTTCTTCTCTCTCTCTCTGTGAGAATATTATTAGTTTAGTGAATTAAGAAAGGCAAAGCTAATCTCCCATAGGATGGCATCAGAGATCCCTTGGGGTTACATTTCTGGCCCAATGTAGATATCGGTATTCTGTTCGGCATGTGGACCTGCTAGGCTTAAGATCCTGCTCTATCTAAGCCCCATTATTCCCCACGCCACCGGTCTGACGCCAAGCCACGCGTACAAAGCAAGCCAAGGAAATCACCTTTAGGACCTGTCTCGTGACGGAAGACTCAGCAATTTCCTCAGCACCTCTTGCATGTGGATAACACACAGTCCACTTTGACCATGTGCAACCAATAAGGTGGCCTAATGAAGGCCAGGCTGCACAGGCAAAAGGGGCAAAACAGAGGGCTGAAATGGGCCTCTCATGTCTGAAATTATCCAGAGGAAAGTGGTCTGACATGCTGTTTTGCTGCTAGATGGTGGCGTGAAAGAAAAGAAACAACACTGTTTCCATTTAGTGTTAAGACTGAATCACAGTGTGCCAGAGATTGCGCACATTTGTGAGGAAAAACAGCAGGATATTTCCTTTCGTTAGATTCCAGTGTTGACTTTGTGTATTCCACAAGGTCTTAGAGATTGGATAGAGGAAGGAAGGTGAGGGGCGCTGTGCTACGCTGCCTTGCCAAGTCTAAGTTTGTCAGCATCTCTCAAGCTTGAAGTTCAAAGAGCAATTTGATAGAAAATCTGTCTTGGCAGTGGTTTCCTCTTGTGTATTTTCCAGCACACTGTTTCCGTCAGACTGTACCCAGTGGTCATCAATTAGAAAACTGAAGGGTGCCATCCACACACTATAGTACAGCCACTGTTTGAGTGTTAGTAGAGTAGATAACTGTTCTGAAAATTCCAGGCCTCTAGTCACACAGGTCCAATAAAGAACAATATTCCATAATACCTTGTGCTGCATTATTCTCTTCTGTTTTGTTTGAAACCTCTGATAAAATAAATTCGTTCTCTTTTAAAGAGAATTAATCTAATTTCCCCACCAGCAGTAAAGAGGATGAAATAAACCTGACTTTAAGACATATACACATAGGTAAATGCTGTGCAACCTAAACTTTTCTATTGTTTGCAAGTTTTAGTTTTGTTTACACACATCTGTCATTTTTTAAATTAGTATTTAGTTGGAAAACTTTTGAAGAAGTTCCTAATAGCGATCAATTGTTACCCAACCCCATAACTGCTAAAGTGATTTAAGTTATTTGGCTGTTTTGGTTTTCTGGCAAGTTAAAATATTTTCGATTTATTGTCTTTGCAGTACTTTCAGCCACAGCAGGGCTCTATCTATCGGGTGATTTGTGACTTGGTGGCCAAAAAGCTATACACATGATTATAAATGAACTGCAGTGTTGCTGCATATCTGCTTGAGAGGCAAGCAAGCGTCCTTCTGCAAACAACTTTACCATATCAGACTAATGATAGTGATACTTATGGTAATATTCATGGGGTTTTTTGTTGGTTTTAGAAGGATTTAATATTTTTCCATATCTTATTAGAAAATTTTAAACCAGTTTTTAAAAGATTGTAAATTGCAATATGTAAACAAAAAACTCAAAGACCACATAAAAAACACAGCTGTTTAAGTTCACCATGTTTTATAAGAATGGCAGCTGCCAAGTCTACACTATACCTCTCTATGCCATGCAAAGCAAAGACTGAATTTCAAGTATACAACAACAGCATGTGGTAAATTTTAAAAGGGAAAATTATCCTTTGGTCTTTTACCTAAATATCATTCAAAGTCTAGTATGAGGAAACATCCCAATTCATAATTCTTGATATATATCATTAGTGGTATAATGTGTTGGATGAATTACTTTGCAAACACAAAGCGCCTGGAGCGTGACCTGTGAAAATTCCATACAATGCCTCTCCAGAGCTGAAGGAATTCATTTTCATTTCCCACCGGCTGTCCTAATCACCATGTCTCACTGTGACAGAGAGTTTACACAGGCTGATCACATATCAAGAATAAGACCTTAAATTGGTTTCAGTGCTGTCAAGCAGTAGTAACAGTGAAATGTAACCAAATTAAATTTTCTTGACCAAAACTGCATCATTAGCATTATTTGACTGTAATTGCATATTCTTTCTTTCTTTCTTTTTCATGATAAATTAGATATGTCAATGGATATTGTGATGGGACTGGCATATAGGACACATCATAGAAAAACCATCTGCTACAGCTCTGCATCCTCTTTAATCCCCTGATCTTCAATTGACATCTTTCAAATCTGCAATGAGATATACAGATTTAAAAGAAAAAAAAATCTGATTACGCACAAATGTTATATATTATAGAGATTGTTAGCTCATCATTCTTCCAGAATTAAAACGCAAAAAAAAAAGCAAATATCATCACATGCATTTAAAAAAAAAAAACATTAGGATAACAAACTGCCTTCAATAATAACAAGAAATCAGAAACATGGAAAAGTCCATCTTTGGTGTTCCAGGTCGTTTTAATGACAGCAGTCCAGGGATTAGAGATGTGAATGGAAACTGAGTAGCAGTAAAAGGAGTGATATAAGCATGAGAATAGGGATGCTGTAGAAATCAATATAGCATTGCATTTGCATTGCTTTGATCATGTACAGCAGGACCGCAAGATTAAGTAATACAGATTCTCCCTGACAGGCCGATCATTAACACTAGTTTGCAATCTGTGTGTGTATCCGCTCGTCCTGTCTAACGCCTTGGGAAAGACAAGTGTTCTACATAAGTGAATTTAGGAGGGCACATGTAAGACAGTGGCTGTAACAAGCTGAATGGTGAGCTAGGTGTAAATCATTGCCTGACTTCAAGCTAGTTTGGTCAAAAGCATATGAGTTGAAAAAAGAGGGTAAGTGAAATTAGCATCTTTGCCTATAAATCTAGAAGTTGCCTTAAACTTCCATCTTTCTGCTTTAAGTCATTACACTTAACTAATTTACAGTTTTTCTCAGTTGCTTTGATGCAGTTCTCACATCAGGAGCATCGTTCTCACCACTCTTAATGTAGTTAAGAGCACATTTCCCCATCCACATTAGCTCTTTTCAATTACCTTAATGCTGTCCAACACTGCATATGTGTTTTCAGTTAAATCATTTAAAACTGTTATCAAGTAGGTATGAAATAGTAAGGTCAGTCACACATGCTCCGTGGCAGTAGTGAAATGGCCACTTATTTGAAAGCAAATAGAAAAGTTCAGATGAAAGAAATAGAAACACATACTCCCAGCCTTGTATCGCACGTACATGTCATGGCACTGCTAATTACACATAATCATATATTGTACCGTGTTGTAAGTGTGCTGTACTATACAGGAGTCTAGGCTATGCTCTGAGGTTATATATATTTTTTGTTCTCTGTTTTTTGATACTACAAGGGTCATTTGCAATACAAGGATAACAGGAAGAGTGAAAGTAGTGAGACCTGCTGTAATTTATGCTTTGGAGACAGTGGCATTCACAAAAAGACAAAAGACCAAGCTGGAGAAGACAGAACTAAAGCTGCTTAGATTTTCACCAAGAGTGACCAGGAGGGATAGCATCAGAAATTAGAAAAACATTAGAAATCATATCAAAGTGACAGCTCAAGTTGAGCAGTTTGAAGACAAAGTTAGCGAGACAAGGCTGAGATGGTTTGGATATGTGCAGAGGAGGGATGTTGTACAAAGGCTGTTGAAGATGGAGCTGCCAGGGGGAAAAGAGCAAGACTACAGAAAAAGTTCACAGACGTAGTGATGGAAGACATGAAGAGTGTTGGTGTGACAGAAGAGTTAGGGATAGGGTGAGATGGAGGCTGACGCGCTGTAGCGACACCTAAAGGGAGCAGCTGAAAGAAAAAGGAGATAGTATCACATAGTTACACATGTATCATTTTGCTTTTCTGTATGAATTGTGGCCTCAGTTTCCTGTTCTTAGCTGACAGGAGCGATCCCCAGCGGGGTGGCTTTGTCTATTTTGTGCAGCAGTTTCACATGTATCATTGGCCTTTTCTGGATTCCAGCAATTTTGTATTGTTTCAAATAATCTTCCATTTCTGCGTCTGTACATGTTTTACCCTAAATTAGGCCTACATTTTTCAGTTCTCTTTCCAAATCAGAAAGGTTTTGATAAAACCTTATAACCACTTGGTGTCAAAGTCTTAAAACTGTGGTTAAAAGGTTTTTATTCATTGGTTCAGAGTTCAAGTGATTGACTGACTTTGAGTGTTTTGACATATGTGAATAAAGACTTTTGCACAAAGTCTTTTTTAGGAGCTTTTGTTAGGAAAAATATCTTAACTGTTTTGAGTATTCTGACTACTGAGTGATTAGAATGACATTAATGTGAGAATTGCATCAAAGGAATCAAGGAAAACTAAGTATACTGATCCAGGAACAGAAAGTACTAATTCATATTGCACTGATATTGACATATCAACTTTCTGGTCACAGTCTATCCATTTTTGCGTAGTCTCAATGCTCATATTCACATAAACAAATGAAATACAGAGAAGTGAAATAAGGTCTCACTATGCCCAGATGTGAACATTACTGTCTCTAAGAAATTGCAAATATCAGAAATATAATGTGTAATATATAATGTTGTGGATTATGTTTTTTTATATATATATATCAGCTCTTACTTACTATTGTGCATTAGGGAAAAAAGAAGAAAGAAAAAAACCCACCTGCCCTCTATCACACTAGGATCAGCAGATTAATCTCGGTAAGATGTAACACACACAGATGGTCAGAAAGAAAAAATTAGAAAAATATGCCATATGAATACATTTGTCTTGTGTAATATCAAATAAGATTAATCTATATGGCTTGATGCATTGGTATACTTAGCATAGAGACAAAGTTAATTTCTTTATAGGCCAAATAATCCTACCAAGATTTCCTGTAATAAAAATCTTTTATGTGGGAGTATTATATAAATTGATTGCAAGCCATCTTTCTGGTTTGCATGATTAATTTGTACTTACATTTCATTGCTGCAAACACAATGCACTCAGGATATACTGAGGAATTACTGGATTTCTGCTGCTAATTTGTTGTTGTTGTTGTTGTTGTTGTTGTGAAAAAATAAATAAATAAATTGCCTGTGGAGATTTTAGTTATTACACTACTGAGTTTGTTGTTTAAGAGGATATAGACAGAAATATGATATGCCAGTTTAGAGAACCACGGTCACAGATCCCCAATGGTCAGTGGGGCTCCACTTCCTGTCAAAGGTCTTTTTCAATATCCTACAAACATGGTGCTTTGCATGCTATCCTGTAGTTAAAACACAGGGGGGCTGTGGGTTGCAGACGCAGTCCTAAAAGTGACTCAGATCACAGGTAGCAGCAATAGAAGGAGGCATGACTTCCACGGGTGGAACACTGACTCATACATCCACCCAAGTCTACAGCTACATCTCAGAACAAAGCTGTTTTCATGCAATACATGCTACACTCTGGCCTTATGGTAAAACAAGCCAACCCTGTTGATAGATATGGAATCTAATGTCAGGATAGAAAAGGCCTTTTGCAATACTCATAATAAATCCAAATTATCTCAAGGATAACATCAGAAACTGACTCACCTTATAACAGAAAACGCTCAGGCTTTCAACATCTTTTGCCTTTTAAAAATGAACGTATTGACCATCTATATCTACAGATATCTGTCAAAAGTGCACACACCTAAAACCATACATTTAAAAAAAGCTGTGTTTGTTAAACTGTGTTCATACAGGATACTCAGCATTTTTTGTACTTGCCAGAGGGGAAAAGAGTACTTCAACCTTTTCTTCCTAACAAGGTGAGAGAGGTCAAACTGGAAAAGCACAAAAAAACCTTAATCAAATCACGCACCCCCCTGACTTCAGAGGTGACATTGGGTTTGTTATTGACACAGAAAAGGAAATTCAGTTTTGTCTGGAATTTGCGATGGTACAGCCAAACAATAATAATGTATGACCCATTGAGCTTTAAAGGAATTACGCTTATCTTCCAGGAAGCAGGTTTGGTGAGTTAACTGTTCGGATTTATTTCGGCTTTACATGTGACTGATGACTGAATTTGGAGAAACAAAAAGCCAAAAAAAAAAAAAAAAGTTAAATTAAGTCCAGTTGTTGAAGCATGCTGCAAGATACACATCAAATTAAATTCACACACTCTGTTTTTGTGTGTGCCATCTAATTAGATTAAAGCTGCTTACCAGAGCATACTGCACTTTCTTGAAATAAAGGCCTGTCAACTTTCCTGTCAAATTTCCCCAGTAAAACAAAATATTAAACCGAATCTGTTCTTGTTTGGCAATTAATGATACAGTGTGACAATTCAATACACTAAAAAGATGCTCAGAAACCAGGAAAGATGTTGCCAGGCCTCGTGGCATTCTTTCTTTAATGAGTTAAAGGAAGTAATTGATTTCCCAAAGGGGCGATGTTGTTTTGGAAACACTATTTTCATTTTGTTCTAATGGACAATTACTTAACATAGGATTGTTTTTTTCTATTCCTAATTATACTCCAAGGGAAAGAAAAAAATCACCATTTGCATAAAAAGTGGTGTTCATCTATCAACTCGAATTATAGGCAGAAATATTCACAGGTAAATGGTTTCTGGAGGCTGGAATCCTGTAGTAAAGTTATAATTGTCTAAAGCGTTTACTAATTTATATGTTAAGAGAGGCAGAAGCTTCCAAAGCTGACATTTGCAAACTACATAATAGCTAATGTGCCGCACAGCTCTCAGAACTGTCAAGAGCACCAGACAGATGGCAGCATTTCAACACTCCTTTCAGTTACTTGCATCATGCACTATTTCATTTTCATCCAACAATCCAGGTAGCAATGTTCCTGACTTTTCAAGGCTATCCATTTACTGTGACGGCCAAATCAGATCCTTACTGAAAAATTCATCCCCAAATGTCAGCCTGTGCACAACAAGCAATCGGCACGGCGCTCCAAAATACCACGGTGAATATTTTAGAATAACTAAAAGCAATCCAAGGTAGACATTTATATTTCATATGCATGTCCTTGTACCTCACGATATCTTTGAGAGTAATTTGTCTTTGATGTAGGCGAGGCATCAATATTTGAATTTCTTAAAAAATCACACTGGATCAAGGTCAAGCCCAAGAAACAAGTTTTTTAGTTGGTCTAAGGTTTGTTATTTGAACCTAAACTTTTATATATACTATAGATAGACATAATTTATATGTACTTGTTAACATATAGATATTAAGCTACAGAGATAGCTTTTCTGCTGCAAAAGAGAGAACAAATTGTGAAATGCTGTGGCACGGTCAGCCATCTCTTCACTTGCTTGTTTCCATCTGCTGTTGCCAGTTTCTGCCACAGAGTGGTGCAGACGCTGCTGTCTTGGAGTGAGGCAGGGCCAGCCCCGTGTCCCATAAACACACACAAATCATTTACATGCTGTACTCATCAAAGGCAACTCTTCCTCATCTCCGCAGAGATTTGCTGCTGATCTGAGTTTCCAATATTGCATCTCAGAGCGTTGCGGCTAACCTTTGCAACTGCCAAGAATGTGATTAATTTTTTAAATACAGCTGTTGACCTATTATTGAGATGGAGAAGAGCCACGCGAGACACTCATCTCCTCTCCGCTGTATAATGGAATGCATTATTGCATCAGTGTTTACAAGGCGTGCTAAAAGAGAGACAGAATGAGGGAGAAAGCATTAAATAAAGCAATTCAGCTAATGTCGCTTTGGGCCTTGTGCACACACAAAATGCCAATCAAAAGTCGCAATTCTTTGATTCATTGCAGTTTGCGCTGGCAGTTGCATCTGAGAGAAGAGCGGTGACACAATGTGGAACAATAATTACCCCGCAGTGTTAAAGTCCTCCAGTGTCTTGGTGCTTTCATAAATAAAATATGTTCAAGATAATGGATTTATGCTCAATAATTCATCATCAGAATGTTTCAAACCAAGTGATATGTGTCGCAGTATTCTGTAACACAGCGCTTAGCCAAATTAAGTTATCTTGAAACAGATTTATTGACAGGGCTACTGCTGTTTTCATTTACTCAGCAACCATTTCTTAATTACCCCTGCAAAACACATAAAACAAACAATGCCAATGGACTGATTCTAAACCACTCAGTGTCATTATTAACTACACACCGTGCATTCGAGTCCGGACCAAAAAGTACCAAACATTACAACTCGCTCAAACACTTTGAGTGGCTCTGAGTTAGAGTGAGAGGAGAGCAGTGGGACTGTGATATTTGTCATTCATGACCTTGGTGCTAGCCAGCCATACAGGCAGTTTGGTTTGATGACCCATCAGAGAATCTGTCTGGGTCCTTGCAAGAGCCAGAGGACCAGGGTGACATCCAGGTCTGCGGTCTGTTCAGCTGGACGGGGGTCAATCAGTGGAGCTGAAGATCCAAAGCCAGCTGGAGAGCCATGATTTGACTGGCCTTCATGTCCAGAGTGTCCCATTCCCAGAAGCAAGAGGAGGCCTCACTGGCACGTTGGAGAAGGCTGCTCATACTCATAATTAATTGCATGAGTTTGTATGGTGTAGGACCAGCACAAGCATATTGCGGTTTTGCATTAGATTGCTAGAAAGACAGAAAACACATGCATATATATAAACAATGAAGTACAAATCATCTGTGTTAGTGTAAAGCAAGCCCTACCAATGTGATTATGGTTAAATCAGTTGTCTCAGCCACAAACAAATACAAATGGGACAGATGCACTTGCAATCAACTGCAACAAGATACCCACTTTAAATAAAAACAACTCCATTTCATCAAAACACACATATGCGGTGCTTAAATCTAGAAAAGGCTTAAGCATCCAGCAGAGAATGAGGGAGAGAGAAAAACAATTTACATGCAAATCAAACCTTATCATCTCCATCTCTTTATGCCACTTTTGCCGACAAAATTGCATTCATATGCACAAAGGCATTCAATTACTGTAGCTGTGGCTCAACTTTTCACATACCAGCATTTTCTATTTGGAGAGGCAGGCCCATGTACATTTAATAGGTAGCCATTCTGTTCCCCGGCTCTGCGAGAGATCACTGCCAGTGTGTCAGTTAGAGGAGATGGCAGCATGTATCAGTGCATGAAATAAAGCTCATGCTCCAAAGTGACAGGTCCTGGATATTGTTGGCAAATGGATGTTAAATTCACTCTGCAACCACCAACAGCAGCCCTGGCTATGAAAAATTAACTGTACTCTGGCTAAAGGGAAGGGAAATTGCTTTGCTAGATATACCACAAAATCCTGTTTGTGAGCTATCCATCTGTCAGATCTCTTTGCAAAAAAAGTCCTTCAGCTCTCTCTATTAAAGAGTCTGCTCTCATATGCTGTTCAGAGTAATCCAGTATGAGAGCGGAAACAAAGAGATGTCAAAGAGAGTTAGAGTAAATCCTAAATCTGTGCTGATTACAAATCAGGAAAGAACACTGGCTCCAAGGGCCACAAAACAGACCAGGTACTTGTTATATGTGAACCACTAGAGGGCACCAATCACCACTGTTACTATTCAGTAGTTAAAGTAGGTTAGTTCACTTAGTGTACATTATAGTCTATAACTGTTGGCTTTGGGAAGCAAAGTGTTATACACCAAACTACATAAGAAACATTGTAAAGGATACATTTTCCACTGCACAAGAAATATTTTGTAAACCTTTATTTATCCAGGCGCGTGATTTCCAGGGGGTTTAGGGAGGTTATGACCCCCCCAATAATTAGACCCAACCAATATAATCCTCCCAATAAAATTTCAGGTATTACCAGCAAAACAGTATAATGTTTAATCATCTGGGAATTTACCCAGATTTATTTCAGCACAAAGTTACACTGATGTATATATACACAAGGCCTGGTATTATATACATGTTTTATCTGCAGATTGCTGTCGTTAAGTAAAATATCTCATGAGGTTTGAAGTCCACTCATGGTAAGCAGCAGTGTATTTATTTATTGTTTTGTTTTTTTTGTTTTTTTTTACCGTGTATTTATTTTCTATAACATGTATACTGGGATAAGTCAGCATTAGCAAATCTCCCCCCGGCACACACACACACTCTCACCCTTATTAGTTTTCATGGGTACAATACATATGGTTCACTTGGCTCTTTCTAGCTTCCAAATATTGAGACCAGTTTCGCATCCTACCAGTAGATGTCAATCTACCACTTTGAATAACTTCTGGCCTTTCTGCAACTGGGTGTCGCTGTTTTTCTCTCCTGGCAAGGTAATATATTGTGTGGTGACGCTCAGCAGCTTTGCGTCAATGAATTCCAAATTAATCCAGTATAATGATTTCCTCCCTCTCCCCCTACCCACCGCATCGCGAATGATTATTTAGAAATTCATGAATAGGGATAGAAAATCGGTCGCTGGAAGTCAGAAAGTTAGAAGGGAGGCGTGGTGATGCTCTCAGACAGCAGTGAACAGTGCAAAAAAAGTACCAAAAAAGTCGCCCACTTCTACCAGTTATAAGGTTATTGGCTGAATTGGTTGGCAGAACTTACTTTAGTAAACAAATAGGTGATTTTAAGTCTGGAAAGAAAAATCATGAAGATCATTCCCAAACAAACAAAAAAGTCAAACAACATGCTGAAACCTCTTGGCATGCAGGTTATAGTTTATCTTGGAATCTGCACATATTAATTTAAGAAATGCACACTTAAAAAGCAGGTCTTCATTGGTTTAATTGGTCAGCTTGGCCCAAAATTGGTTAATTTCGCCTCTAGATGATTATCCTACTCTTTAAAAAAAAAAGATAAAAGAAACAATTTAAAAAAAGAACATTTTTATTTGTTTGTAGACGTTTTCTGGTAAAAGCGAGTGACTAAGAACTGTAGTCAGTGAATCATTCAGCATTTGATTTGCTGGTTCGTCCCCATTTCTTTCCCAACCTGGAGACTGCGCAGAAGGCGTCGGGGGAAAAGTGCATGTGCAAGCAGAACTAAGAAAGTTCGCAGACCCGAGGTGCAGGATGTCCCGTTAAGGAGAAAAAAAAATCCTGCTGAGGAGCAGAAGCAACACAAGCTGACGGGCTGCAAGGACTGCGAACGGCACTTACCGCACAAGATATACTGTTAACCAGAGAAAATGGGCTTTCCGACGATATTCAGTTGTCGTCGGAGTCTTCTCAAATTGTTTTTGCTTCAGTTCATCGTGTTCCAAACAGTAAATGCTCGTCCTTCTCCTATTATCAGGTTTCCTGGAGACGATACCCCCAGAACAGACAAAGAAGTTGCTTTGGTAAGTTTCTGTCTTTTTTTTCCTTCCTTCCTCAGGATATGTCTAAGTAGGTCAGGCAGCAATGAACTGTTTTTACCCCTGGAGTACCAGAAATGAACAGGAGTAGTTTTCACATTATTTATTTCTTATTGCTCTAATTTTATATAAAGATACCATAAGAACGCTAACCTATTATTTTATGTTTTTATCCAAACTTTAGCATTATCTAAACAAGTTTTATGGATGCCCACAAGACAGATGTAATCTTATGGTGCTCAAGGATACCCTGAAGAAAATGCAAAAGTTTTTTTCTCTGCAAGAAACTGGAGAGATTGATGCCAAAACTGTAGAGATCATGAAAAAACCCCGCTGCGGTGTCCCAGATGTGGCCAATTATAACTTCTTCCACAGAAAACCCAAATGGCAGAACAAGGACGTCACCTACAGGTCAGAGAATTAACAATAACACACATGATTAGAGAGGCTATGGATTATGCTATAATGGGAGTGAGTGCCAATCCACTGTGACTCCAAATTAGTTCTCAAACAATTGCGGAGGTTTTAATCAGCTTTGCCTGCAAAATGGTTATGGCATTACCACTGGGTGTGATCTAATAGTTTTTGAGTTACTTGGCATGCTGCACTTTAGGAAACCGTTTACTGCACAGCACTATTTTAAAAATCTGTTGCTTTAACAATTGCCCATAAATCAAAGTTGTTGTACTGAGACATATTTGCCCCTGTCTAACCCTCTAAAACCGACCCCACCCTCTCCACAGCCTCCATTCCACACTACCCCCATCCACACAGTCTTGAAGTGCTTGCATCTTTATGTCTCGCTAACACCAGCATTCCTACACAGTATGTGTCAGGTCCTTTGTTTTCATTCTGTTTGAGGTTTACTATGATGTGGATGTAGTTTATTTATATCAGCGGTTTTGCATGTTCTGATCATTCCAGCCTCTCTGTCTGTGTGTTTATAAGAAAGACTGGAAGCCAAAGACAATAACAACTATGAGATCTTAGACTGTTTTCAGGAAAAGGACTGTGTAGACAGGCATACAAATGGGTTTGCGGCTGAACATTGTTTCAGGAGGTGCTTTTACAGATTACTCATATTGGCCTCTTTATTTTCCATGATCTTTAGTAATGAAAGGAGAATTTGCAACACTCACAGATTGTCCTGATTGGACAATTCAAGTCATGCTTGTTTTTTTTGTTCTACTCAATTTGTAGAATCCTGGGTTACACTCCCGATCTGGATGAAGAAGTCATAAATGATGCTTTCTTCAGGGCCTTCAAAGTATGGAGTGATGTCACGCCACTCACTTTTACTCGCATCATGGATGGAGAAGCTGACATCATGATTAATTTTGGCCGCAATGGTATACTATGTGTATAAACATCACACTATATAGATATTCCATTTGTTATTTGAAAACTATTGTACATCTGTACTCAGGTGGGTTTACGAGAATCACAATTAATAAAGAAATGTATCAGTTTGTTTTATAATAATACAATTGTAAGCCCTCAAAATCCTCCTTTTATTGGATCTGCCACATCTTTGTAATAGAATAAAGAGATTGTACCACAGGATAAAATTCTAAGAATGTTCCTATAATAATTAGCACAAGTCAATATTTAAACAGAAGCTCACCGAGTTCTAGACTAATGCTGAAGGAGCAAAAACATACATCTTTTTAAAGTAACATTCTTTTCAAAGTGACTCTACATCCCGCCATCCTGTATTTTAGGAATTCTTTAAAGACAGTGGGGATTATGGTATTAACCCAGTTCATTCCAAACATTCCAGCTAAAATAACCACTTGATATTTACCCGCATTCTGTCTGGTCACAGCTGACTATATTCAGAAAGAATCTAGTAATTATAGGGAAACGCAACTGAAAATCGGCCGCTGAAGAAGACATGGAATTGTTGTTTCAGAAACAGAAATCTTTGAATACATGGACAAATGTCACATCATGTCTTAAGCAGTCAGTATACATGTTTTGATTGGTTAATGATGTCATCAATAGAGCATGGAGATGGTTACCCCTTTGATGGCAAGGATGGCCTCCTGGCTCATGCCTTTGCTCCAGGCCCAGGAATTGGTGGAGACTCTCACTTTGATGATGATGAGCAGTGGACACTTGGAGAGGGGCAAGGTAATGCAAGAATGCTAGTTACAAAAAGTGCATGCAGCAAAACCACCAGTGATGATTTCTTAAATTTATTTAGTTCTTCATTTTTTTGCTTAGACTGTTATGTAAAGTTAATTTAAAACTTTGTCAGGTGAGAATTTGAAATTGTAGAAACTAATATAACTTTCAGATGCTATTTTCCAAGCATCTTTTTCTGGCACCTGACATCATATCAAACTACAGCCATCTGGAAGCTAAATTAAAAAAAAAAAATCTCTATTGCACACATTTGTATTCGCATCCATTGACCCAGATAGTTTTACTCCCAAGTACTTCCCCTTTTTAACATCCTTATGTCTGGATATTTAATTTGTGTGGAAATAATCTATAAACCTATTTTCCATTTCTCTTGGTGCTAGTCTTAAACAGATGAACAGATGAGGATCTCTTGGATGAATTTTTATTTTCTCAATATGTGTTTGTTGTTCATACTGTTACATACAAATCATTTGTACCCTGCATTATACAGTTTGGTTGGACATTTTTCAAAGCCTACTTTGAAACTGCTTTCCAAATTCTAGACAACAATATTTGCTTTAACTTCCAGGAAGTTGAAGCTTGCTATGTTATGTTAGCTTGCTTGCTATTATTGTAACAAAAGTTACCTTCTAAACATGTGTGAAACTAATGCTACAAAGTTTTATAGTGAATTGAGAAACCATCATATGAAATCAAACACCATAGAGCAAATATTCATATATCTTCACTCCTTTCTATGTATGCATTCTTTGTTTTACAGTGGTGAAGGTGAAATTTGGCAATGCTGATGGCGAGTTTTGTAAATTCCCTTTCCTGTTCATGGGCACTGAGTACAACAGCTGCACAGCTCAGGGTCGTGATGACGGTTTCCTATGGTGTTCCACCACTTACAACTTTGATGAAGATGGCAAATATGGCTTCTGCCCTCATGAATGTAAGCTTACCCAGTGGGTCCCTTTTTTGTTAAAGCATATACTATATGTTTGACATGCAGCTGTGATGTCTGTTTGGACATTTTGCTTTTGAAACTTGTGATTTTTGTGGCCCCACATGACCTTAGGCGTGATGTGCCCTACTTGGATCTTATTGAACCAGACAAAACATTTAATTAGTCTTTCAGTACTGGTAAAGCAATACTTAATATCACATCATAGCTATACTCAAAGCTGTTCTGTTGTTTTTGAACATGAAGAAAGTAGGTTGGCCAGGAAAATGCTTTTTTTTTTCTTTAAATTTGTTTTATTTGGAGTGAATTATGGAACATTTCTTCTCCAAGTTACTGCCCCACTTTACAACATGAGGCTTTGTCAAACATTTTGTTTATCTCTGTTATGTTGCTGTCCATGGTACTAACATGATCAGATGCTATTACAACTAACTGCCAAAATACACATGTTCAAAGTCATTTTATGTGATAAAAACACGAGTAAGGCCTGTTTGCACTGGAGTTTTCTATTTTGTTAAACTTTAGTTTTGAAGTAAAAAAAAACCAAACAGTTCCAATGTACCTATTTTGTTAATTCAAGTTTATTGTGTTCCCTTGTGTTATATCACTACTTAGTGATCAAGGGTTTTGTATTACAATTGAATTTCTTATTTTAGTTAGAAGAATGTAAAAACAAATACTGTTTTTAAATTTATTAGGCCATCTGTAACTTCATTTGGTTTGTGATTTGCAGTACTTTTCACCCTGGGTGGAAATGCAGAAGGGGCTCCATGTAAATTCCCCTTCAACTTTCAGGGGGAAAAGTATGATGGATGCACCACTCAGGGCAGAGATGATGGTTACCGCTGGTGTGCCACTACTGAGGATTATGACCGCGACAAAACGTATGGCTTTTGTCCTGAAACTGGTAAGTGGTGTGTCATGTGTTGTCTCTTATTCACATAACATATAGTAAAATGAAAGATAATCACATCAAGTTGATGTCCACTTAGGTGTGCATAGTGGTCACGGCCTTCATTATGCAATAACACTTAAATAAATAAATATTTCACTAGCGGTGCTTTTTTTGATGAGCAGTGCATAGTGCCTTGCCATATGTTGGGCTACAGGAATTCTGCAGCTGCGGTTTTTGGTTATGCTCGTGGTGGGCTGAATAGCTATAAAAGTATTTTAATGTGCAGTAGCAGGGCCTATTTTCCATTCTGTCAGTGGGGCTTGTTTTAGGGTTGAGGTACTGGGGTAGGGAGAAAGGCATACAGGGAGAGGTACTACCGTTGGTGCTTTCATCTGATTTTATTTGATTAGGGATGAAGCTTTGCTGTAGAGTCCTGTGTGAGAACTTGTACCGAATAAGAAATTATACTGTTTTTTTGTTTTACTCTTTCTTTCTTTCTTTCTTTCTTTCTTTCTTTCTTTCTTTCTTTTTTTTAACACAAAACCACTCTTGCCAGACTGAAAATGATCTCTCTTTGAAAGAAAATCAATTTGGATGGGTGCATTTTGGTTGTGTGCCTAATGGATTAGTTATTGATGTCGTGTGTGTTGTGCCAGCTGCTTTCATCGTGCTATTTCTGAACATCATCTGCACTCATTTCATAATAACCCAAACTTTTCCAGAAAGAAAAAAAAATCACTTTGCATAGTGAATTTATAAGATAATTAAGCAACTGAATTCAGTGCTTATTTTGCATTTACTGTTTTGCATTTTGTTGCTGTTACCAGCAATGTCAACAGTGGGAGGCAATGCAGATGGAAGCCCCTGTGCCTTCCCTTTCACCTTCCTGGGAGACACTTATGAATCTTGCACCACCTCTGGACGCAGCGATGGCAAAATGTGGTGCGCTACCACCAAGAGTTACGATGATGACCGCAAATGGGGTTTCTGTCCTGATCAAGGTAAAAGAATTTGCCAGTGGTATTTGGGGATATTTTTCCCAAGAGCCAGTGGATTGGAAGACACTGAATCTATCTTTTTCTTTTTTTTCTTTTTTTTACTGTGGAAAGATAATAGATATTTGTTTAAACTAACTTGTTTCTAGGCTACAGCCTTTTCCTGGTAGCAGCCCATGAATTTGGTCATGCTCTTGGTTTGGAGCACTCTCAGGACCCCGGTGCACTGATGGCCCCTGTTTACACTTTTACTAAAGCCTTCAGGCTCTCCAATGATGACATCAAAGGCATCCAGGAGTTGTATGGTGAGAGAAAATGCCACATAGAGTCTAATACCAATAAGTGCCTGGGAAAATGATTGTGTTGTCAGTGGATAATTTGCAGACCCCTTTAAATAATAAATACTGTGGTAAATCTGACAACAGGTGTGCCAACAGACAAGCCTTTGCCTCCAACCCAGGGTCCTGTCACTCCAATGGATATCTGTAATGAGCCAGTGATCTTTGATGCTGTAGCACAGATCAGAGGAGAAACATTCTTCTTCAAAGACAGGTAATCATCTCAGTTAGCAACTTGATGTATCTTTAAAAAAAAAAAGACTTCAATGTAAGAAAAGTCTGAAGCCCAGGCAAAGTGTTCTAGATATGCAAGCTGTAATGTTCCCAGTTGCTCTTTTGAGTCTTAAATGTGATGTAAAGGCTGAGTTTGTGAACACTGAAAGCACTGCCAAAGTCCTGTTAAATTTCCTGTCTGTGATCTGTGCGAAGAGCGATAAAGAAAACGAAATTGCCTGCTTCAGGCTGTATCGCGTGACTGAAACACAGCAGCCTGCACCAACTGGATTTCACAATCACATCACTGCAAACAATGAGCAGTTTAACATGAGGTTTCTTGTTAATTATGGTTTCTCTTTTTACAGTCTTGTGCCACTTGAAGATTGTGAGCATATTGTTGTTTTGTGATATGACAATTAGTAAGAGTTGAAAACAAGCTATCCCTCTACTCACGCAGTGACAACCAAAGTAGTCATCATTCATAAACAGTCTACACTCCTCTTCTCCACCGGCGCCAGTGAATCCAAAGTCATGTAGCTTTACTATGTGTCTGCTGGCTGACTCTGTAGAAAAGAAGTTGCATAAAGTCCTGTGGTTCGGTCAACAGTCTTCGTGAGTCAGGGTACTTCCCGTAGAAAGATGAACAGTTTCATTGCAACAGCTGAAGTTTGTTACAAAGAGCTTACCCCAGTGGCATGTTACAAAAAGGAACTGTTAGGACAAACAAATGATGGGTTAGCTGTTGACATTGTTGACACAAACACTATAATTTCAACGTTAAGAGCTGCATATCCTGTCACAATCATTTGGAAATCAGCTAAGAGTAGATGCATCAGCAAAATGCTCAAGAGTCAGTTAGCTTGGCTTTTTTCACTGAGTTACAATATTTTTCACCTTGCTGTGGCTCTAGCAGAGAGTGTGCAGCGAACCATGAAACTTTGGATCAGTTGTTGGTCATCAAGTCAGCTGAAATGATCTTTTTCTTCCATCTGAAACATTATATATCTTATTTAACTGTTGGGACAATTTTTTTTTTAAAGTGAAAATTTTATTTTCACTTTAAGCATTGTTGAAGTCTGAAAATGCACACAGTCACATTAATGTAAAGGCAAGAACAAGTTTCCGACATACCTCGGCTCTCAGGTCACCGTTGTTTAAATGAAGCCATGGAAAAATAATATCTTAAAAAAGAAATGACATTGTGTCTAAATGATAGGATGACAGCAGTGCTAAGCATCACCTACCTGGGTGGAATGTAACAGATGATTAAACTGTCATTTTGCAGAGAGATGGTATTCAGAGCAAACTGGTTCAGTTTAAGGTGGCTAAAAGTTCCATATACATATGTTACACTGAAATTTAGCTGAGCTGTAACATATTTAGACATTTTCCTGTTTGCCAGATTTTTTAGCACCATTGTGCACTAATCTAAGCTGTTGTGTGATGTTTTCAAACACATTTAATTCAATATGACGTGAATTTTAGGTTGCTATGTGAAAATTTAATCAAGCAAAGTTTAAAAGTTATTCTGAAGATCAGGGTGGGAAAATGAGGACATAGTATTATGAAGTTACTGTAGTGAACAAACAGTATATCTCACTGAAATCTGGGATCGGTAAAGTTTTAGTACAGGCCTGTTGGTCCAACTTCATAAGTTGCCTGAAGGGCATGTCAGAGTTGTATGCTGCAGAGTTCTGGTACATGCTAAGTTTTATAGCTTTACAGAAAGAGCTGTACCCTCTGGGCTCTGGGGCTAAGCTCACTTGACTCTCCCACTGTAAAAGTGGAATCTCTCATTCTGTTAGCTCAGCATATTTATGTTGTGAGACAAATCTTAACGTGATGCAATGAGTAATACTTGCAGCACTCCCTGAGCTCAGCATATAAGTGGGTCTGTCTGTCTCAAGGCTTAAGGAGAAGGTACTTAGAAAGTCTGACTTATAGAAAATGTTTGGCCAACCTGCTGGTTAGGTCTGTTCTGAAGCGTAAAACCAGTAGAGATTGTTGTGACTGTTGTGCAGAGGCTGGTGAAAAACTGTTAAGAAAGACTGCTGTTTTATAGAAGCACTTTTGTTGAATGGTAGTAGTTAAAGATAATGACAGTATAAAAATACAATAGGCCTCACAAACACTGCCAAATACCTGTGACTGAACTTTGCTTTTGAATGTTTCATTATTTTCTGACTTTTTTGGTGCACTTTAAACATATTTAGACTCAAAAATGATAAAGATCTGTTCTCCATCTACTTTATTCTTTTTCTTCTGGTTTGTGAATGTCGAATGTTTTCCTTTTTTATGTACACCACAATCCATGTCTGAGAGGATGTAGCGTTAAACCCCACAAACCAAACTTTTTGTTTTACCATCATAACTCTCAAAGAAATACTTTGGTGTACCTTTTCCAGCTTCCCTGACAGATACTATTGTTACTCTTTCTTCAGTTGTGAAATTCTTTCTATCTTCTTTTTTGTTTTTGCTCTGTTATACAATTTTAGTGCCTTTTCCACAATGCATTTTAGGCAAACTTATAATGTGGGTCAGTACATTGAGCCATTTAAATCAATGTGTTAAAAACTTATATTTCTCACAAAGCTCAGTTGCATTGTCATAATCATCAACCTGTATTTTTACACAGTTCAAACAGGACTTTGTTAAGAACAAATCCAAGATCAATGGATTATCTACTTCAGATGTTCGGGTTATTAGTAATTACCTGTATGAAAATACAGGTAAATAAAAAAAGAATAAAACAGACTCAGAGATCTAAAACAACAGGAGTGCTTTAGAAAAATCACTTGAATATTTTCTGTACACGTATTCCCCTTACCACCCCTAGGCAGATCTTGTTTTTCCTTTTATTGAGTGCATACTGGAAGAAAAGAGAGGGAGGAAAGGATAAAATTAAAGCTCTGCTACAGACTGAAAACCCTCTGGATATTGTTAGTGCACGAACAGCAAACTGATCTGCAAGAACACAAATAAAATAATGACATTCGTAGATGGTTGGTTCAGACTGGAATATGTCTCATCTTTCATCCTGACAAATGTAACTTTGGGCAAGTGTTATGTATGCACACTTCTATTTATGCTTGTTTGTAAAGTTTTATTCTCATCTTCACTTTATCATTATGACAACTGATCTTTGTTTTTGGCAAATCTTTGTCTGTCTAAAAAATAGGTCAGTGGAAAAGAGTATGGTAAGCTGCTATTGTTGCGCAGCTGTGTATTGGAAATCCGGGCAAGATGGGTCTTGTTCCGCTGGCGTCTGCAGCCTTAGTCCTAACGAGAACCAGATGCTCATGAATCAGACCATTGTGGCTGGCTCGGCCAGCGAAGCACTTGCACTAAAACCCCGATCTCTTATACACACAGACACACATGCTTTTTCTCTCTCTTTCTCTCCCCACCTCCTCATCAGCCCCTCTGGTCCTTTCACTCTTACTTCTTCACTCTTATTTCTTCCCTAGCCTGTCTAACTCATGATTGCTCATCCACCCACTCTCTCTGCAGGTTCCTGTTCAGGTCAGTCAACTTTAGAAGCAAACCCAATGGGCCAATGCTAGTGGCCACCTACTGGCCTGACCTGCCCGCCAAGATAGATGCTGCCTATGAAAATCCAGAGGAAAAAACAGTCTTCTTTGCAGGTATTCTGAGGAAAGCAAGAGACTTTGAAAAATGCACATTTAGATCTGTTTTAATATTGACATAACCCCGCACTTATAAGGTGATGAAGGAAACAGATGCATTACTTTTAATGAGTAATGAAGATGTGTCTTCCCCATTTTACCACTTGGATGCATTTCCCCTAATGGTCAGCCATTTCTATTACCTGAAACTTTAGGAGGCACCAGAATGTAGGCCAAACACTCTTAAGTGCAGTGTGGACTCTTCCAGCATACTTATTAGTGGTTTATGAAATATTCACAGCATTTTACAAATATGACAACTTTCCTGAATACTGATGAGACTTACATGATATATCCATCAACTCTAAAGACATTAAGATGGTTTGGTAAATGTTCGACTTATTATCTCACTGCAAAATTGGTTCATAGAGTTAACCCTTGTGTTGTCCTCGGGTCAAAATTGACCCCTAGGTGAATGGCAAACAAGTATATGGGAATCCCGAGGACAACACAAGAATAAATGATTAAATGTTGATTTAAAAGTTTAGTGATTTTCATTAGAATAACATATTGTATGTATCCTAAAAGTGAGTTCTCTTTTTATCTTACTCTTCTCTCCCAGGCAATGAAATTTGGATTTATAGAGCTGATCAGTTGGAGACAGGCTACCCGAAAAGGTTGTCCAGCCTTGGCCTCCCCACTGACCTGCAGCAAATCGATGCTGCCTTCAACTTTAGGAAGAACAGGAAGACTTACTTCTTTGCTGGAGACAAATTCTGGAGGTAAGGAGAGTTAAAGTTTGTGCAAAGATTTGCATTTAATGTAATTAAAAGCCCTGTGTGACTTGACCTAGCTCTTGCAATTGAGGTCATAAACTGTTGCAGTTGTGTGCTATATCTGAACTGAGTTAGTGTTTGGTGTGACCTAAACGGTACAGTAACTCAACAGCTTGTAGTTTTTGCACATATGAAGCCGTAGTGTTTGTTTTATCTGGGAAAGTGCCATCATATGTGTTTCTGATGCACTTTATCAGATGCAAACCAACGAATGTCATTCAACAACAGAGGGTCTTTAAAAAAAAAAAGTGAAATCATGGCTATCTCACTTCTATTGTGCATATTGCACTGGTCTGCAGGCTCTTTGGCCTAAACAAACAGGTACAGCATGCTGGCCATGTCCACAGTCCCTGTCCAATTGTAAATTGACTTTTTGGTGCATTTACAGCCACAAACCTTGAGTAACTGAGAGTAAATCATAATAACAATGCAGCCAGAACAGTTTGCCCTAACTAACGTCCTATGTTATTAAATAGCAATGATATTAGTCATTATCTGGCTGATGTGCACACACCCAATTTTTAACAGGCTAAAACAGAGAGCAAAGCAAAGCAGCAACTGTACTTTGATAAAAGGACTGTGCATTATAAAAAAAACATTTTTTAAATTCTTTGGGTATGGGAGCGACCTAGTTAACAGTCTGGATTGTTACTCTACTTCTTTTACTTTTATTCTCTTCTCTAAATGATGCAAGAAAGGAACAACAGTTTATGAAACTGATGGTCAGATTAGCTACTAAAGCTCTGAAGGCATCCTCTGACAAAAATGTCAATACACTACATATTTTTGGCACAGCATAGAGTTGTTCGGTGCTAAATTAATGCTATTAATGTAATACATGTCATATGTAAAACCTCAGATGTGATTTCATTGTTGTGTGTTTACAGATATGATGAGACCAGCAAGACAATGGACTCTGGCTTCCCAAAACTTATTGCGGATTCCTGGAATGGCATCCCAGATGGCATTGACTCTGCCTTCAGTCTTAATGGCATTGGTAAAATAATACTTTTAACAAGTAAATTTGACCAAAATATGGCAGGAACAGTTATTAGTATGTGAATGAATTTGTTGCACGATTCATACCATTGTGCCATTGCTGTACTCTATTTTCCAAGAAAAAGTGATTTCAAGTTTTCAAGATATGGCAGTATTTAGGGAAAAGGATAAAAAGCTACACCTGCAACTTTGTTAGTTACAGAGCATTGTAGTTCTTTCCACTGAAAACAATATATGAGTATAAGGTTTCATAGGTATATCATTTTAGAACACTGTCATATTTTAATTAGTACTAAACAAAAAGAACAGCTCAAACTAAGCAGGAGAAGTTTGATTCCGCCACATTTCATGGCAGCCCATGCCAAAGGAATGTCAAGACATTTGACTGGAAAATATGAATCAACCTCACTATGGTAGGAAAAGTCACAGGTTCCCCAAAAGGTCTTATTTTCTGGGAATTGTGAATGTTTGTACCAGATAATATAGAAAGCCTTCAATAGCTGTTGAAATATTGGAGTCCTGAGCAAATGGGAAACTTCCTGACTCTACCGCTTCTAGAGCCATGGCTCCAATATGCCAAGAATATGCCACACAACTGTTGCTATGCTCTGATAACGACACTAGTGTTTTTATGTGTGTGTGATTACTGTCTGCACAGCAGCATTCCTTCTGGTAAAATTGCAGGAAAATCCAGTCAGCTCTATCAGTGAGTCTGGCACTCTGCCTTTGTCAGTAAAACTCCTCATATACCAGAATTGAGCAAACAGTGACGCCTTCTAGGCAAAAAAAAAAAAGTGTTTAGAGGAGTTGGCTACACAAAGAATGTCAGGAAGGCAAATAGACCATAAGGAGTATTTCTGAAGTCAGGGAGTGATCAGTGGTTTTATAATGACAGAATTGTTGCATTTTTTGTGATCACAGGTTAGTTGACACTTACTTTTACTGCTGGTGCAAAGTGCATTGCAGCCACTGTAAGAAGTAAATGGTGAATTTTTAATGTGAGACCACCAGTAAATATCTTTTGAGATTCTCACTGTCAGCCATGTATACTTGAGGTCAGAGGTGGTTAGCAAATTTTTGCCTATGGCAAGCAACCAGGGACTTTTTCATTGCTTCTCTCCTAACATACAGACAGTGCTGTAAGTGTCACATAGCCCCTTCCCCACACCGTAAACAAACATATTTATATAAAGAAGGTCTTTCACCCTCTACAGAGGCGCCTCTGTGTACCTCCTCCTTAGCATAATTCAGAGAACGCGAGGCTTGACTTTGGCTTCTGATTGGGTATTTTAATTCTTGTACGCTTGTACAGAAGCTTGTTTATTTCACTGTTATTGCGTGGTAGTTTGTTTGACTCGAGCAAATTTAATAAAGAAAATTCTCAGCTTAGTAAATGTTTTAAACACAATGTGTATTCTGCTTGTCTTTCACAGACTACAGCTACTTCTTCAAAGGCAACCACTATTTCAAACTAGAAGACAGCAGCTTGAAGATCGTGAAGTTGGGTGAAATCACAAAGGACTGGCTCGGATGTTGAACATTTCCAAAATGTCTCACAACTAACTTGTGTAATGGTGACCTCTTGAGCCTCATGAGGACATTATTGTAGTATTGAACACAACTTAAGGTCGCTGCAGTGAAAACTGTTGTAATTTTTCTATCATGGCAACTCTGCACGCTTTCCTGCAGCCTGTATAACCGGTCTCCAGATTTGTAGAACGCCACCCCTGAACCTTCTTCGTAGGCTGAACATATGCAACTGGATATTTGCTACATTTCTGTGTGACTGTGACATTTTATTTGTTATGCTGTTATGCAGATTTATTACAATATGCACCCCATCTTTTATTATTTTATAGATTTTTTTTCCCAAGTCAGACATCAGGTATGTCCACACTGCTTTAAAATGCAGTGCTATACTGTGCTGGTCAATATTGCCTTTTTATACAAATTTGATTTCTTTAACACCATAAGAGGAAATCATGTTGGCTTAGAATTATTTCAGTGTAATAAGTGCAGTTTAATAATTGTATCTGTTTAATTACGTTTTTCATTGTTGTGCGCTACATTTGAAAGAATGAATTTGCACAATGTGACCGAAAATGGTGCTTTTAGAGATCGCTTTTTGCATATAGTCATATATATACATTATATTCTGTATAACTATGTCTGATCGGACTACTTAGTATCCTCTGGATGTATAAAAGTAGTATTCCCAGACACATTATCCTTCATTTGATTAGCACTTTGTTTAGGACTATACAAGGGAGTGGCACAATAGGAAGACCAAATTATTTCCGTGTCAACTCCATGTTACATTTCCCTACACTAATGGTACAGAAAGATTAATGGCACAGGTTGCCTCTAGAGGCTGTATAGGTTTCATGCATAATGGAACCATGACAAGAGTACCGCAGTAGTATTGCTTAATTATCTTTTTTTACATGTTTTTTCCTTGTGATGGTTTGTTTATGCTTTTTGCACTGTCATCAATAAAGATGGTCAATATAATAAATCTACAAAATTGTGAATGATTAGCCATGATATGTGATCCTTATCCGCTATAGGTACCAAAAAAAAAAGTGGGAGATCATATACCTTAGTGCACTGTATACATACTCTTGCAACACATTAGTGGTAAAAGTAGATCTATAATGCTTGTGTTATGAACTTACACCAGTGTTGCTTTGTCATAGAGTTCATCTTTATGATATATAGTAATGCTGGCACTTCTTTAAATTTTAAGGTTCTATAAGTAACAAGCGGGCTAACTTTAAAATAATCAGATATAAAATTCATTGAATAGAGCAAACGGACTTTATCTAAACCCCTGCAAAGACTATAATTTGTTATGAAACTGTGCCATCTTGTGGACATTTATGATAAATGTGTAGCCTTTGCATAAAATCAGTTATTTGCTCGTGACACCGCGATCGTCCTAACTTTCTTTAGCATTTACTCCCCCGGGAGTCCTAACCAGTGTTATTTTATCAAAGCACACAACCTACGAGACAATTTTAATCTTTTCCTATCTGAACCAATTTTTTTCGAGGCATCTAAATGGGATACCACTATATTTTAGATACTGTCGAAAGGGTACTGTCTAAAGTCAGTACCTTGCAAAATTTAGTGACAGTGTACAAACATTCACTTAACAGTCTTAATTCCCCACTGCACAGCGGAGGTGGAGCTTGAAGCTACCGGTTTTGCTCTCGCGTGCTTGAGTTTTGTACTCGTCGTAACTCGCGCTTGATACCGTTTGGCTCAGCAACAAATGAGAACAGGTTCTCTGTTGAGGAAGTGAGATGGTAACATCACGGGGCTACAAATTAGAACTTCAGCCGTCATTTCGCTCACTGGACTACGATGCCACCGCAGCGAGTAGGTGCCTTGCCGAGGCAACAATCTCTGCTTTTGCCTGCGGTCATCAACCCGTTTGTCCAAGACACCAAACTAAGCAACGCTGCTATAATTAAAGTGAGTATTTCTTCTTCTTTTTCTTTTTCTTCTTCTTCTGCTTTTTTAAGAGATTGCACAAAGGCAGGATTTTGAAGAATGCTCGTTTGGTAACAGTGTTTCATAGTGTGACATAGTGCACTCAGGCTGCTGTATCCAGGGCCTGTAATCTTCTCCAACACGGCTTTGACAATCAGCTTGTAAAGCCTCCTATGCAGCACAACAGACTGAGCCATTGGGAGCTTTCTAGAAAGCTTTCCAGCAATGTGGATTTCTAGGCTCGTGCATATTTCTGCTAGGTGGGAGGTCAGTTTTCAGCCAGGCAGCAAGTGACTTGAACACCAGGGAGGTTTGGGCCTGTAATTAATATGCATAAATGTACTCCTCTGCCTGCAGTGTGTCTTGTTGGGAATTTTCTTGGTCCCTCTTCGAGCTATCTTTATAACCCTGGTTCTGATGGTGTTATGGCCAGTGTCTGTCATTGTCACCTTCAAGCTGCCTCTGAAAGGAGCTGTGGAGCCAAGCACAGGATGGAGAAGGTAACTATGGATACCAGTAACATCCAGTCTTTCTCAGAGTTGGCCACGACTTTATCACACCTAAAGCAAAACAATAATAATATATTTAGCTTATTCTTGACATCAGTTTTGTTTACTTGCAAATGATCTTTTGCTTATTTATTTTTTCAAAACTTGGTTGCCCAGAAAAACTGTTTGGCTAATCTGGGACATCAATAACCCATTTGCCTTTTTTACTGCAGACATTTTGTTTGCTAAGCAACTGCATTCACCTTGCACGCCATCTTATCACCATCTGTCAAAGTGAATTGAACTACTACTACTAAACGCTTTGAACATATCTATCAAACAATAAACATATTGAACTTTAAGTTTTGCAAAAGTAATGAATTGTACTGAGGTGAGAAGAAGGATAAAAAGTCAGTTTTCGCTCATATGCTTTACAGAAGCAAAACATGCCAAAAAAATAATAGTTCCTGTAATAATGAATTAGCAGCTACTTGTGTTCATGTCGACTCATGCTTTTCTAGATCATATCCTCTTCACAAGCAATACCTCACCTCAGTTTCCTTCAGAAAGGAACTAGTCGGTGGGGGGTTAAGGGGAACTGGAAATGATGTTTTAGCCACTTTGTTCACCTCTGATGTCCAAAAGTAATAACAGACATTATAATTATAATAATTTTCTATATCTGTTTATATCTTGTATGAAAAGGACTCATTCCACTGGACTTATTAAACAGTATGTCTGTACATATAGTCTGAAAATGACAATTAGTTTTGTAGTCTATATTTTACTTGGGTGTGTGTTGGCTTCTTCACACTTGTTCACAGTGTAAACAGTTCTTGTGATCTTAGACTACAACATTTTTCATACATTTTGCAGATGACTGACAGAAAAAAATATATAAGTTTAAACTATTGAAATCTTGTAATCTTGTGTCTTGTCTTTTTTTTGACAGACAGGTTAGGCTGTTACTACAAAGCTTTATATCAATGAATTTGTGTTGTATTGCAGATACCAGTGAAAATCGCCACCCTGCTTTGTCGAACCACAGGTTTTTTTAACCTTGATAGTTTGTTTGCATTAGTAAAATGATGAACCATCCTTCAGCTTAAAGGCTGTATACTATTTTCGGAGCCTGTGACAAATTGCTCAGAAGCACAGAAAGTGTGACATGATAGTTTAAAGCAGGGCATAAGCCCACACTGCATAATGAAGGAAGTGAAACTTAACCATAATAACTTGACTGATAGCATACGTTAAAACGTTTTACTGTAAGAGCCGATTGATTAATGTATCTTTAAATATTCATGTTTGTATTCTCTTTAATTTGTTTCATATTAAGTATGTGAAACTAAGTTCATAATGTCATTCATCATTTTGTATCTCTGACTCCATAGCAACACCCCTTCCTTCCTTTCTACAGTTTTTGAGGAAGCAATTGGCAACAGTAACATACTTTGCGCTTTAAGGTTAAAGAAAAGCACGAAATTGTGAAACGCATCCTGTTACCACAACACATCAGTCAATATACTGAACCGATAAACAAAGAAGGTCTAAATAGACCCATTAAAAATATTATACCAGCCCTTTTTATGTAAAGAATTTAGGATTTTCTCATGCAAAGCTTCTTGCACTGTTGTGTAGAATAGACAGTCACTTCCCATTCACATTTTTTTTCATTCACAAAAATTCAGCAATTTAAAAAAAAAATTTTTTATCTCCAGATTTTTGTGTCAAAGAGTGATGGCTGCCTTGGGGAGGGCTTACTTCTTCAGCATGGGTTTTCGAGTGGTGGTCAAGGGTAAGCAGGCCAGCAGCCATGACGCACCCATCCTGGCTGTGGCCCCCCACTCCACCTTTTTTGATGGGATTGTCTGCGTTGTAGCTGGCCTGCCCTCCACTGTCTCCCGTGTCGAGAACCTCGCCACACCCATCTTTGGCAGTAAGATACTTTTTGCATGATTGTTTCGAACAGGAAAGTAGGGACAAACTGTGTTTGTTATAGTCCATTTCCATCTGCCTTCACCTGAATGCACAGTTTCCCACTCTCTATGAAACGTGGGAGAGCTTGTAATATATATACAATGGAATGTCATTACTTGCTGCCTGTACTGGGTATCAATTAGTCCAGTACTTTGGAGTTGTCATTGACATAAATCCTTGTTATAGTAAGTAAAATTTACAAATGCACTCTATGAAGTAAACACGAGCTAAGACATTGATTAATATAAGCCTTTTCATCCATCTTTTTAAAAGTAATAACAACACATAACTCATTTCATATCTGTCACATGTGATTTGTTAAACAGTGATATCACTCTGTCTTATTTAACACTTACAAACGAATGCAAATAACTAAAGCCTGTGCACCAGATTAGTGGAAAATATGATCAAGATTACTATATTCTTTTGTATGTTCATTACCATTAATCTTTTGTTCTCTCTTTAGGGTTCCTTCGGAGTCTCCAGCCAGTGCTGGTATCTAGAACAGACCCAGACTCCCGGAAGAACACAATCAACGAGATTAACAAGAGAGCCAAGTCAGGAGGCCAGTGGCCACAGGTCTGGCACTGCAGTCATTCTCAATAAAAATGACTTTTATATGAATTTATTCGTTGTTTCCAAAGGAGAAAAACTGTATTCAGTGTTGACTCAGATTATTTTAAAAGCAATCTTTGCAATTTTGAGGGGTATTATTTTACCATTCAGCAAGGATGCTTTTTTTTTCAGGTTCTTATATTTCCAGAAGGAACATGTACAAATCGCTCATGTCTTATCACGTTCAAACAAGGTAAGATATAAAATGTACATTTTGTGTAGTGTAATCATTAGTTTAATTTCTATCAGCATGTCAAATGCATTTAAAAAAGATAACAACATTTTACTATACAAAACTTAGATCTACTACTGTATTATAGAACATTTAGTATTTTCTCTTAACATAAATCAAATCCATTTAATACATCGATTTCATAACAGAGAGTGCTTCTTCGTACGTTATTCCATTTAATCAATATTTGATGTGGTTTGTGTTTTAACTTTTGGTTAACTGATGCCTATAAGAGTGGTTCTGTATGTGGTGAGAGAATGGAGAAGTCAGAGTAAAATCATATAGTTTTACAGCTATGCACTTCATGTTTAACTACACGCTGTGTGTTTTTTTTTTTTTTAATTTTAATACCTATTGTTCCCCACGCCACTTTTAGGTGCCTTCATTCCTGGTGTTCCTGTGCAGCCTGTGCTTCTGAGGTATCCTAACAAACTGGTAAGTAGGGTTGTGACAGTAATAGATATTCATTTTTCGTACATATACATACACAGCCAGTAATATCTGTTCAGTGATGTAGTGCAAAACTATAGGAATAGTGTATATATTGGATTCCCTGTTGGATTTGTAGATTTGCTCACAAACAAATGAACAGTCGTATTTTTTATGATAGTTTCATTTTATTGGAGAACGACTTACTTTCTAAATCTTTTACCTTTTTTTGGTTGTGGCTCGGCAGTTCAAAGCTTCAATTCCCTCCAGATTTTCGTGAGGATTGTGGGCTTGTCTCATCATTGTGTTCACTAGGAAATCTAAAAGCATGACATTCCTATATATTTGTAAATGATTTTAAAATTTATACCAGTGTTGTAGTGGATAATATAATATGACACAGTCCTATGTGCAGACTGTCTTATACCAATGTTAAAGATTCAGGAATGAATGAATAATATACTTGTGTTTTTTCTCTGTAGGATACAGTGACTTGGACATGGCAAGGATTCAAGTCGTGAGTATGCTTTATAGAGTTTTGCCTCGTCCAGTATACATCACTCGATCTATAAGTATGCATGTCTAAATATGCATATTTATAAATTGCATGCATTTGTAAACTGTCACTTTTTCCCAGAAAATAAACATAATTATTGCACAATTATATGGCTGCCTTATTTTTACAACACTGTAGTTCTAATGAATGAGAATGTATAACAGTTTTTTTGATTATGCAGGAAAACACTTCTGCTTTTGACACTGTGCCAGCTCTACACAACAGTAGAAATTGAGGTAAGAGATTTTCTGATTTCTCGTAGTGTTTGTATAATAACATTATCTCATGAAGTCGTTTAAAGAGTTTTAGTTGTTTTGGATATATGATGTACTCAAAAGGACTCTTTTAAACTAAGGCTAGCAGAAGTTTTTATTTTCCTTTTTGGTTTAAGTGTACTTTTTGTTTGACTGTTCTCATACACTTCTCATCTGTTTACATGCTTCCCAGTTCCTCCCACCTCATATCCCCACAGAGGAAGAGAAGAAAAGCCCCGCTCTGTTTGCCAGCAGAGTACGAGAAACTATGGCCAAGTAAGTGTTCATTAGTCTTAAGCGTATAATGTATTATGTAAAGCAATTTATGTTGCCTTTTCGTAAAGAGGTTCTGTGCAAAACCACATTGCACTGCATATTGCTCAAATGCAAAGTGGAACAATTTGCTATAGAAAGTAAAAGTACTGTATAAATGTTTAAATAAGTCATAAATATAGTGTTATGCACATGCAAGGCTACTAAGCTGATAAGAAAATAAACAAGTGGTCAGTATTGGAGAGTGAGTGCAATTTGTCAAACTAAATTTGCATTTTTTTACTGTCTTTAGGTCTATATCCATGCACAGTGAATCTGGCTATTGCTTTGCTATAATCTTTGTGTGCCTCCTTTGACTACTATAGTGAGTTGATTAAATGTCTGCAAACCTTCTATTTTTAGGGCTTTGGGCGTTCCTGTGACAGACCACACATATGAAGATTGCCGCTTAATGATCTCAGCTGGTGAACTCACACTTCCGATGGAGGCTGGCTTGGTTGAGTTCACTAAAATTAGTCGCAAACTCAAGTAAGAACATGTAATATGAGCGTTACCAAAAATTGCAGTTAGTACTGACCAATGCAGCTTCAAAGGGTTCTTATTGTTGTTAATGTTGATTATGATATAACCTGTCACCATTATGTTTGGCTCAACTAGTCTGAAGTGGGACAATATAAGGAAGGAACTTGACGGTTTTGCAACCATGGCCAGCACCTGTAAGGGGGGACGCATAACTATTGAGGAATTTGCCAGTTTCTTAAAGCTTCCTGTCAGCCCAGTCCTCGAGGATCTGTTTAGACTGTTTGACAGGGTGAGAAACTTGTATGTTAAATATTTGTTAAACATTATATGTTGAAATCAACTGAACATTACCCTTTTCAAATATCGCCGTGGCGTGGCACCACTTCACAAGGTTTTAAAACAGCCAGTATTTGGCCTGGCCAAGCGAATGACATTTATTAGATGGACACATTTGAATGTGAATGATCAGTAAAATAGTGAAGTTCATTTTACTGATAGCTGTAGTATTTATGTAAGTTTAGGCACTTTAGAAAAACTTCGCTTGCAAACCCTTAAAAAATAAAACACCTTTTATATTTATTTTTATAAAGCTCTAATAGGGTATGTGAAATGAAGTGAAAATCCAATACATTTCTGTGTCACAGTGCTGCACCAGTTGGAGGGGGAAAGCTACTGAGTTTCATACTTTCTGTTCTCTTATCTGTGTTCATCACTTTCAACATGAGTCAGAGAGCATGTGTTTACTAAAAACTGAATGTTACCTTGTATCATGTGCATTTCATAAACTTGTTATCAAATCACTATAGTAGTAAAGACTTAATCAAATAGTATTATCACTATTACCAGACACCGAATAACAGCAGACAACAAGCGCTTGCACCATAAATGATTAAATGCTGTCGATCATAATAATCTTTACATTTAACAGCTCATCTGTTCTAATTGACCTCTCTCTCTAGAATGGAGATGGCACTATAGACTTCAGAGAATATGTTATCGGTGTGAATATCCTGTGTAGGCCATCTAACACTGAGGATGTTCTCAAAATGGCTTTCCAGGTGAGACCATACATTTCTCATACTGATGTGTTCATATTGGGGGCTGAATATTATGCAAATCTCTTGGAGTGAAGCAAGAAAAATTACAACAGCTCCTTTATTGACTCGCCCAAGGTAGCACTACTATGGTTTTTGCAAGGCAAATGACCTTCAAGGGTATTTATACATTTCTGTATAAATACCCTTCTGTACACCTAATATGTTACTTCTATTGCATCATGCATTTCCTGCTGATAGTAGTTTTATCACTCTATCATGATAAACTAGTAGCTATGAAGGATATATCTGAGATGCTTAAACTGTAATCTGTGACAATTTGTGAGAAGTATAATCAGTGCAACTGTTATGAATATGAATATATATGATGTTTATATATGAAATATATACCCCAAAATATAAAAAGCATATACACTTTGCAAAAGGAATAAGTTAAATGCAAAAAATGACCAATGTTAAGATAAAATCAACCAGCCCAGCCCTTACTGTCTGTGCACAGCAGCAGCTTTAGTATAGCAAGAACAAAGGCAGCATACAATTCACAGAAGGTTGCATAATGTCAGGCTAACAATGTGTGTCTGCTGTGAACATTTTGCTGGCCATAAAGTCAGATGCAATTTGAACTTACTAATCAAAACTTACTTTCTCCTGCTTCGTGCAACGTCCAAGATCATTTTGAAACCTTTTTCTTGAAAGTCGTTACTCATTTCTCACTTTTTATTATCTTTCATGCAGCTTTTTGACACAGATGAAGATGAGAAAGTCACCCATGACGAGTTTACTGCTCTGCTGTGCTCTGCTTTGGGTGTGTCAGATGTAGACATGACCAAACTTTTTGAAGCGATTGATGCCGACGGCTCTGGTTTCATTACCTTCAGTAAGTAGAATCTAATTGAAGAGAAAAGCCTAATGCAAAGCTCCCGTTATGTCTTGTGGCCTCTTATTTGATTCCTGGTGATATTTTGTCAAGAAAATGTTAAATAAATAAAATAATAATAACAATAATAATGGATTGCATTTATATAGCGCTTTTCGAGACCCTCAAAGCGCTTTACAATTCCACTATTCATTCACTCTCACATTCACACACTGGTGGAGGCAAGCTACAGTTGTAGCCACAGCTGCCCTGGGTCAGACTGACTAAATTGTTCAAAAAATAGTTCATTATTATTGTGTGTACAGCACTCTGTAGTTTTTCTCTGTTCTGATTCTTTAGATGAATTTCAAGAATTTGCTGCAACCCATCCTGAGTATGCCAAGCTCTTCACCACCTATCTGGAACTTCAGAGATATCAAGCTATCCAAGAAGCAAACCCAGGTGATCTGGAACTTGCTGGTCAGCCCAGTTCAGGGGAAGAACCAGAGGAGAGCACATCTGACAAAAAAGATGACTAAGACAGACCATAACTGTGACTTTTATTTGACTTCACTGAAAAGAGAAATGAATACAAGGCTGTTGCAGTCTTGTCAGCATATTCAAGTCACTGCAGCAGAAATGGTCATATATGGTGAAGCGCTTGCATTTTTATAGTTTTAGAAAGCTTTGATTTTCGATTTTAGTGCCTTATAGATAAAAAGCAACTTACCCCCAAATTTTTTCTGTCAGTGTATTTTTGTGTATGCTTTGCTATGACACGAAACACAGATGGGGTGCGTCATAGCAGGACAATATGTCTGAAAACTGGTCATTGTTTTAAATAAGGTTTACACCTATTCTTCAGTCATCACTGTGGTTTTTGCTGGGTTTTTACTGACGGAGATGAGCACAGCCTTGTGCACCTTATCCTTTGTCTTTGTAATTTTTCTTTAACAGAGTGGGAAATCTTGCCAAATCAACACAAATTTTAAATGTAAGCAAAGAGTCCTTGTGCTTCTTTATTACAGTATAATTAGAGTACTGTGAGCAACCCAGATATGTTCTGTTTTAAAATTTTGTCTACAGTGAGCATAGATGCTGTGCATTACACTTTTCCCACCCTCGGTGCTCAGGGACACAGAACTTGTAACTCAGCTGTATAATTAGCCAGAAGTTTGCTTTGCATGTGTATCTATTTGCATTTCTACTGAAGATTGTTGTTGCTGAGACAGCACCACGTCTGTGCAGCTTTAAGTTTACTAAAGCAAATCAACCACTGAAAATAGGGCAATTTGTGAGCAAAAAGGCAACGGTGCTTCTACACAACAGCATATTCCAGTGGGGTATGCTTTCAGACCCGATTAACTAGAGGCATTGTTATTTATTTAGTGGGTTGTATTGCAATTATGTTTTGCTTTTTGTTAACACTGCAAAATGTTATTTTTAAAATAAAACAAGAACACAATCCTCTTTGCCATTTTTTTTATTCATCACAGAGGAAACTTGTAATGACTTTCATAGACTTTGTTTCTATTAAGGCATAAGTGCAATAAACAGGCTACAGCTGAACTGCTGTTTTTCCAAAATCACCACAAGGTGTCAGTAGTTACCCATTGCAGTTCTGTTGTGTGTGCCTTTTTTCTTCACCCACTTGCCAATGTGAGTTAAAATACCTTGTGTCTATTTTGACTGTACCTTACTTTGATGTTGGCGCTAGACAATGAGGTTTAAACTGGGGGAGGAATTAAAGGCAGGCATGTACTGATAAAATTGGATAAATGTTGTTGTGCATGTTTGTAAGATTTACCTCATTACTGGCCAACATGGATGATTTTTTTAAGCTATGGATATCTATAGCATGATTCAGGGGTTTTTTCTGATTACACTTGCTATGGATTTAAATGTTAAAATTATTTGAATCAGAGAAATATTTATGCAAATAAAATAACATCCTTGCATGTCTTGAAAGAATGTGTCCACTTTTATCATTTAAGAATTTGTGGAATTTTCAATTTCTAAAAAAAAAAAGATTATAATCACTTATCATTTGGTACATATTGATCTGTCAACTGATTGGTGAAACTGTTGCTTTTACGTTTACCTTACGTTTTAGCACAACTGTGTGATCCTCCTCACCTGATCTCAGCAGAGAACAACCACTAAATGCAACTTTAGTCTTAATACAATTTTGGTTACTTTGTTCTCACATCTACAGAAACACAAAAACGCACAGTCTTGCTTTATATGCACAGACAAGGCAGAAATGAGCGATGGAGAGCGGCCTCTTCATTGAAAGCCCGCTGTTACACAAACTGTGATTACCAGCTGTGATTTCCACCTTCAATTTGTTTTAACCTTTTCAAACATACAGACGCTCATTTAATTTTAATCAAAATTGATGAGGTGGCATGGAATCAATTAAATCACATTGTCGCCGCGCTTACAACAGTGTGACTCCCTCCCTACCCCCAGCTTCTGCTCTTCTCTTTGGCCACATCTCCCTCCATCCTCACACTTTCCTCTGGATGGTTCTTGTATATTGCTGTATCCATTTGAGCCATGCCTGCAGGGCAATCCTGTCGCAGTAGATTGTGGGAGAGATGTGTTGGTAATCTGATTTGGTCTCCTCAGGACCTGAGTGAGTGATCAGCCTCTGTGGATGCGAGCTGGACACAGGCCTCATACGGATTGGGGACTCACCGTGCCAAGCTGGAAGGAAAGGTCAAACCCGACAGGCCTCACTCCTAAATTAATGTGACTCAACTTTGGGCCTCAATTTAACCGAGCTGCCTTCTCAGGCAAAATCAGAACCAGGAATCAGTCTTGGCGGAGTTCCACTCTGCAAACTGAAATCCATCTGAAATCCATTTAGTGTATTTCAAAAAGTTTAAGGATGATTTTTATGTTGCGCTGACAGGTTTGACTTTCAGTATACAAGGCAAACACTCTAGTCCAAGCAATCCCAAATATCATGTTTTAACATCTACAAATGCTGACCATATCCAAATCCACATTTTGCTCATGTAACTCCAGAAACAACAGAATAGTCTAATTCATCTGCTTTTATGTAATATTAATAAAAAAAAATATGTCTGTGAAGGTTCTCAGTCATCCAGGTCATCGTAGTCAAAGGAGCTTGCAAAGAAAAGCGTCTGGACTTCTTTAAGAAGTCTTAATAAAAAAAAACAAACAAACATGAAAAGTCCCCAGCTTTGTTATTGCAAGGATGTTTTAGGAATCTTACATAAGAGGAAGAAATCAAAATAACTTCATGTTCCTATAGAATCGACTTTCCTGATTATAAAAACAGGATACTTGGGTGTGTGTATACATAGTCGTCTGACCCTCCTTCCTATGAGTGACGAACATGGACATAAGGTTTCAAAAACACAGTATTAACGTTAGCTTACAGGTCAGAGGAGTGCACAAAAGTTCTGGCAAGAAGAGGTTGGCAAGCTGAAATGCTGGAAATGTTTGGATGAAAGTATGTAAAAGGTATTAACGCTTTTACCCCACCCAAGCTTGAAATTAGGCCTTAAAAAGATAACATGTAAGAAAAATGATAAAGGCTTTGATCTCTGGTCCACTACAAATGCTTTGTTCTTCCTGGTTGTATCAATTGTAAAGTGGAGATCTTTTCCACTGATTTGGCATGGCATAATGGGCTTTCACTTTGAGATGTGCTGCATAGTTTACAAAAAAAAAAAAACAGTCTATGAATGTTTGGCAGCATTATGGCCCTCTGTAAAGATGAACCCACTGTTTAATCTGCTGTCAGTTCAGCTGTACTAAAGCCAGCTGGAAAGGCTGAACGTGATACAGGTGCTGGGTTCAACTGTAGCTCAGTGTAAATGTTTAATTTAATTCTTTTGGATGGTTTCCTCTCTAGACGCTGGTATTTTGATTTAATACATTTTTACTGCGATCGGTGCACTCATTAGTACACACCTTCACAGCTCACATGTTGGACCACCCTTGACTTTTGCTAGCTTAAGCTTAGCAGTCTTTCTCCTACAGCTCTTCAGGGAGTTCCTCCAAATTTCATTGTTACATTTCCTTATCACACCAGATGACACCTTGTTGATTTTCATTCTCCTATTATTCTCTCAGAAAAGTGATTGCGCCTCATTTCCTGTGTAGTGGTTTATAGAAACAGTGAAGGGCTCGGTGAGGGCAAGGTTCGGGGAACCTTATAAAACATCAGTTATCCAGCGCCAGTATCTGCAGTGAAAGTTTGTTTTCTTGCTCAGTGTTTAGGGTGTTTTACATCTCTGTCTGATTTCCAGATGGTTCTGTGAATGAAGGGCAACAACTTTTCCTGCGTAATAGTCGAGGATGGGTCAGCATGAGGTTGAAATAAAGAAATGTGTCTTTTATTTGCCAGTGAGACTGGCCAACAAAGGTGTGAAAGTGTTTCTATTTTTCAAACAAACCCCAAATAATGCCTAGATCAGTGGTTCTTAACCCGGGTTCGATCGAACCCTAGGGGTTCAGTGAGTCAGTCTCAGGGGTTCAGCAGAGCCTCCACCGTGACATGCACGGCTCATTTTGTGCACCAATAAAAAAACATATCTATGTCTTGAATTTGAAAAAAATCATTTTTTTATTTTTCACTAAAGAGGGGTTCAGTGAATGCGCATATGAAACTGGTGGGGTTCGGTGCCTCCAACAAGGTTAAGAACCACTGGCCTAGACACTCATTTTCTTCCTCTTTTTCCTACTTGATTCCTATTGCCAACAAAACTTGATCATGCGTTACAGTGTTTACAACAGTTTCACAATATGTATTTATGGTTACATCATAGAAAAGTAGAAGTTGGAGGATGGAAATTGAAATGTGTCTCTTAGAGGAGATGTTAGTGTAGTCTGATTCTAATCTATAATTTGAAATTTTATGTAAGACTTCCTGATCAACTGTAGCCTTTTTTCAAACCATAATCATGTCAATCAGCATGCTATTAGGCTTCCCCTTTCAGGCCAATGATTACTACCCACAACTGAAGGGTTGAAAGGATGTGACCAACTGAAAGATAAAAGTCTTTTTGATATACTGATGAGGACTGATGGAGGACTTTTTAGAGACAATGGCATTCTTACAGATTTTCTTTTGTGTGTACGTGTTGGCTGAAGCTCTCTTTACTAGTCTGCAAGTTTGGATTGTCTTAGGCATATTTTAAGGATGTGCTGTGTGCTGCTCGGAACATGGCTCTCTGTCCCCAGACATCTGACTCAAACTGCTGTTTCACTCACCAAATGTATACAGCAAGAAGGAAAAAGACTTAACATTGCTGAAGTAGTTAAATCTTTGCAGATACTACTAAAGCCTAGAGGGGAAAATTTAATGACACTCCTCCCTTAGTGAGGCCTGGAGAGATTTAAAACAGAGAGCTTTAAAGGGGCAGCAGAACAAAACAAACCCACTCAGTACTAATACCATGAACTGATTGCCATGTAGTAAAGACCTGGTAAGTTAAGTCTGCGGAATGACCACGTAAGAATTGCATTTTTGTTTTTATGTGTAAGGGCAAAGGTCCTTTACGTTAAAATTGTGGCCTATGGATTTACAGAATAGCCTGAAAGTCTCATTTAAGCTGTGTCATATGTGTCTGTTTTGAACTTAATTATAAGGTAAGACAGAAAGGTATATATTTGTCATTATATTTATAATATTACCAAGACTGAAACTATTAAGTAGAATAGGTGCATATGGCATTGTATGGAAAGAAATGTTTGTGTGGTTTTAAAGGGCATTAGAAGGGAAAAGTCTTTGCTTTGCCCCTAACTAAATGTTCAGGTTAATTCTAGAGGGTCATGCTGTGGCAGCTGAGAGATTGCCTCTCCGTTTATTACAGTTTAAGCCTAAGGTCAATCAGGAAGAATCCAAATCTTAAGAGAAAAAGAAGACTGAGGAAAAAGTGGAGGATAGAAGAGGACTTAAAAACTCCATGGATACAGCATGATTAGGGTTATAGACTGATTTGCCCATTCCCAGTATTTGACCTGCATTATGCACCTGCACAGCAAAAAACTGTGAGGACTATTACCTTTAAAATAAATGTGCTATTGTATAATATTTAAGATGACTGAAAATTTGAAGGAACACACTTGTTGAAGGTACATCATAACAAAACGCAGTACATGCAATTTAGCTGATTATGGTCAATTTTATTCTTACCTAGAGATGCCATTTTCAAATGTAACTGGCACTGCAAAATAAAGTGCAAAAGAATAGAAGTAATTCAGAAGAAAAGGGCAGTAATAACACATTATCCTACCTTGTTACCTGGTCCTTTGTCTTACCATCACTGCAGTTATTCAATCTTCACAAACAAAACGCCTCCAACCAGCCCTGTTAGGGTTTTTTAAAACAAGCACTGGAGAGCAAAGAGGACATTCATTGACTTTAATGGGATGAACTGATCAACCATATCTAATAGAAATCATTGCCCCTGGCAAAAGCTGCTTTAGAATTGAATTACACATGGGACACAATGCTTTTATGGCTTCTTAGAAAACTGTAATTCAATCTGTTTAGTGCAGAGAAGAAACAGATAAAGTCCAAATGAAAACATTAAAAAAAGTTTTGGTGTATGTGAAATTTACGTGCTATAAAAACATGAAGGTAAAGCGATCATATGTCTCTTGGACAACGTTAAATCCAAACACCAAGTAGAAATGCACATAGGCCTACATGCGCTATCGTTTTACCCCATTCTTGACACGGAAAACTTAAACATCAAATAAATCAACATATTCTAACAAGTTTGTGCTGTGTACGTTTTGTGTGTTTGTTTTTCTCACATACTTGATTTATAGAAAAAGCAATGCTTCGTATAAGTTCGTACAAGTTTCGTTCCAGGTGGAACAATCTTACCACGACTGTACAGTCGGATGTAGGCGTGCAGATTTATGGAAACTTGAGCTATGACAAGCCAAAAAAAAAAAAAAAAAAAGTCGACATCAAACTGGAGAGAAAGCGTTCAATTATGAAATATCACGTGGAAGGGAGAGGGGAAAGCGATTTAAAAGCTCGCATTTTATATCGTCTCTGCTGGAGAAGGCGAGCCTTAAAGTTCCTTCAGAATGGGCAGTCGTCCCTCAGAAGCATCTGGACAACAACAGTATCGGGTCATAGAGTCGTGTCCTTAACTTTACCAAGTATGGGGGGAAGCCTTTTATTTGCAGGACTTTAAATTGCGTTAGCAACAATGGCATTCAACCATTTATCTTTTTTTAAATTATCCTTATGATTAATGTTTTAGGTAATTGTTAAGTAGATTGTTCAGCGCACAATGCGCTCAGTGCGCGCTGTGACGTAGAGAGGATTTTACTCTGAAGTATGCTTCACTTGTCGCCTCGTATTCCTCACTACATCAGATTCCACAGGCATTTTCCTTAATGGTTTACTAATAATAGTAACTCGGATTCAGTAGGTCTGTTTCCTACAGGACGAATAACGTCGCTTTTTCCATCTTCGCAGTTCTAAGAAGTTTCCCGCTGTGCGTAACTGAAACTTTACGCACAAACACCAAATCTCTCTAAACTCTTTTTTTTCTTTTCCCTTCTTTTCAGCCCATGTACACGGGAGTATCACCTGTAGTGTCGGCGGAGAACACTTGCGTATCCGCTTTTTGCCGGCGGGATAGCGGTCCTTATTCAAGCGCACCGACCCAGACCGTTAACTCCACCAGAACCCGCAGGGGGCCGTGAGAGCGCCGCGCCAGCGTGTGCTTCGTACTCACTGCAGAGAAGATGAATATCCAGGTTATGCCAGAGCACAAGCTCTCATCGGTTGCCCCAATGAAACAGTGCAATGTGGAGAAAAAAGAGGTAGAACTGATTCTAGTGAAGGATCAGAACGGCGTCCAGTACACAAATTCCTCGATCATTCCCACCAATGGTTGTCGCGTAGGTCCACCCGGATCCTCCTCCGAGGACAACCGAGAAACTTGGGGCAAGAAAATAGACTTTCTCCTGTCGGTTATTGGCTTCGCGGTGGACCTGGCTAATGTCTGGAGATTTCCTTACTTGTGCTACAAAAATGGAGGGGGTGAGTATGTGGCCTCTGTTTCTAATACGAGTGTATATAAAGATGCTTATTTATTTTTTTAATTACCAGACTGATTCTGTCACTAAATAGTCGTAATGTAACGGCAAAGATAGCGGACAGCGAAAATGAACTACAAATTACCCTAGGTGCCCTTAGTAAAATTTTCTTCTGTACTGGTGTTCCTTTATTGATGAGGATGAGGATGATGATGAGACGTGTGTGTAAAGTGTGTGTAAATCTGTTTTTATTTTATTTTATTTTATTATTTATAAAAATAAATTTATGTTTATTTCCTAAGCAAATAAAGTAAATATCCTTTAATTAACTAAATGAGCTGATGACAAGACATGAAATTAATGATTTGAAACTGTCAGATAAATAATGGAAAGTGACGAAAAATTAAAGTGGCTTGTGGCTCCTCATAAATTCTGGGGACAAGATAATCAACTTAAAATATATATTTTTTCAAATGTACTTAATAGCTTTAGCCAATGTATGTAAACTGGACTTTAATGGACTATGGATTGTTTACAAAACTACCAAACACTGCATTGATGCTATACAGCAGTGAGAGAAAAAAAGTACAGTGTGTGGTTAAATAAACAAAGGAATTTAAAACAAAGTGGTGTTTTACTTTCAACACTAATGACAACAGAGTGCTCACTAGAAGGTGCGCCCTATATGTTTGTCTGCATATGCATTCACAAAAACATGTTGTGGTCTGTGTTCACAGTGGTCACCTCTACCGCCAACCTGTCAATCATATAGGCCCTCAGCAAAATGTATTCATTACTGTGAATAATGTGTCAGTTGTGATGGACAATGTCAAGAACAATTCAATTGTGAGAGGTTGTTTCCATTTTGGTGGGTGTGCTACTGAGGCACAGCATGAAAATAGCCATGAGCCATCCCACTTCTATGTTATAGTGTGCTGCTTTTACAAGTATGTTATGGTTTGTGGCCCCTACCACTTCCTTTCTCCTTTTCTTTTTGAATATTGTGTTTTGTTTGGCACTTATTTCACTATCAGGCACCCTTGTTAGGTTTTTTTTTTTAATATTTAATTGATATTATTTCTCTCCTTCCAGGTGCCTTTTTGATTCCCTATATTCTTTTCCTGTTCATTGCCGGGATGCCATTGTTCTACATGGAGCTTGCCTTAGGCCAATATAACAGAGAAGGAGCAGCTACGGTTTGGAAAATATGCCCCGTCTTTAAAGGTGAACTGTGACACACCCAAACACAGAGACACTCTACATTTACCTGCACAGCCATGTATGTCTATATACTTCACCCTTCACTGATCTCCTAATCTGTGTACCTGCTTTGGTCATGTTGTTTTTGCTTCTGTTCAGTGTCTTGCCCTTTAATTTTGTCCATCTGTTCTTGTCCTTTCGCCCTCAGAGGTGCATAGTGTCACTTTAAACTAGTGTCTGTCACATTGGCTCTTTCATCTCTCTGTATTTTCTTTAATCCCTCACCTATTGTACTTCCAACCTTGCAGCCTTCTGCAAATGTCAACTTTCCACGAGTGAAACAAAACCACACTAGGCCAATGTTAACAGTACGCTAAGGAAAATAGATGATTACAATTTAATCACTCATATTCGACAGAAGAACACTGAAACAACTCCAATAAAACCCAGTCTATTTTAGATTTACAGAAAAGGACAGTGACCTCACTGGAGTTTGCAGCTAGCTTAAAACCTTTAATTTATTACCACCAAAATGACAAGTGCTTTTCATATTATGTAAACCAACTGTAGCCGCTCAGAATATTTAGATATTTTGTCAGAATAAGAGTGAATTGTTTTTCTCTCCTTGTATTTTTTTTCCCAAAGTCTTGCCCTCCATATTTTCGCTGGCACTGATTCCCTACTGTTATCTTTATGAGGATAACTGACTGCCAATATGTGCCAAAATCTTCAGATGCTGATTTCAACAGCTCTTTGCAAAACAAAATTCTGCAATGGTATTACAACACAGTTAAAAAAAATCAGCAGGAGTGCAGAAAACATGTGGATAGTTACTACCTAAAAACAAAACAGATCTACAGCGTGCAATAGAATGCTATAGTCTGAATAGCTAGTGGACACTGTTTGGCCACACATTTTCATAGATTATAGGCCTTGTACTAAAGTTTGTATGCTCTCTTTTGCAATCTAACAGTGAAAGAACCACTGTTAGGCTAAGTCCATCACTATTACCTGCATCAATAAATTATCTTCTGCATCTTCATAGCAACAACTCAGGGTAGCAACATGTTGCTACTCTGCCACATGTTATTATGTATCTTACTGTTCAGTGAGGTAGGTTGTTGCTTTCATATAATGTTTATACAAGCTACTCCATGTTCATATATTGTTGTAACTCTAGTGTCAGAAGCTTTAGAACTTTGTTTTACAATACTCATACACATGACTTACACTTGTGCTCCTGGCAGACTTTAAATATTAGTAGACTAGTGTGCACCTGATGACTTAGACCAGGGGTCCCCAATCCCAGTCCACAAGGGCCGGTGTCCCTGCAGCTTTTAGATGTGTCCTTGATCCATCACAGCTGATTTAAATGGATAAATTACCTCCTCAACATGTCTTGAAGTTCTCCAGAGGCCTGGTAATGAGCTAATCATGTGATTCAGGTGTGTTGACCCAGGGTGAGATCTAAAACCTGCAGGGACACCGGCCCTCGTGGACTGAGATTGGGGACCCCTGACTTAGACAATGAAATATGTAGGAGAATAAAACTAATCAACTGAGAAGAAACCTAATCTTTTTTTAATCACGACTTATGCAACCAATAACTGTTTAAACTTCATTTGACAAAATGTACAAAAAAAGTTAGTATAAAAACTTGAAAAGTTTAACAATAAAGGAGGTATTACAACGTGTATCTTAAAAAAATGCCAGAGAAGTCCCTCTGTCTCCACTGTTAAAACAGCACCAGTCACTGCTTTTGTTGGCTTTTGTGCTAAGGCGGATTTGTTTTTTTTCCTGCGTAGAATGAGTGGGTGATGGGTTTATGGGCTTCTCTGCTTCATGCAAGGACATTACATTCCAGAGTAGGCAAAATAACCCACCCAGAATCCATGAAAATATAGTGGATATATTTGTGTGTGTGTGTGTGTGTGTGTGTGTGTGTGTGTGTGTGTGTGTGTGTGTGTGTGTGTGTGTGTGTGTGTGTGTGTGTGTGTGTGGACAGTATTTCTGTTTTCAAAATACTGGTAAATTTTCAGATATGTGTATTTACCATTTACTACAGTCCCAATGAAAAAATATAGGTGCAGGTCATGGTAATGGCGAAACGATAAAACAAAAACTTGTTCCCATGTCTGCAACCTCTAGTGCTTATTTGCCTGTGTTACCCATTGTTTGTTGATTATATCGCTTTCTCTTGAGTAATGGGTGAACTCCACCTCATTTTCCATAGTTTATTTATTATACCTCCAGCTTTATACACTTATTTTTACAAATTATCTTGAAAAAAACCACATTGGAGTGTTTTTTAAAAAGAACTTGACAACTGCATGAATTCCATATTGTGAGAATAAGCCGTAATTTCTTTCTCATTAATAACCCGATGTTCCTTAGGTGTGGGCTACACTGTGATTCTCATAGCCCTGTATGTTGGCTTCTACTACAATGTCATCATTGCTTGGTCACTCCACTACCTGTTCTCCTCCATGACTACTGAGCTGCCATGGCTCAAATGTGGGAACAGCTGGAATAGTGTGAACTGCACTGAATTCAATGGATCTCTTCCTGATAATAGCACATCATACGCCAAGAACAAGAATACACCGGCAGCAGAATACTATGAGTAAGTGATTTCTGAAATTAATTTGTCAGACAATAAACTATTTAGAGTACTGGATTTTAACAAAAATGAAAACTGGCAGATTTTTTAAATTCAAAGCAAAGGAACATCCTAGCATCTAGCTTTTTTGATGAGTGACAAAATCATTAGATTAAAAACCAGAAGCATGTCTACATCTGTTTTTTAGTAAAACTCTTATGAAAATCTGAAGGCTAAATGTATATTGAGTATATAGTGTAAATGAAATAGTAAATCAGTAAATAGTAAACGTAAAAAATGTAGTGATCTTCATCACAGTATTGTATATAAATGGGTTTTTTTTTTTAATTGATGACAGTGCTTTGACCTGCTTAAACAGGAACTTGCTGTCTTCATAAGACAGTGTTTAAATGTTTTGTTCATTCAAAACTCAAGTATTTGTTTTTTTTGTATTGTTGCTTTATTAGATGCAATTAGCCTGAGTCAGTAAACTGAATACAGTATAATAATTTACATTTTAACTATGACATACTGAAGTGAAGCATTCTAGTTTTGAAGTTGTTCTCACAATAACATTAGAATAACATATACACCTGGCTAAAATAACCCAAGTAATACTTCTAGAGGGAAACTACCAGTTATGGAAACAGAAGTAGAAGACTTCAAAATTGTCCAGCTATAAATGTTTTCACTGTAAAAGGCTTAAACATAAAAAGTTGAAATGCACTCTTTGAAGTGAATGAAAACACTCCATCTGTTTATACTTCAAAGACAGCCAGTTCTTCCCCAGCTTCTGTGAAGACTGACTGTGCAGTCCAGAGGAAGTCTGTGAAATGATTTGGACAATACAAGGGACACATGCTAAGCATGACGCACAGAATACATTGACAGTGCACCACAGCCAATGAGCTTTTCAAGATTTTTCACTCCCATTCGGCTGAGCATGTATGTTTATTTAATCAGTATATATAGTTATCTTTCAAACTTCAGGAACCCTTAAACTTGATTTGTTTTAGGTACCAAATACTTTTTATTTAACACAAAGAGGTCAGTATTCACATGCAGGCTCTAACCTTTTGGATTACGTCAGATCCTCAAAGAAGTGATGCAATATTACTTAAAGCATAGACAGGATCCATAAAACCACATCTCAGAATATATATTCCTCATGTATTATTGAGCTTCATTCACAGACAACAATGGGGTACTTTAAGACAGATCTCGCACTGCAGGGGACAATAAATCCTCCTGCTTACAGCTAGCTTTGAACACAGGAGCAATGCCAAAGCACAGCATGAGGAAGGCCAACTGAGTCAACAGTTCTCTTGCTTCACCTTTTGAGCTTAGTTTGTAACACGAAGTTAGTGTGTATCAAAGTTCAACAGTAAAACAAACTGTAAAATATAATGCCTTCAAAAAACGGGTTGTACTTTACATGGTTTACCAACCTAAGTGCCAAATACAGCATTTCAGTGCAGTACATTATAGGCAGAAGACAGCAAGCGTGTACACATATTGTCAACCAATTAAACTGATATGACAAATATTTTAGGAAGTAGCTGTCAGTTGATTATTCTTTGGTGTAGGGTCTAATGATCCTATACCAGCTTGTTTATTGGTTGTTTTCAACCAAAATTAAAAAAAGCCTGATTATTGATACAGCCTTTGTACCCTCAGAGTAACACTAAAATATCTGACAAAGACCTAAAAAGTGTTTAATAATAACTCATTTGAGGTTTTTCACCTCACTGTTACCTTTCCTGCAAACATCTGATGGGATTTTATTATAGCATAAAATAATGATTTCTAACTATTGTTAATTTTGAATAAAATTCAATGGAATTTTATTCAATGGAAGTTTATTCCACTGAATTCTTCTAGAACCAAGTCTTTCCATTTGACAGCTATCTTGCCAATGGCTCAAATCAGATTGTGGACACAATTAAACTATCTGGCTTATGAGATCATTGAACCAAGACCATGTGATTCATGTTATGTTACTAAAGCAAAAAAAGGAGAAAAGAAAGTATACTTGCGTACATTCTTAGTATGTTAAAAAATAGAGCTAGGTTTCTGTAACTACATAAGTGAAAATGTGGTGAACCTCTATTGCGTCAGTCGATCAACAAGAATTTCCTCTTTTGGCTTTTGATTGGCTCTTTATAGATAGAGGTGAGACAACCAATTCTGTTGCATGGATTGCAGTTTTCTCATAGATTTGTATTATTTTGAATGATGTCCCTGATGATGTCCTTTTTAAAAAAAAATCTTTTTCCACTTCTTTTATATCAAGTCAGTTGAGAGGAAGAGCTTTTACATTACATATACAGCAAACATACACTATGGCTGACCTGGCCTTATATAGGTGATATCAAAGTAAATTTTAAATCATGTAAAAGGGTTTAGCTTGGAAGACGTCAGCTGCAGGAGTCACGTAAGGACAGCCAAAAACATGATCTCTGCCAAAAAATCTGACCTGGGGAAAAGAGATTTGCTGGGCACTCCTCTGTGATTAATATGATAACTTTTACAGTATCAGATCAAAGAAACCTTCCAAACGTTAAATACCCAGATCACTGAATCATTTCAATTACCATAAAACATAGTATCTTTGCTGTCTCATTGCTTAAAGCCATACATGTCAAAAAACCACCGGCTTTCACTTAATATTTAGTCTAATAGTTTGCTTCAAAGTACTTTTGAAATGGCTAAACTGCTTTGGGAAACCTTACACAATTCTAAATTGTATTTCTGTAATTTCTTAATAAAATAACATAATGACTAGGCTTTGTTTACAAAAAACAAACTTGTAAGAAATATAAAACTCTTTTCCATCTGGTCTGTGCTGTAATTTGGTTTTTTAAGCTTTCAGTAATATTACAGTATGATTCCTCTTATAACAGCAATTTCCGGTCTCTACCAACTCCTGAAACAAATATCTGACACATTAGATGTGATTCTATACTTTTTTGCTAGCTATATAATACTAACTAATATTTTTTTAAGTCAGCAACACTAACTCCTTTCATTATCGTACACAATATCTATTCTCTACAGATCTAGCCTGAAAGCAATCACATCTGATGTTATGTCAAGGATAACTAGACTTGATAAATAGCTCTCATTTGAACTAAAATATCTAATTTCACAGACACTTGAAGAAACTGCCTTTGCTTCTGCCGCACACATGAATTTAACATTTGTTGAAATAATTGTTCCAATCACATGTAATTTATTAAATAAAGCAGATTAAAATTACATAGAGGTGTAACTTGACACTCAGGACTTTGGTCCTGAGTTTTACATGTGCTTTTTCAAATTTTTTAAGCAACTTGAAAACCAGGCTGAATGTAAAGTAGTGTGCTAGCTTCAAATATACAGAGATGAGTAATGGTAACAGTGAGTGTTGGGATAGCAGAACAACTGGCTTAGTGAGTGACGATTAGACTAAATGTGTTTAGAGTAACTCGGCCAAAGGGGCCTGGATTTATGTTATAGTGCGCATGTACTGGCAGTGCTTTAGCAATGCTATCAGATGAGCAAGGAGGCTCTGGGGCATTACAGCATAACACTAAGACGAGGCCTACAGGCCAGAGCAGAGACTCTCAGCTCCTCTCCTCAAATAAACTGATGTCTTCACACGAGCATCTTCTTCCCCAAAGACCATATAGCTTTGAATACATTATCTGAAAAAGATCAGCAAATGTCTGTCTCTGAACAGTCTTCAGTTTGCATGTCCTTGAGGATACTTGTGTCGGGCTGTTGTGTAAGCAACCTGAATATCAGATCCAAATCCAGTTCCACTGCTTATCAGCCCATAACATTGCATGCCAATTGAATTTTATCTTTCTTGAGGAAAGTCTTAGGGCAAATGTGAAAGGAACAAAAGTGCTTTTAAATGTTTAACTGCACGATAATGATATCCAATTAAAATCAAACCAACTCCCAGTACTTATCAGCTCTGGAGCAACATCTAACAATTTATAATATCATGACCTGGCTTGTTTTTGGGTTGTTGCCCATCACAAGCGCTCATTGGGACAGGCTGATCTCTTGGGGTCCATGGATGCAGAATCCTAAATTGATGCTTTGGAAAGCATTTTTTCATGCATTCCAACAACCGCCTCCTTTCACAGTGCTTTTGAGTAGATCTAAACATTTTATTATTATCCATCCATCCATCCATTCTCTTCCGCTTATCCTTTTCAGGGTCGCGGGGGGCGCTGGAGCCTATCCCAGCTGTCATAGGGCGAGAGGCAGGGTACACCCTGGACAGGTCGCCAGTCTGTCGCAGGGCTAACACATAGGGACAGACAACCATTCGCACTCACATTCACTCGCACATTCACACCTAGTGGCAATTTGGATTATCCAATTAACCTATCCCCACTAAGTGCATGTCTTTGGACGGTGGGAGGAAGCCGGAGTACCCGGAGAGAACCCACGCAAACACGGGGAGAACATGCAAACTCCACACAGAAAGACCCCGGCCTGATGGTGGAATTGAACTCAGGACCTTCTTGCTGTGCGGCAACAGTGCTAACCACCGTGCCACCGTGCTGCCCATTTTATTATTATTATTTTATAATTATTATTATTATTATTACTATTATTTTAAATAAATTCCAGATGTTGCAACCACACCTAAAAACAGCAAAACCAGCATTTCATTTATCTGTTATCTTAATCTAAAGAGAAAATCATACTATTTTCTATACTCTTCAGCCAAACTGTAGATATTTCTTAGTAATAGTAATGAATAACTGTATAAAAACAGATATTCATTATGTCTGTGTTGGTTCTCATTCATTCAGGTCATGGTAGTCTAAGGAGCTTGGAAGAAAGCGACTGGACTTCTTTACCTAAAGATCTTTAAAAAAAATTCACTCACTTTCTTTTCAAGCTCCTTAGAAGACATTCATAATCAATCCAACATTATGTGGCACTTTGAAACTTTTAAAAGTAAAAATTTCTATTTGGTTAACAATAAAAGAAAGATCTCATGAGTTTATCCATCTATGACCAGTGTGTAGTCTTATAATCTTTGCCCAAAATTAATTTGATCATCAAGAAAAGTCACTGTAAAGATTCAGAAGAAAATGCACTCATGAAGACATTGTTATCTCATTTAATTCCTCTATAACTTAAATTTGCCAATTTTGTATTGCTTCTAAATGTGTTATGAAAGAAAAGTGATTTTTTGATGTGCTGGAAGACATACTAATATTTTAGGATGACATATTAAGTAACCTGAAAGATGAACTTTTCACCATACAATATGTGTACAGGTTTTTCTAAGCATTGGACGCTGTGAACTTCCTTCCCATTACTCTAGAGCAAACATTCAAAGAATGGCCTAGCAGATGAAAACAATATTTACTGTAGATAGGGAAGGAAGAGATACCATTTGTCTGTCTTTGTTTCATTATGTCATAACACTGCACTTGAATCTTTGAACCACGACCTTTAATCTTACAGTAGCATTTTGCTTGAGGAATAGCCTTATAAAAGTAGAACAATGCCATAGGTCTTTATTGACAGTTTCAAAGCATTTGTGTGCAGTTGGGTGACAAAGGAAAGCAGTTAATTCACTTCGAAAGCCTGGAAGCTAGATGCGTTTTCATCCAATTTCAAACAACTTTCATCCCTTAAATTTACTGTCAGAGCCGGGCAGGCCGAAGTGTTTGAGGTGTGGACCCAAAAGCAGACACTGGAGAGAAAAACTAAGTATAACAAAAAGCAAGCTGTTTTTTAATGCTGATATCAAAACAAAAAACAAGGCAAAGAGAGCTTAGAAAAAATTAAACTAAAACCTAAACTGGGATAAACTAGGTTTAACAATGAAAACCATGACAAGAAAACATTAACATTAAACTGAACAGAAGCATAAAATAATCCTGGGACCTGATGTGACATGATCTAAGGCGAACAGACGAAACAACGCTGAACAGAGGGAGACAGAGGACTTAAATACACAGAAGGGTAATGAGGGAAGTGGAAACACCTGGGAAAACGCAGCTGACACAAATGAATCTGAATCAAAAATACAAAATAAACTCAAAATGCTGGGACACAGATCAAGCCCCCTTACATTTACAAGCCAACAATGTTAAGTGACAAACTAAGGAAACCATCAGCTACTAGTTGGAAATGTTGGGACACATTTGTCCCACAAGTTGTTTTTACCCAGGACACTTGTTAACTTACTATTTTTAAGACTACCCGAACTGTTGTAGAAAATGAATGAGCTTATTCATCAAAAAGCATGTCTGGTAAGATATAGCTTCAGTGTAAAATAAATACATAAATGAATTTAAGATGCTTTATCTGTGACAACCTATGCTAAAAGCAGTGTTACACGACAGTTTAAATTGATATATAGCACTTGTTTTTTGTATAATTTTTAATAGATATATGATTTATGGCTTTGTTATTTACCAACAATGCTGTGTAATTCTTCAAAAATAGCTTGTGAAATACTAAAAATTGTTTGAATGGAAGTATACACTGCATGAAAAGGGCAAGATAAACCCTCTTGGTGTCATGATATAATGCTATTTATCATCTTTTGCAGACGGGGTGTGTTGAATCTTCATGAAAGTAGTGGTATCGAGGACCTGGGCTGGCCTCGCTGGCAGTTGGTTTTGTGCCTGGTCGTGGTAGTCTTCATCCTGTACTTCAGCCTGTGGAAAGGTGTCAAGTCGTCCGGCAAGGTACAGCCATGGATCAACAAACAGTTTTCTTAGTTTTTTCTCAATCGTTTTATACCAAGTGGGATGATTGTTCATATCCACAGTTCATTGTATTGCACGTTTTCACTGAAAAAACGGTTCACTGAAAAAAAAGGAAAGTATGATTTCCTTTTTGTTTTCTGTTTGTTCCCTACTCAGGTGGTGTACATTACAGCTACAATGCCCTATGTGGTCCTTTTTGTGCTGCTGATCCGAGGCATAACTTTAGATGGGTCTATGGATGGCATCAAAGCTTACCTCTCTATTGACTTCAAGCGACTAAAAACTTTAGAGGTCAGAGACAGACTATGAAATTCCCTGTTTCAGTGCTATGCAGATTTACACTTTTGTGCTTTTTTCAGATGCTGAGTTGTTATTGAGTTGTTGTTAGGAGTTAGGTCATGAAACCCTCAGGTGCATTACTTAACCTGCTGCTGCAAAAAAACAGTCATGTCAGTGTCTAAGTCGATTTACACAGCCCACTTTCTGAGTTACTGTTATGTAGTGGGTGGAGTATGTCATGCTTAGGGTTAAATGCTAAATTTCATTAGTGCCTCCCAGACTGAATGAATGTACAGTATATGAATGAATGTGCTCTATACACACAATCTTGAGACACAGTCTTCCACTGTCTGAGCTCATGTATGTGTGTAAGGGTTGATATTCATGTTTTGCAAAACATTTGCACAACATCCATAAATAATATACCTGACATGTTTTGTAAAATAGAGCCTGGTGTTCCTGGCTGATTAAAAAAAGGTGCAGGTAGACAATGATTTGTTTTCTCAAAGATGATATTCAGGGAAGTAATGAAAGTTAGTGTATTCACGTCAGCCTATGGCTGTGTGGCATTTTAGGTGGGAACCCTCTCTTTAGGAATTGATACATTTTCTTGTTACTTTTGGCATAGGTGTGGACTGATGCTGCAACACAGATATTCTACTCGCTGGGTGCAGGATTTGGTGTGCTCATTGCATTTTCTAGTTACAACAAATTTGACAACAACTGTTACAGGTAAAAGTTTGCATTATATTTGTGATAATCTGAAATAAGCCCACTGCAAAATTTATCCTGCTGCTTTTAAGCTGCCCTGTTTTTTCAGCTTTTAATTGGATTATGCTGCAGAGGTGATCTTAATCTGTCTAACTTACCCCAATGAACAGGTGTTAGCAGAGCAGATAAAGTACAGGCCAGGAAGAGCTGCCAAATAATAGCCAAAGGCTGTATGTTCACCGGTCTGTTTAAATGCTGCTTTTCCTCAGGAAACGTAGGAAATGTGGTTGGAGACTTGACTAATCTTTTCCACATAATTAGGTTGCAGTTGTCCTCTTACAGGGAAATGTTGTTGGCAAAACACTTTGAGTTTGACCTATGGTATATATATGTATATATATGTATATACATATATATATATATGTATATACATATATATATATATATATATATATATGTACATATATATATGAGACGCCCTCTAGGATGGTAGAGAATGTGAGTGTGTGTGTGTGCGTGCGTGTGTGTGTGTGTGTGTGTGTGTGTGTGTGTGTGTGTGTGTGTGTAGAGTGAGAAAGAGAGAAAGTTGTCTGCTTTGTGCAACAGGCAGACAACGCTTGCTTAAAAATAGCTTAAATAAGTGAATATTATTATTAACTGCTTATATTGTCAAATAAGTAGATAATAAATAATAGTCATAACAGAGGCCTCCAAGCTAAATCTTAACTACACTCTGATATATGCATTATGGAACCTGCTGTCCTGTCCTCTCTCATTTATTCACGTTTGCTAAACCCCAAACTAGGCCTCTTTTGCCTTCCTCCTCTCATGTCCCATTTAGAAATGTGAGTGGACTGCTGGCACATGGAATTTGCATTATGCCCTTAGTGGCAAATGAGCAGATTTGAACTATTTGAAAGGCAGCAGCCTGGAAGAACAAGCAAAGTTGGAAAGAGTTTTGTTTGAATACCAACAGAGACAGAACACCAGCTAAATAGTGAAAATAATGATAATTAAATAATGAAATAAAAGTCCTACTAATTAAAACTTAGCCTAATAATTTTCAATTAACAAATGGAAAAGGAAGTTATTATGACAAAGAAAAACAGCTTAAAATAACAGGAAGTCTAATATCAAAACACACCAGATTCCAGTTAAAATCTAATCATGTTTGTGTAATCATTAAACTATTAATAAACTATGTTAATTTGTCTTATTAAATGAAAATTGTAGGGGATCACATACAGAGACCTGTTTAACGAGACAGATGTAAATGATTTCCCCGGGATTGTGATAAGAGAGGACCCAAATGCGGGCACTGACTTTGATGAGATGAGTGAGCTTTTCTTTATAAGTAGAGATACTACAGACAAAAGTGGAGGTGTTGAGGACAGGAACTAAGAAATAACCTAAACTGGAAAAACCTAACAAATGAAACTGAAGCCAAAACTCACAGGATGACATGCAGAGGAACACAGGGAGACTCAGGGAGACAACACAGACAAACCAGCAACAAGCACGAGAAAACACAGGGCTTACATAGTCACAGGAGATATCAGGCAATGGGGGACAGGAGGGGAACAAAGCTTGGAGAAATCAGTGCTGACAAGACAAAGAAGCAAAGCAGAATACACTAACATGAGACACAGACCTACAAATTAACACGGCACCAGAACTAACATCACAATGTAAACACAGATACACAGAGGGCAAGTACACGAGGGGAACCTACTGAATACACAGGGAACTAAACAGAGAATACAGCACAGGTGTCGAACTCCAGGCCTCGAGAGCCGGTGTCCTGCTAGTTTTAGATGTGTCCTTGATCCAACACAGCTGATTTAAATGCCTAAATTACCTCCTCAACATGTCTTGAAGTTCTCCAGAGGCCTGGTAATAAACTAATCATTTGATTCAGGTATGGTAAATGTATAGCGCTTTACTAGTCCCTAAGGACCCCAAAACGCTTTACACAATCAGTCACCCACCCATTCAGACACTGGTGACGGCAAGCTACATTGTAGCCACAGCTGCCCTGGGGCGCACTGACAGAGGCGAGGCTGCCGAATACTGGCGCCACCGGGCCCTCTGACCACCACCAGTAGGCAACGGGTGAAGTGTCTTGCCCAAGGACACAACAACCGAGACTGTCCGAGCCAGGGCTCGAACCGGCAACCTTCCGACTACAAGACGAACTGCCAACTCTTGAGCCACAATCGCCCAATGTTCACCCAGGGTGATATCTAAAACCTGCAACCTAAACTAGAACACTGGACACTAAGGAATAAACTAAGATTAACAAAAATAACCTGAAACATTAATCATAATGCAAAATCACAAAGACACAAACAACTCAAAATGCTGGGTCGAGAGACCCAGGATCCTGACATTAAATACATTTACAGAAGTGAAATGAATACAAATAATTGAATAAAAATAAATTTTTCACAGCCTATAAACTAAAAATAAATGTTGAAAGGGGTGGTGTTAGGGGGTAGAAAATTTTTTGTTGTTGAGATGAGTCACTCACTAAACCAATAAAGATGTCAAGGTCAAGTTGGATTTGTTCTTTTGGTCTAACAGCAGCAAGTTAGTGACCAAGCACCATAATCGCCTTTCCAACCATCTACTAGAAGCAAGGGACAAAAGTTTCTCATTATGTATTATATGTAAATCAATCCATGAAACATTTGAAAGATAACAAGTAACATTCGGCTTCATTTTAGCTTTTTTGCCTTCTTGACCCAGTACAAACTGTGATGCAGATTACCATAAAAGAGAAGCACTTATATTAGCAGTGATTTAACAATGTTTGATGCCATAGAATGTGAACGAATGATACTAGCTCATTGGAACTATTGTGTACTATAAAGATCGAAAAGGTCGGATAGTTGGCACTTTTAAAAATAGAAGGTATACCGAAAAAAAGAAAACTGTTCCTTCTTAACTTTTTATTTTTGCATGTGCTTTCTTAATCTAGGGATGCTCTCTTGACCAGCACTGTGAACTGCGTTACCAGTTTCTTCTCAGGGTTTGCCATCTTCTCTGTGCTCGGATATATGGCTAAAAAACATGGGGTGAAAGTAGAAAATGTGGCAACAGAGGGTAAGTTTTCACATAGCAGCAAAAGCATTCGTAAGACTGACATCACTCACTAACCTATGTTGCTGTAATGCATTTTATATGTGATTTTTAACTTTGGAACGATTGATACAGTATTCGATCATCTGTACTTAATACTGAATACACATAGATACATACAGGAACGCTGAATTGTTCATTGTATATACAGGTGCAGGTCTGGTGTTTATAATCTACCCTGAAGCAATTTCAACACTTCCGGGCTCAACATTTTGGGCCATTGTGTTCTTCATCATGTTGCTGACTTTAGGCATTGACAGTGCAGTAAGTACTACAGACTATTACAGCAGCTCCTTAAACTAAACTCATATCCTTACAACTGAAAGTGGACCGCTTATTTATAAACAGTTATTTTCCAATTATCTCTATATTTTATATATAAATATATAATTACTCACACACACTGTTGGGGAGTAACGGAATACATGTACCGCCATTACGTATTTAAAATACAAAATATGAGTAACTGTATTCTGTTACAGTTACCATTTAAAAAGGTGGTATTCATAATATAGTTACTTTGCTGAAATAAAGGGATTACATGGCGGTCTTTTCCTGTTTCATATGTTAGACTATGCCCTCTCTATTTTTGGTTTCAACGCCCAGACAAAACACGCATTAAGAGGCTCTATTGCCTGTGTCTCAATCTCACGGCCCATGTCACCTCTACTTGCAGCCCGCATAATGACGTGAAGAAATATTATTAAAAATTATTGTTCAAAAAATTATTTAATATGAAGGCAATAGGCAGAGTGTTTACAATCATAGCTCTAAAGAATGTAGCCTCATGGGCAGTGTAGTCCAGTTGTAAGTAAGCTATTAAGACTGGACTGTACACTGTGTTCGTGTTTTCTTCCGAAACAATAAGTTCCTTTGGAGCAGCCTTTCAACGCTTCTCTCTGTCTCTCGTTAGCAAAGTTGACCCAGACAACAAACTAAAGCTAGTTTTCGGCTACGAGCCCGACACGAACCCGATGTATTAGCCAGAGGTCCCTTTATTACGGTTCGGAGCCGCGGACCTGTTTTATATACGTGCGGAATAGTTTTCTATAGATCGCTGCAAAAAGTGCAGCCTTACCTAATGTCCACCCTACTGTTACTCATTTTATATTAAGATTTAAAAATCTAGTTGTTAAGTAATCCAAGGTATTCAGAATACGTTACTCTCATTGAGTAACGTAACGGAATACGTTACAAAATACATTTTGGGGCATGTATTCTGTAATCTGTAGTGGAATACATTTTAAAAGTAACCTTCCCAACACTGCTCACACATTATGCAAGTGGAAAATAAATATGTTAAGTTGTAAAAATATATAAAAGCCCAAAGACAAAAATAAGGCAGCAGTTGTGTGGTGAATGTTACAGCTGAAATACATTATTATGTATGCACAACAAGAAATAATTTTATTAAGAGAGAAAAAAGTGTAAATAATAATGTGCACTCTGAGAAAAATGTGTTACTGTGGTTCACAAATGATGCAACAAAAGTAGACACCTCCAAGCACAGTTGTAAATGCAGCAAAAATACATTGAGGAGCAATAGAGCTCCACTCACACCATACTCAGAGGTCACATATGGCCAAGTTCCTTTAGCACTGTCTACACAAAAGTGTCCACAATGGTTTGACCTTAATGTGTACACAATTCTCTTTCAGTGTGACATGTCGTATGTTGCTTGGCAGTATTGTCGACTTGACAGTTAAGTTAACATTGTCAAGTTAAACTACAACAACAGGATAGATAAGATAGATAGATAAAAAATTAACTTATCGATCCAATCACTTATTGCATAGAACAGATTGGGGTGTGTAATAAAAATATTAAACAGTATAACGGTATTTATTTCATTAGACTCTTTATTGGCACAAAACATGAAAAATGTTGGTACATTTAAACAAAAGGAAACTAGCATAATGTATGTGTGGCTTCAGGTGTCATCAAATGATTAGCGAACAACATGCCAGTAAAAGAACAGAAATATAATAATAATAAAATGAATGAATAAAATAAACAGATAATTGACAACTACAAACATAAATATTAATAGAAATATTGTTACACTATAACCAAATGAATTTTTGCATGAAAAAGCTCTTATATCATAAGTCATCTAGACTGTCAGTCATGCCAAATACCTAAAGTTTGTATTTTGGATATTATTAACATATTTAAAGATGATCTGCATCCCTGTATCCCACTCTAATCTTAGGACAGAGTAATAACTATTTCACAATTATTATTATTTCATAAAATATTGTACAGATTTGAGGATTTCCAATTATTTTATAATATACCATATCTATCGCCATTTTGTGTGATATGTAGATATTTCACTAAGGTTTTTCTCCTCTGAAGCCACCTCTTGTAGCTAAAACACTGCCATGACAGTATTGACTGAAATTGCAAAGTTGCAGTTGTATGATTGCCATTGGAGTTCACTTATGGCTCAGATTCAGTTCTGAGTGTCTTGTGTCTTTTTGTGTGTCCCCTCCCAGATGGGTGGCATGGAGGCAGTCATCACAGGCCTGTCAGATGACTTTAAGATTCTCAAAAGAAACCGAAAGCTTTTCACCTTCGCTACAGCTTTTGGAACCTTCCTGTTTGCTCTGCTCTGCGTTACCAACGTCAGTATGACTGGATGTTTATCTGCTTATTTACTTATTCATGAATATCTAATTAGTAAATATTGTTTTAAATATTTTACTTTTGTAATATACTTTTGCTTTGTAAAACACAGCTGACATTTAAAATGCAAGGGACTCAGTCTCATGACTTGATGCCATCACGAAACAAACTCTTTCAAAGAAAAAGACCAGCTCTGATAACAAATCATAATTTAATTAAAGCCAATATTCAGTTTTCATTCACATGGTATCACCAGCAAGGTAAAATTCATGCTGACTGTGGAAATATAAACTTTGGAGACAGGATGAAATTGTGTTAGTGAATCACATGGTTTATTCCCTTTATCAGATCAGTAAAATTATTAGTAAAGTGAATGATGCCTTTCTTTTGGCGTATCCTTGAGAAAGGAAACAGACCAAATCAAAGATTTACTTACGTCAAATGTGCATGGCATATCATCCTGAGATGCCAACTCCACAAACTCAATTTTAAATAATCTTTTAGAACAAAATTTGTATATGACGTCTATTAGTTCGTTTACGTTGAGAGAGACTTGTTGGTTGATTTCACCAGCTGCATTATCTTCAAAGTAAAACAGTTATATATGGCACACACACTAAATGATGGTTCTTTCCTGCTTTGTAGGGTGGAATGTATGTCCTGACCTTGTTAGATAGGCATGCAGCAGGGACTTCAATACTCTTTGGTGTGTTGATCGAGGCCATTGGAGTGTCGTGGTTTTATGGTAGGTATGCCCATGGTGTTCTTTATTATTTAATATTCTGTTAAGTTATTTATCTGTATATCTGTATATGTATCTATATTATACAGATAGGTATCCAATTAAAGTGAGAGGATGAACATTTATCCCATTAAAATCCTGTTAGGATTTTACTGGTATGGAATTGGTCCACTTGTCTCCTTTGAGGGAAAGATCTCTGCAAATCAGTGCAAAACTTAGTTGTTCTCTGTCCTGTGAACCTGAATTGGATTAGCAGAAGAAAATGGATAGATAAGACAGAAATTTAAATGGTGGAAAAAAGCAGACAGTCTGTCATAGGTTAAGCAAGGGAAGACCAACAAGCAGAAAATTAAGTTTAGTGATGAGTTTTGCCTTAGTGGAACACATATCCAGTTTGCATTTGTTTGTATTTTGCACTATTGCAGCACAGGGATGAACAAGATAACATACTTGACTTAAAAGTGTCATTAAGAGAGTTGTACAGAGGCAGAGAGAGAGAGAGAGAGAAAAGTGAATAAACCAAGTCCAAGACAGAATACTTTTTGGCACATCACACCTATCTAATCTTTTAAGTCATCTGTAGACAAGCAAAACTGGATAGATATAGATAGATTAAAATATCTAGGAGGCAGAAAGAAATGTTGATAACAACATGGTCATTTCTTTGAAATAATGATATGAATAAGATGCTTGATGGGTTATGTCAGGTTTAGATTATCTCAGGTCACTCATGAAAAATAATAGTGGACTATGAGGGTGTAAACCATGTTGCATTTTCTCCTTGAGAAAATGCAACATGAGACTACATGCTTGGCACAAAGAGCTGGCTGAAGCCTACACTGATTAGTAACCTTCGCTGTTTAACTTTTTATGCTCGCCCCAGGTGTGGATCGCTTCAGTGAAGATATTGAGCGAATGATGGGCTTCAAGCCAGGACTCTACTGGAGGCTGTGCTGGAAATATGTCAGCCCTGCTTTTCTGTTGGTGAGAGCGGCAACAACAAGAAAGATTGTAGTCCGATACTCTGGGACAGGCATAGTATCTGAGCTCAGACCAAGACACAAACTCAGCAAGGCCAGATAAAACTAAAATGTTTCAAGAATCAGTGACTGGATTTCTTGGAATTATTATTTACTTTATGTATTTATTTATTTAATTTATTTGAATATCTTGCATTCTTAATGTTTGAAAGCTGCATTGAGGTCCAGTTCAATTCAATTTAATTAAATTCAGTTTTATTTATTTAGATGGCCTGTATTTGTATAGCGCTTTTACTAGTCCCTAAGGACCCCAAAGCGCTTTACACAACCAGTCATCCACCCATTCACACACACATTCACACACTGGTGATGGCAAGCTACATTGTAGCTACAGCTGCCCTGGGGCGCACTGACAGAGGCGAGGCTGCCATATAGCACCAAAGCACAACAATAGCTGCCTCAAGGTGCTTTATATTGCTAGGTAAAGACCCTACGATAATCCAGCAGGTCCATTTCATTCCAGCATTAAGTTTCCTTCTCAGTGATACAGTACTGGTTAGCTCATGCAAGATGTAACATGAGAAATAATAAAAAACAGAGAAAGAATAGAGAACTTAAAAAAAACAAAAACATTTACTACACCAGAGAGAGCACATATGCACATAAGCACAGAAGGAGGGTGGGATAAGGGAGAATTGTTTGAACCTTAGCGTGCCTCCTGGCGAGTTCCTCACTGGCAGGTGGATTTAGCAGTGCGCTATTCCACGTGCATTAGAGGAAGCGCATTGCTCGATTCACTGTTATGCAAAAGTGGGTGTAGACAGCCATGTGCTTCCTTTAATATATATGCGTGGTGGTTTGCAGAAATTAGTAAAATTACATATTGTAATGAATAATAACAAGTTACCATTGTTTATGTATACATTTTCGTATACAGGGAATTCCCCGGGTTACATGCTTTTGTACACCAACAGAATACATATCCTTCCTGAAAACTAAAAAGTTTAATTTGTTAGTAAGCTAGGAGATAAGTAATATGGCAGCGATATGGCAGTGAATTCAGTATTTACTTTTTAAGTCAGTGAATACACTTAAGTGTCCATGTGTTTCTCTGTGTGAAGTAATAATTTGTTCTGGACTATAACTTAGATTTACAGGCAAAAATGTCTTACAAGGCAACAAACTCTTGTGGCCATTAGAAGCATTGCTGTTTTTTTTACAGCCAACTTCATTAAAGAATCTGAATGCATTCATTCATTCACAAGACTTGGGAAAATACTGTCTCAATGAATGCTGAAAGAATTTGGGCTCAATCACATGCCTTCCTCTCATATATTAGTACACGAGAGATGGAGAACAGTTTATTGAAGCATAAACAGTTAAACAGATTAAATTAGTTTCATAAATATCATTTTTCAATCATGTTCTGCACATATTTTGCGGTGTGTGGTTTCATAGAAGTGTGTTGCTTGTTAGGGATAAGAATTGATAAGGAGTTAGTGATTCCAATTCTATTATCAATGTCTTATTGCTTTAATTCCTTACTGATTTTCTTTTTGTTTTTCACTGGGTTGTTATTGGCTCTGTTGGTGTCACCACCATCACTAGGCAACATTTCAAAGGCATTCCATTAATGCAAATTAATTGCCTATTGTGTGGGCAAATGTTTGTGCATGTGGGAGAACTTTACTGTTTTTACTGTAATCAGTATTGGGGTTGTTACTCAAAAAAAGTTATTTATTACACAAATTACAAATTTGTGTAATATGTGTAATATGTGTAATGGAGTATTTTGCATAATTAATTTGAGGAGAAAGTAATTCATTATATTACTTGTTACATTACTTTTGCATTTCTCTGTAAAATGACCCAAAACACATTGTCTTAAATTACAATTTAACAATGTAAATCTATGGGCTATAGTCCCATACACCAACACAAATCTCTATCCTAATGACACATACAGTATATGATCTTTATCGTAGTATTGAGATATGACCACAAACCCAACAACACAAAGCAAAGATGGACACAAAGAGACTTTAAAGTGATCGCTGCAGTGATTCTACTTTAGAAACATGGACAGGTATAAGTGGAGGCTGCAGCCTGATTGCTCATCTGTTTGCTACCTTTTGAAATTTTGGGTCTGGCTGCTGGGCTGCCAGCTTTGAGCACTCAGCTTTAACATCAGTCTGGGTTTTTGGCTAGCTTAGCATTAGCACAGTGTCTGTGCAGATGGTTGCAAAAAGCTAGGGTTAACAACATAATGCAGTTGTTTCTGTCCTGGTTTTCACTTTACCATCGTGCTCTCGTCCTTTTAAAAGTAATGGTCATATCCACACTCTACACTCCACAAGAAATGAAATCAGCTGATTGTAGCAGTGCAAGTGCTAAGTGGAAATGAAAAGGGGAATCAACAGGCAAGCAATTTAACAATTTTGAAGAACTGATCAGATCAATTCTCAATTCCCATCCCTATTGGTGATTTAAATGTAGTACTCAGTTTCTGATCATCTAATTATGCTTCTCACTGGTTCTCTAAATTGTCTAGAAACCTTTAATTTTACCATACCTAAATTATTAAAACACAAACGAAATCATAGACCCCTTGTATAGCTTTTTGCTTTTATGAACATGAGCACAATTCTATAATGAGCAACAACCTGCAATATGTACCAAAAATCTTCATGGTTACACCTGCAATTAAAGACCAGATGCATTTTATATCCGTTTTAATTCTTCCTTATCTAAAACCTCCTCAGTTTCAGGTTAGTTTTAATTAGTCTCAATTAATAGTTCTAGTTGTATTTGCAATCTCCCTACTGCAAACTGCACAAGAACCTTACACATCCTCTCCAAAACACTCTCCCGCCAAGCTGTAACCCTGTGTAAAAACATTAGTCAGCAGTTACATGTTAAGCTCCTTCAACTCCCCATTCACCTGGCTGAGCTTTTATTTCACTCTTCTGTTTACATTCCTGCCTTTTATTCTTTTCCTTTTTTTTTTGCCTTTGTTGCCTGTTTTACAATTCTATGCATGTTTTATTTCAGACATTAAGACCATTATCACTCCAAATAGATCTTACCTTTATATTGTGTCTATTATTCTCTTTTTCTTCTCTTTTCTGTTCTATTTTCAACAGTTTGTGGTAATAGCCAGTCTGACATCATCAGACCTGAGCTATGATAACTACGTCTTCCCTGAATGGGCCAACCAAATCGGCTGGGGTGTGGCATTGTCCTCCATGCTGATGGTTCCTTCTTATGCGATGTATAAGTTCTGCAGTCTATCAGGAACCTTCCGAGAGGTTTGTATCAGGATATGTTCAGCACACAACGTTTAAAAGTAACTGTATTAATTTCGTGACTCATCCAAGTGACTTCTTCAGTTTGTCTCTCCCACTGAAAACACAATTTCCAGATAAACAGGTTCAACTTTCTTGAATTTCCTTACCTGGATGATTAAGTGTGTATCAAGACATATATATATATATTGACTAAGGTTTTCAGCAGGCTGATCATTGAAAAGAAGCAAATATAAAAGACGTTTTCACTGTAGGAAGCACTTTGTTAGAAACATTTTAAAACAAAAATCTAATTTATCTATATTCTTTGATGGATATTTTCTCATGGGTCTCATCTGTCACTGGAAAAAAAAACATTCTTTCTGATCATTTGCTAGTCCAATATTTCACCATGGACTTCAATCTCGCACCCAAAGCAAACATCATTTTTTGCTTAGATTAACCTGTTTTTGATTTGAAGGATCATCGCTCAGAATTATTATTTCTTTTTTAGTGCAAAGAGCAACTAGAAGTATAAATAAGTAGTTGGTGAAAAAAGCATCACTCTTCATACGTATACAATACACATAAAATAGAGCATCAAACACAGTGAAAATTAATCTTACATAAGAGTAGCTAGATTCAGTCACTTCCATTGGTGTACACTAATGCTGTGTGAATTTGCTTTTGTTAAACTCTTGAGACCTATATTGAACACTTAGCAGTTAACTATTGTTAACGCCACTCCATTGTAACAATTCCTTCATCCTTCTGGCATTTCCCATTGATCCTCAGTGATAAATATTATTCTCAGGTTTCTCAGGGCATGTGCTGAAAACTATTATGATGCCTATTCATTTTTTTGGCTGAAGTTTCCTCATGATAAAGTATTTTGCATGTTCTTTAGAAGAACTCATTCAAAAAATCTATCTATCTATCTATCTATCTATCTATCTATCTATCTATCTATCTATCTATCTATCTATCTATCTATCTATCTATCTATCTATCTATCTGTGTGTGTGTACTTAATAGAGGACATACTTCTGTTAGAACTGATTTGTCGTAATTACTTGTTTTGCAGAGGATAGCTTACTGCATCACTCCAGAACATGAACATCACATGGTTGCTGAAGGAAAAGTCCGGCAGTTCAAAGTAAGGCTCACATTTTTTTGTTTAAATATGAACTGGCTAAATGGCTGTAATTAATTTGGATTTGAACACAGGTGTGTCTACTAACTATTGACTATTGACTATTGTCTCAAAGTGTGCATGAGAGGCAAACAAAATGTATGGTAGACTTACAAATGTAATGTAATGTCATTTTACTGAACAGAGAACAATATCAAAATATAATAAGGTACTTTTAGCATGTTGATAAAACAGACCCTTGTGAGTAAGCAATGAAGTATGGATGAGTATATCTATTGTGTTACAGCTCAGACACTGGTTGGCCATCTGATCACAAATACAGTACCCAGAATGCTATCATCCATCCTCACATCTGGTGTCTGAAGTTCCTGTGTGCCACCTGTGGTCAGACAGACAAGAAGAACAGTAGGTTCCAACCTCTCTCAGCAGCCTCCCTCTTCTCTCTGCATTTACCACCCAAGGCCTTTGTTGTCAACAGTGGCTTCAAGCATTTTGATTCAAGAGCCTGCCTGCTAACATTTGGAAATCATTCTACAGCTTCCACTACCAAGGGAGGATCACACTGTGGGAAAAATTTACAGTTATTTGCTCATGATTTTTATACACCTTAGTTTTCATTTTGTACACTTTTCATTATCTCTTGGAAGGTATAAAACTTAAAACAGAAGCAATCCCATTTCCCTGTATACTACTAAACAGGGGACTAAAAATGTTATAACTTTGAAACTTGTTTTAAAGATTCTTTATTATTGCGTTGTTATTGGAAGAAAGTCTTTATTCTTACCATTCTGTGTGCACAGTGACTTATCAATGTCAGTGCCTTATCAAGCAAGACACTCTATGTTTCTTACAGTTCACAGACAAAGAAATAAAATACACTGTGTCGACTCAGGAACCCACTACAATCCAACCGCTTTGTGGATGGCAATCTCCTAGTCCTTTGACACAAATTTCAAAGAGCTGGGAGTCAACAGTGCATCAAGGTCAAGCTCTTTATCAAATGAAAAACCAAGAAGAAACAATCCTTTTGTGTCACACTGTGTTATAGTAAAGGGAATAATGCATGTATTACTCCAAAGCTTCAAAGAACAGTGGCAGGCTTCGTTCAGCTCTTACGCTTTCAGAAGCATAAGGAAAACTTATAATTAAATCTTAGCCTCAAAGAATGGCTAATTTATAACCTGGTTAGTCTCTGGCTGCTCACTTAAGGTGCAGGGGAAAAAATTCACCAAAACAAATGGCGTAACTGTTACAAACAGCTTTGTATTTGTGTTGTGTGACTTTTATCTTCCATTTTTTTGTCTGTTTAGTGCTTCTAAAGAATCTCTGTGGCTTTTCCTTCAAGGAGACAATGAGAGAAAGGACAGTGAGAGCATGTGTGTGTGTGTGTGTGTGTGTGTGTGTGTGTGTGTGAGGGTGTGTGTGTGTGAGTTGTGTATTGGGATTATGTTGCAAACCATGCTATATGCTGTTAGCGCACATTACACAGAATACAACAATCAAATGCCTCGTTTTCTTGTGCTGTATATTAATGATTATTATTATTTGATTATAACACTTATATTTTCATTTGAAACACGACTTGTAGTGTTCCTGTTTTCATCATCATAGAAGTGCCAACAATTTGTATTAGTGATATTTTTTATCTTCTCCTGTTTTTTGTTTTTTTTTTGTTTGTTTTTTTTATTGGGATGAAGTTGAAGGAGTCTAACCTTGAATCATAACAGAAAAAGGAATAAAGCCACAAAGAAAAAAACAAATATATGTGGAATATATAAGAAGATATAGAAATATATGAATATATTCTTTTGTTATAGCTAATATTGTATTTATCAACTTGTTTATAGCAAACCGTGAATGTAAAGTATTTTAAACGTAACTGTCCATAGTCATAATATAGTGTTTGATGTATAGCTAAGAAAAAAAATTATATTCCATGTAACCTTGGGCTACTTTGTCACATATGAATGTGAAAAAAAACCCACCCTGGCTTTACTGGACTACGTTTAGAGTAATGCTATGTACAACACCAATGTCCTATTGATCGTGAGTGACAAATGTCTATGAAGAATTCTGAAGTATCAACACGATGTTAATAAAGAATTTCTTCTATACAGTTTAACATTGCTTTTTCTTTCTTTATTTCCTTTTGTTTTAGTTTTTAAGCATTCAGCTATCGCTAACTTCATCTGTTTGTCATAGACATTATGAACACAGTTAGTTTTACTGTTGGATAAGCACTTCTAATACTGGTTCACTGTGCCTTTGTACTCATGCTACTAACTCTGTTTTTTAGTTAATGCTTACTAAAGTTCAGTATCCTTAAGGTGGTATCATTTTCATGTTCATCAGTTACTCTAAAAGAAACTCTGAAACTATAATACAAAGTTAGTAAATTACAGTGATAATCTGCAATACACACCAGGTTTTTTTTTCAACATGATGAGTTTAAAAAGACCACTTCCCTCTGCTATCTCTGTGGTTTCATTGAAAAAAAGATACTTCTAAATACTATTTTAGAATGGATCAGGCATCGCTTTCTAGGCTTCCTGAGCACTGCCCAGGATGATTATGAGTGGTTTAAGTAAAATCAACCAGAGTATTTATAGGATAATATTACATCCAGCAGTACGACAGTACTCTAGAGGTTTGTTTCCAATACTAGCACAATCATACTGCAAATGACAAGGTCTACATTTAACCTTATTTAATTTGATGGAAAGGTGATGCTAAAGCTTAAGAAAGATTCCAGTGAGTAAGCAAGCCATCACTTCCATAACTACTATTTTCAGTATTTCATTGCCCACCAAACATACACCATGTATGAATAAGGATGCTCTAATAAGTCTGATACTGGTCTAATTGTGTCTGCACAGGAGGTATCAGGTCAGTAATCTTTTTCAGGTCACTAAAAATACCTGAATAAATAATAGTACATAGTACACAGAGGTACATACAGGTAAATTTAAAAAAACCCTCTTTGGCCATTGTGTCACACACATAACTGGGCTGAATAGTACATACCCTTTCAATCAGCTGCACAAGATAATTAGCAGAAATACATGGCTGATTTTTTTTTTATTTGTAGACATGAATAAGGCACAGTTACCTTTACCTTTACTCGTGTGTTTGGACTGCAACGCCATAGAGTCCATAGCTATAATTGGTTCTGTCTATACATTAACCCTGTGACTGGCACCCACTTGTTCAAAAGTTGATATGGAAACAGACATAAAGATATCTTACTTTTAAGGAACTCCTTAGCTTGACCAGTTTCAATTCATAGGTAAAAGCATGGCTGGAGGACATCCAGCACCCTTACCCTATTATCTTGCAGGCCACTAAGATAATTCACAGGCTCAGTAGCACATAGGTTAATGAGAATCACGGTGAAACAGAAGGTTCTAATATTGTTTAGCTCTTAATTGCTGTATAGAGCTTGGGGGGCAGCATGTATTGGCAGATACGGTAATAGTCGCCTTTTTTTGTCTTAAGGAGTACTATTTGAATGTCACATGAGGTCTCCAAACAATTTAGAATCAACCAAAAGGACCTGGGTGATAGGCCTGGGGTGATGTAAGGAGAGTCTACATGATTTAGTCAGTCACAGTGATTCATAGCCAGATGGATGGAAGAATTGTATATATTTTCATGTGAATCCATTCAGGCTTATAAATCCTTATGTATATACTATATATATATATATATATATATATATATATATATATATATATATATATATATATATATATATATATATATATATATATATACCCAATGTATATACTATACTATATATATATATATATATATATAGTATAGTATATACATTGGGTATATATATATATATATATATATATATATATATATATATATATATATATATAGTATAGTATATACATTGGGTATATATATATATATATATATATATTTTTTTTTTTTTTTTTTTTGCACATGTCGAGGAGTGTGTCAGGCTACATTTCACTGTGTGTTATACTTGTATAACTATGCATGTGACAAATAAAGAACCTTGAACCTTTAAGGAAAATGTTTTACATCTCCTAACATGAAATATGCAAAGGAAAACTAATGTTATTATTATATAGACAATAAACAAATATTAAATAAAATAAATGGTTAAATAAATGGAGTGGTTATTGTGTTATTCATTTATGAATATCCAACATCAGCTCTGACTTGACAGGAATGCTATCAGTCATAATATAAAATGTAAATGAAGCAGACAAAATGAATAAAAACACTTTTATTTAAAGAATGTATGCAATGTGCCAAGAGGCAGTAATCTAGAGTATGACCTAGTCTCAAGGTGCAAGGTTCACATATTGCAGCAAAGCTAAAGGAAACTGCAGTTCATTACTTAAAGAAGCTACCACTTACATGTGCAGGTCCAATCACAAAGAACCAAAGTATACCAAACAAACGATTGCCAATTTTACAAACACAAGACTTGTTACAAACTATTAACAACACTGATAAGTAAACGCAGAACAAATAGAAACAGTGCTAAGTGTTCAATATATGACAAAATAACCACTATGTGTTTATAGCAGGTACAGTGATGGCATCTGGATTAGATTTTCTCTGTTTTCTATATTGCAGGGTCTTTACCTTACAATATAAATAGCCTTGAAGCAACTGTTGCGGTGATTTGGCACTATAAATATAAAAATGATCTGAATTAAATTTAAGTTTAATTGAACTGGATCACAGCACTGGGGTGCCACTGTTCCAACTAGTCATGGAGGCAGGTGGCAAATGTAGGTACCGTCCTAAATAGTGCATTTTCAATAAAAGCAAAGAAACCAAAACCTTCAAAGGGCAATTTATGATCCCAAATTAATATCCATTACATAATATCCATGGTGAGTTTGTTTATATTGTTTGGTTTGATTTGTGTGTTATCAAGAGAAAAGATGATACTAACCTCACTCTCCATTTTGAAGTGACTGTTATTCATCAAACAGTGATTCATCTTTTCACTAGCTTGAATATATTGCTCTTCAGGAGATCATCAGCTACATTGAGATTTTAAAAGGCGTAGCTTCATTGTGTGAATGAGTTGTGTAAAAAGTGCTCATAGAAAAGTTCTAGTAGAATGCAGATTTTTAAAATAAAAATTGGAACTTTTTTTTTTCTTTAAGTATTATTTTAAACAAGTGACACAGCACTGTGCGTAAGCTGGAACTCATAACCATTAACATCAGGCTGAAAAGCAGTCTTTCACTGATCTCTCTGGCTAAGAACTGCAAGAGTCTGTTCTACCTTCCATTTGCATGAAGTCTGAATGCAACCCATCTGTTGTCTGCACAGCGTACTGACATGCCCTGGGATACATTTCTATATTTCCATAACCAGACGAGACATTAAACATCTAGAATAAAAAGATTAAAGGAACATCAAAAGGTTAAAATGGAGTTGCAAAATATTTTATTTCATTTGATGGATCTTTAAAGTCCTTAATGCTTTTCTTTGACATGCTGTCTGATTATATGTTATAAAGGCCTTTTCAGTAACAAAACTATGCAAAAGCTGCTTTGGCTCGGTCACAGAGAAAAGATCACTGTTTTGTTTTCTTATTATTATTTCAATGATATGAAAAAAAATGGAAAGGACATTTTTTAATAGATGAATGAATTTGGGGGTGTAGTAAAAAAAAACAACCCCCTCCCCCAACAAGAACAACAACAAAAGGCTTACTTTTGCATACTTAGGCTAACAGTGATAATTCAATAAATGGCATCAACAGTATGGCAATGTTTATGTTAACAAAAATTACTTCACAAACACATTTAGAAGGTGCATACAATTTCTGGATTTGTTTGACTGTAGTGATGAATGGAAAACATACTTGCAAAATGGAAATTACATAATTTCACTGACTAAGAAAATACTGTTTTCTGCTTCAGAATGACATAATTTAATGATTAACATTTTATAATTGATCATTTTTTGATGATGGGCTTGAATAGTTTTAGTTCTACCTTAATGCAGCAAAAAGGTCAAAACCACAAACTTTCATCAAATTTGTTAAGCTAATAAAAGTCAGGCCAGACCAACATAGACTGCTTCTTAATTGTCAGCTGTGTACAGCACTAATAGGATTTGAGCAAAGGAGGGTCATTTTTTAATCCAGCTCTTCAAACAGAGGACTTGTTCTATGTTCACAATCCAATTGTCTTGAAATAATCCATATGACTGAGCAGTAAAATCCTTTTTTGGTTGGAGGGAAAGTGTTCTGTTTCCTGGAGACAACTCAAAAAAGGAGACACAAGTAGAGCATTGACTGTGCTGCTACAAAAACACTATAAGATCATCGGTTCAGATTAGAAAACCTTTGTTTTCTACAGCTAAGAAGTGCTAATATTAAATTAATAATAATACAGAAACAGTAATATGTCTGACTTCAGATAGTGTTAATAATGTCAACCCTTTTTTGTGTCACATTAGCTTGGCAATCATGCAGAAACCTATTTAAAGTTAAGAGTTCTTATTTGTTCACACATGTTTGATGCATACAGTTTGAAGAAAACCTTATTTGTGTTGATGGATAAAGTCTTAGGTTAACAGTTACTGTGGACGTTGAAGGTTAAACAGAATGCCAGACATCAGTTCCTCCCCTTAGTGCAGCAAAAATGCCTTGTTTTTCTTGGAAATATAAAGGAAACTCACCAAGCAATGAACTTTTCCATCATGACCTCCAGCTGTGAGAAAAATAATCTTTTACTGTTTGAGCTTTAACAACATTTCCCGGTTCTTTAGCATGTGGCATTTTTTTTTAATGAAAAGAATGCCCCATTAGGTATTTTCCATTATTGGGTGCCAAATTTGACTATTACATTAATTTAAACCTTTTTTATTTTTTTAGTTCTGTCCAACACTTGTAATATTGTGTCTGTAACAAAAATGACAGACAGTAATAGTCACTTAAGTGCTTGGAAGTCTTTAATCACACAGCTGAATTGGAGATTCAGAAATCACAGAGCAAGCATGGGCATAGCACAATGGACAGCATACCTCAGGAAACTCCTCTCCTCCCAAGGGCACACTTCTCTGGATGATGTATTTCCTGTTTATTTCTTGGGGCCCCCCATCAGCTTTGTACCAAAAAACCCCCCAAAACCCTGGACTATATCGAAATTGCTTTCCAAAGAATGAGATAACTCTAAAATTTATGTGACCCTCTCCTCCACTTTTGTAGTTTAAGCCCATCCATTTTTATTATTCTTAGAAGCAAAATTTTCCATTAAAATGAGTAGTGCCTGTTTCCTGTCTTCCAAGAAAAAGGAGACATAAATCTAATAGACGTCAAAATCTGATTCCCACTTAAGATATGGTTACATATAGTTACTTTTCAAAATTCCTGGTACAGTAAACATTTCTGATAGTCCAGGTTTAAAACCAACAAAAGAGTAAATGTTCAATAGAATATATATTCTATCTAATAGAATGTTAATTCATAACTGATCTGTGGCCTTCCGGCTGTGTGATAAACCAGTTATGAAATAGAAGACAAATAGCTTTCAGCTTAAAATTAGGTTTTTGGGTTGTTTTGCCTTGGGTTAAGTAGCTCTTAAAGTCATCCGTACTTTCTGTATACCTTGAGAACAAGAAATTAGTTTTCTTAATTTCTTTACTTTCTTAAGTATATGTCTTGTTTTAATTTTAAAAAAATCTCAAGAGCAAAGAAACATACACATACTGTACACAAGCAGACAAGCATGTGCACATACTTCCAGACATGCAGACCATAAAAATCTGATATAAATCCTTCTGGGAGTTCATGTTTAAAAATAGGCACAGTGTTGGTCTACACATGAAGTAACTTTTGAACATAAGCTGGAAAATCACTTAAACTGAGGTACACTGGTCTGCACCTATGGGACAGGACAACAATTCTTTCCATTCGGTATATTTCTATGTCTGTATTTTATGACATTTACATGCAATTTAGCCAACATTTGTTCTTTGTTTGTTCTTAAATTTTCACCAAAGGTGTGTGCACTCCTATCACTGTTCCTAAATTCACATTAATGTTATAGACATACAGAAAACATAGTGAGCAAAGTGAGTTTGAAGTCTGAGCTCAGTAATACTGAGCTCAAATGTCAGTTTATATTCTTACTACATTCACACTGATGCTATGAGTATTTCACAAAGTATCTGCATTCGCTTTACAAAGAAATGTAAGTGAATCAAACCAGGAACAAAAGACCAGAGAGGAGGCCTTTTACAAGACTGATGAAGTAACTCAAAATGTATTAATGATCCAAACAGCAAAGATTAGGCCAAGGCATTTCCTGCAACCATGTGGTGGTTTTAAGGCCTGGACCTTATTTGACATCTGGCACATCTATTTGGCACAAACAAGTTACATCACCTCATGTGTCCTGATATGTGGAATGTGGTTGCAAAAATCTTATATTTCAGCTTCACTGAATTCAGTGATTTGTAAGCCTGAGTTGATGTAAATTCATGATGTTCATGATTTTCAAAGCAGCATCAAAATCAATTAAGACCGTCCTTAACACATTTTAGATGGCTATGGTCAATCAGCCTGCACATGCTCATCAGGTAATAATATTGGGATTGAGATGTGTTCAGATATGAACGTATATCAAAACATTCAAGCCTAAAATATCATGGCTAAATAAAGAAAACATGGAAACATAGGAAACCTAAGCTTTGCAATTTAACATCAACAAGATTTTTGGCAAAGACTCCTCACACATGACATTGATTTAAATCCAAAACTGAATCAAATGATGTCTCAAGATGAAATTCTTCAACTCAGGTTGGACTGGGTTTAGGACATGGCTTCAAGAGGCTCTTTTGTCTTGTCTTGAAATTTAACTGGGTGTATCTAATTTCACATATGAGCCAGAAACATAGAAGTGGGGCAAGACCCATAAAATGTTTCTCCCACTTGAGTTTTTCATGATTTTGCCTTTGAAAAGATTAACTGGTGTAAATAATAATAAAAGGAGTGATTCCAATATACCCTTTGCATGTGACTTATAATATAGTATGAGGTTCTCCTCAAGGGGTAACAGTGCAGCTCTGTTTGTTTGTGTGAATATTTACGTTGGATGTAAATGTGGCAGGAGTGTACACAAATGGATTCATTCAGGCATGTGAGTGTGTAAGTATGTTTGTACAATATAGTTTACATTTGCTAAGGACTTTTACACCAGTGACTGGCATTTTATGCCAATCTAAACTCGACTAGCCCCAGATGGTTTTTTTTAAAGGAACCAAATTAACACTGAAAGCAAGTTATAAACTTAAACAGACATATTTCGGGTAAAGTTACATTTACTTATCTTTGCAGCATTATGTATGTTGTGTAAGTAACTGCATGTGAATTGGTCTAGGACCACTACACTGAAAACTTAACGTTTTCAGCAAATTTCTGCAATACTTAATATTTCAGAACCTTAGTAAATCCACAAAACACTCTGTAAGATAGAGAGAAAGTACTTAAGAAAGTATTTAAGTAACTTAAGTAATACCTAAGTAACTGATGGACTGGTGTTCTTTGTAACACATGAATGCCATGATGCTCTTCTGTATCTTAGTTAACCAGCTAAGATCCTTCCAGGATTCCCTGATCTTGTTGTTTAGGCTTCTTCTCTGTGGTGGCCTTCTTCTGCATGCATCCTTGAAATTATACCCAAGTGATTCTAGTATTACTGTGGTAGTGTTGTATATGCACTCACTGAATTCAGCGATATGGGTTGTGGGGATTGTGCACAGAGCAGTGTTCACATTTGCAAGCATCTTCGCTGATGGGACTTTGTCAGTGAGCTGAGGGAGTTTGGTTAGAATCTCCATCATCAGCTCAGTAGATGCATCTGTGATTGGAGGTGGCTGAGCATGATCTAGTTCAGTTACATTGCTCTTTTCTACCAGGGTTGGGTCATTATGTCCATACTTTTCAGTATTGTTCCCACGATGCTGTAGCCTCTGGATCTCCAGCTTCGATAGTAGCTGTCTTCTATTAAAGTTATTGTAATACGCTACCAGGTGCTTCTTGGTCAGGGTAGATGTTGGCTTTCTGCTCATTCATAATTCCCACATGTGTTCCATAATTCTCTCCTTGGGTTGGGTTGGTCAGGACAGTACTATTCCATCAATTGTTAGTCCTTGTCTATGTATAGCTTGCTCCATTAGATTATTTCTCATTAGTATATCCTGGTTCCCTACACTTGACATGGACCTTGTTAAGCCAGCTGGTGTAGATTTGGTTATCCAAAAGTCTTACTGTACTTAAGTAGTCAAAAATAGCTCAATTGCTATCAAAAAACTGATATCTGGCTTAATACTTACTGGAAAATTAAATGTTGCAAAGACATAGTAAGTTACCTAGGGAAGGCTGCATCTAATGGAGTGGTAAATTGTTATGTAATTTGCCAAGAGTTAAACTCTTCAAAGCAGAACAAAGTGTAACAATGTGTATTCGTGGAAAGGAATGCTGTGTAAATAGATGGAAGGGTAATTTGGTAAAAATAAGTGCATGAAAGAAGAAGAAGAAGGAGAAGAATTCCAAACCTACAAGCAGCTTGAGAAGCTCTGGCAGCCTTTGCTGCTCAATGTTCTTTATCATTACACAGTGTTAAGCAGTTCAGAAACTGGATGACGTGCAAAGGATATGTACTATGACAAAGCAGAAAAGAAGAGGACAAACAAAAACGTCCTGTTGTGACTGAGAACAGAATGTTTGTTTTCACCTAACCCTGGCTTAATGTCTCTATCACTCCAGATCTCCAGTCCATGGCTCTTTTTCAGTTTTCTTTCTTTCTCTCTTCTACATTCTATTTTCTGCTTCTTTATGTTCTCCATTTTATCTCTCCTCCTCACTGTGTCTCCTTTATTCTCTCATTTGAAATCCTGTTTGAGTTGATTCCTAGTCTGCAATCTGTCAAAGAAGGAATATGGTCCTCATGTTATCATACCCATCAGCAATACATTTCCTGGGAGGATGGTGTCTGTTATGGTGTATGTGTGGGTGTGTATCTGTCCTGGACAAAAATTTAAGCGTTAAGCCCCAATCTTTCGTAAGATACGTAAACTATATAAACTAAACAGAATTATCATGTAAAACAAGAATAACAAGCTGTTAAAACACCCCGTATGCATGGATACAACTGTTAACTTTTTTAAAAGGTGAAAAGTACATTTATTTCTACTTACAGTGGCTTGCAAAAGTATTCGGCCCCCTTGAACTTTCCCACATTTTGTCACATTACAGCCACAAATATGAATCAATTTTATTGGAATTCCACGTGAAAGACCGATACAAAGTGGTGTACACGTGAGAAGTGGAACGAAAATCATACATGATTCCAAACATTTTTTTTTTACAAATAAATAACTGAAAAGTGGGGTGTGCGTAATTATTCAGCCCCCTGAGTCAATACTTTGTAGAACCACCTTTTCCTGCAATTACAGCTGCCAGTCTTTTAAGGGTATGTCTCTACCAGCTCTACCAGCTACCAGCCCCCTTTGGTCTGAGTGCAGTCAGTTGCCCATAGACATTGCCTGATCTGTGCCAATGACTAAATAAAGTGCAACTACAGCTGCTCTGTGACGGCCTCAGAGGTTGTCTAGGAGCTTATTGGGAGCAACAACACCATGAAGTCCAAAGAACACACCAGACAGGTCAGGGATAAAGTTATTGAGAAATTTAAAGCAGGCTTAGGCTACAAAAAGATTTCCCAAGCCCTGAACATCCTGAGGAGCACTGTTCAAGCGATCATTCAGAAATGGAAGGAGTATGGCACAACTGTAAACCTACCAAGACAAGGCCGTCCACCTAAACTCACAGGCCGAACAAGGAGAGCGCTGATCAGAAATGCAGCCAAGAGGCCATGGTGACTCTGGACAAGCTGCATAGATCTACAGCTCAGGTGGGGGAATCTGTCCATAGGACAACTATTAGCTGTGCACTGCACAAAGTTCAAATTCAAATTCAAATTCAAATTTTTATTTGTCACGTACACAGTCATACACAGTACGATATGTAGTGAAATGCTTGGACAACTGCTCGTGACCTAAAGAAAACAAAAAAGGAAAAGGCTATGAATAAGAAAGGAAATAAATATGAAAAATTAAAAAGGGTAAATTTAACTAGGAAGGAATAAAATATAAATTAAGGTTAAAAATGAAATAACTGTACAACACAAATTAGAATGAAGGGTAAATTTAACTGGGAAGAATAAGATAAAGATAAATATATAAATTAAAGTTGAAAATAAAATAACTGTACAACAAAATACACAATACACAATATAGAACTATATAAGAATGTATGAAGAAATCTAAATATAAATAAATATATACACAATAACAGCAGCTGTACAAGTATTAACCGGAAATGAAGAATATAGTGACCAGTGTTGTGCAAAACCAAAGTCCAGAAAGTCCAGTGTGTGTGTAAGAACCATATGTGTGGGTCAGTACTGTGTGGTGGTGTGATTGAGAGACCGTATCGCCTGCGGGAAGAAGCTCCTCCTCAGTCTCTCTGTGTTGGTCTTCAGGGAGCGGAATCGCTTTCCTGACCTCAACAGAGAGAACAGTCTGTTGTTGGGATGGCTGAGGTCCTTCACGATCTTCCTGGCCTTGGTCCAGCACCGCCTGCTGTAGATTGAGTGCAGGTCAGGGAGCTCGGAGCGGATGGTGCGCTCAGCTGACCGCACAACCCTCTGTAGAGCTCGTCTGTCCTGCATGGTGCTGTTCCTGAACCAGGTTAAGATGTTTCCCGCCAGGATGCTCTCTATGGTGCACGAGTAAGTTGGCCTTTATGGAAGAGTGGCAAGAAGAAAGCCATTATTAACAGAAAACCATAAGAAGTCCCGTTTGCAGTTTGCCACAAGCCATGTGGGGGACACAGCAAACATGTGGAAGAAGGTGCTCTGGTCAGATGAGACCAAAATGGAACTTTTTGGCCAAAATGCAAAACGCTATGTGTGGTGGAAAACTAACACTGCACATCACTCTGAACACACCATCCCCACTGTCAAATATGGTGGTGGCAGCATCATGCTCTGGGGGTGCTTCTCTTCAGCGGGGACAGGGAAGCTGGTCAGAGTTGAGGGGAAGATGGATGGAGCCAAATACAGGGCAGTCTTGGAAGAAAACCTCTTGGAGTCTGCTAAAGACTTGAGACTGGGTTGGAGGTTCACCTTCCAGCAGGACAACGACCCTAAACATAAAGCCAGGGCAACAATGGAATGGTTTAAAACAAAACACATCCATGTGTTAGAATGGCCCAGTCAAAGTCCAGATCTAAATCCAATCGAGAATCTGTGGCAAAATCTGAAAACTGCTGTTTACAAACGCTGTCCATCTAATCTGACTGAGCTGGAGCTGTTTTGCAAACAAGAATGGGCAAGAATTTCAGTCTCTAGATGTGCAAAGCTGGTAGGGACATACCCTAAAAGACTGGCAGCTGTAATTGCAGCAAAAGGTGGTTCTACCAAGTATTGACTCAGGGGGCTGAATAATTATGCACACCCCACTTTTCAGTTATTTCTTTGTAAAAAAAATAAAATAAAATAAATGTTTGGAATCATGTATGATTTTCGTTCCACTTCTCACGTGTGCACCACTTTGTGTTGGTCTTACACGTGGAATTCCAATAAAATTGATTCATATTTGTGGCTGTAATGTGACTGTCATGGTCCTGGGTCTCTTGACCCAGCGTTTTAAGTTTGAGTTTATTTTGTTCATTAGGTTATCTAAGTTCATTTGGTTATTAGACTCCTTGTGTTTTCTTCCCCTGTATTTAAGCTTCCCCTCACCCTTCGTGTTTCATGCTGCGTGTCTTATGTTATCAAGTTTGTATTATCATGTCTGTCTCATGTTTCCTGTTTTATTTTGAAGGAGTCGTGTGTTCTTTGTACATTGTATTTAGTTTCACTTCCCTTGTCCTGTCATTAGGCTCATGTCAGTCAGCTGTTCCTCCATGTGTTCCCACTTCCCCTAATCACCTGCTGTGTATTTAAGTCCTCTATTTTCAGTGTGTGATTGTCAGGTCGTCTGTTGTTCATGCCATGCTTCCAAGTTTCTTGTCTAGGTTTTTCTTATTGCTTGTTTAGATTCCCCAGTTTAGGTTTGTGTTAATTTTGCTTCAGTTTGCCTTGCCCTTTGTTTGTACCTCTTCTACTAGCCTTATTAAACGGCTCGCCTTTTGTTAACATTTCAAGTTCTGTTCCCTGTTCCTTGGCGTCTGCGTTTTGGGTCCTTTTTCAATTCATACAGTCTGCCCTCGCCAGACTGTGACAGAACGACCTGACCAGAATGGACCCAGCGGACATCTTTGAGGATTTTTGGGAGTTCAGCACTCGTGTGACCATTCTCCATGGACAGTGGAAAATCTATTCTGCGTGCAGACAGGAGAGTGAGAAGGAGTCAGTTAGAGTTCAGCTGCACCGGATTCTGTCTGCATACCCGGCTTACATGGAGGGATTGTCGGAGGATTTGCACGGCTTCATCCGCACCGTGTTGCCAAAGCAGCCCCCCAGCATGCAGACTGAATTACTCCAGCCCCTCTGTGACGCAGCCCTCCCTATGCCAGCTATAGGAGCTAAAGTTGGCGTGTTGAGTCTCCCGCCTGTCTCCATGTCGCCACTGCAGCAGACAAGTGCTGCGTTTTCCTCACCTCAACCGGTGGCTGCTTCCAGCGCTACATTCATCTCAGCCGTAGCGGCGCCGGCCTCCACAACCACGGCTTCCAGGAGGAGGTGGCGTCCAGGTCATCACCACGGCTCACAGCAACATGAGGTGGGTGATTATATTCTGAATCCACGCGTTTTTTTCTAAGGACAATATTGGATCAAGCACTGCCTTAAAGGTTCATGGGCATGTTTATGAAACGACTAAGACTGAAAACTCACCAGCCAAGTCTTCCACGGAATATCTTATCCCTCTGCACAATTACCTAGCATCCCTGTGTATTGATCATGCTACGAACTTTGCTTCCAAGAAGCCAAATTATAAGACATTTTGCACTGGAAGTGCTAGCCATGAGGCTCAGCTAAGCCACTGTGGGACCGAGATCCAGGCCAGGTTGGAGCCAGGGGCTGAGTTGGAGTTTGTGCAGCCTTTTCCTGTGTCTGCTGGAGGGCCCGAGGAGCCCGTCCAGCCTCACGCCACGTCAGCTGGCGGGCCCGAGGAGCCCGTCCAGCCTCACGCCACGTCAGCTGGCGGGCCCGAGGAGCCCGTCCAGCCTCACGCCACGTCAGCTGGCGGGCCCGAGGAGCCCGTCCAGCCTCACGCCACGTCAGCTGGCGGGCCCGAGGAGCCCGTCCAGCCTCACGCCACGTCAGCTGGAGGGCCTGAGGAGCCCGTCTGGCCACCTTCTGCTTCACCTCCTGCGGCTCCCGTGCCGCCGCCTGCAGGACCACCACCTGCTGCGCTACTGCTTGCTGCTTCTACGCCTCAGCCTGAGGACGACGCCTCACCTGGTTCTGCCACACCTCAGTCTGAGAACTCATACAAACTCATTTCACCCACTATAGACTGTGTGTTGCTGCAACTTGAAAAGCAACCTGCCTCGTCAGCTGGAGGGCCCGAGGAGCCCGTCCAGCCTCATGCCTCGTCAGCTGGAGGGTCCGAGGGGACCGTTCAGCCGCCATCTGCGGCCGCCTCGTCATCGGCTGGTCCAGCTTCAGCCTGTGCCTCGCCAGGCCCAGCCTCATCAGAGCCTTCAGCCTCGCCAGGCCCAGCCTCATCAGAGCCTTCAGCCTCTCCAGGTCCAGCTTCAACCTGTGCTTCGCCTGGTCCGGCTTCATCCGAGTCTTCATCCTCGTCTGGTCCAGCTTCGTCAGAGTCTTCATCCTCGTCTGGTCCAGCTTCGTCAGAGTCTTCAGCCTCGTCGGGTCCGGCCTCTGCCTCTGCTGCGCCTGGTCCGGCCTCTGCCTCTGCTGCGCCTGGTCCGGCCTCTGCCTCTGCTGCGCCTGGTCCGGCCTCTGCCTCTGCTGCGCCTGGTCCGGCCTCTGCCTCTGCTGCGCCTGGTCCGGCCTCTGCCTCTGCTGCGCCTGGTCCGGCCTCTGCCTCTGCTGCGCCTGGTCCGGCCTCTGCCTCTGCTGCGCCTGGTCCGGCCTCTGCCTCTGCTGCGCCTGGTCCGGCCTCTGCCTCTGCTGCGCCTGGTCCGGCCTCTGCCTCTGCTGCGCCTGGTCCGGCCTCTGCCTCTGCTGCGCCTGGTCCGGCCTCTGCCTCTGCTGCGCCTGGTCCGGCCTCTGCCTCTGCTGCGCCTGGTCCGGCCTCTGCCTCTGCTGCGCCTGGTCCGGCCTCTGCCTCTGCTGCGCCTGGCCCTGCCTCGCCTGGTCCTGTTGTGCCAGCTGGAGGTTCAGCCAAGCGCGCCCAGCATCCTTCCACGCCATCGCCTGCAGCGCCGCCACCTGCGGCTTCCACGCCGTCGCCTGCAGCGCCATTATCTGTGCCTGCCACGCCTCAGCCTTGTCTCCTTCCACCTGCCAAGCCACGTCCAGGTCCAGCACGGCTGTTTCCAGAGCCTGTCAGGACAGCCTGTCGACGGAAACCAACCAAACCATCCAAGGATTATCGTCCACGCCGTCGACCACCCGCCAAGCCGCCCGACAGGTCTCGTCCACGTCACCGCCGGCCGCGAGCCAAGCCACCCGAGTGTGGCCAGCCATGCTTGCTTCGCCACTGCCGCCTTCCACATGGCCGGCCCCCTGAACCCTTGAACTATGGACTACTGTGCCATCGGCCTCCAGGTCGGCCACCTGAACTACTGTGCCATGAACTCCTTTTCTGCCGAGATCATGGTCGCCCTCCTGAAACAGGGTCTCGGACTCTTAAGCCCTTGTGTTTGGACTGAGTGCTTCAGATTCTTTGTTTTTGTGGTTTTGTTTCAGGCCCTCCGTCCTGGACCCCCACCGCCCGCCCTGGGTGGGTTGTTTTGGTTTTGTTTCATGTTTGTTTTCTTGTTGCTGCATTTCTTTGTTCATGGTTTTGGGCGTCTGGAATCCGCCCTTGAAGGGGGGGCTCTGTCATGGTCCTGGGTCTCTTGACCCAGCGTTTTAAGTTTGAGTTTATTTTGTTCATTAGGTTATCTAAGTTCATTTGGTTATTAGACTCCTTGTGTTTTCTTCCCCTGTATTTAAGCTTCCCCTCACCCTTCGTGTTTCATGCTGCGTGTCTTATGTTATCAAGTTTGTATTATCATGTCTGTCTCATGTTTCCTGTTTTATTTTGAAGGAGTCGTGTGTTCTTTGTACATTGTATTTAGTTTCACTTCCCTTGTCCTGTCATTAGGCTCATGTCAGTCAGCTGTTCCTCCATGTGTTCCCACTTCCCCTAATCACCTGCTGTGTATTTAAGTCCTCTATTTTCAGTGTGTGATTGTCAGGTCGTCTGTTGTTCATGCCATGCTTCCAAGTTTCTTGTCTAGGTTTTTCTTATCGCTTGTTTAGATTCCCCAGTTTAGGTTTGTGTTAATTTTGCTTCAGTTTGCCTTGCCCTTTGTTTGTACCTCTTCTACTAGCCTTATTAAACGGCTCGCCTTTTGTTAACATTTCAAGTTCTGTTCCCTGTTCCTTGGCGTCTGCGTTTTGGGTCCTTTTTCAATTCATACAGTCTGCCCTCGCCAGACTGTGACAGTGACAAAATGTGGAAAAGTTCACAAATACTTTTGCGAGCCACTGTATATGAAACTTTTGCAATAACTTATATCTGGCACTAAAATCTCCTTTACAAATTTGATTGGGCACTGTCTATAATGTGTGTGGTATCCTGCTTTGCCACCCTTTCCTTGCGATAAGACTAAGCATGTGTGAGATGAGACATTTGACTAAATTATCTGAGATGTTTTCTCATCAGACACATTTGTAGTCTCATCCAGGGCATGTGGAAGATGCAATCCACAGAAATTACAAAGAAACAAGGTGGCACATAAAGGGAAATACAAATATCCTGGAACATATAAAGGTGTTTAAAATGTGTATATGACTCGGGGGAAGGGAACACTGGTTCTTTCCCCTATTTTCTTTGTGTCCTCTGACCTCTTCATCACTCTATCAGGAATGTGGCTGGAGCTCTTTTCCAGGTACTCCAGCAATCTTGAAACCAATATTCAAATAGAACTAGTGTCATGTCACTGAGACAGTTATTCTAATTTTGTGTCGTATCACCCCATAGTGAAATTGTAAAAAAGTGTAGACTTTACTTCAAGTGGTATTTTTAAAAAAAAAAAAAAAAAAAAGCATTGCAATAACTGTTCTGGAATGAAAGACATTTATATTGCCTCATTTCAGAGGCTCAAAAGGTACAAACGAACAAATTTAAATAAAAGGATTATAATTTTTGAAACTCCATTTGAAAATTATTTTCAGTCATTGATTCCCATGCTTGTTTGAGGGTTTTTCTGCAAGCTGTTTTGCATTTAACAACTGAAAGCATGTTCTGTTTTGTTGAGATCAGGTGAAAATGAAGAACATTCAGTTTATTTGTCTTGAGAAACTCCTGGTTTGCTTTTGCAATATGTTTTGAATCATTATACACCGGCACTGGGGAGCACTGCCAGATCATTTTTGTAACCAGTATTTTGCAGCTTGTTATATAATCTGTGTATTTAAATTTATACGGGTGCCTCTAGATTGTAGATGTTAACAATGCTACCTGACTGAGAGTGTTCATGAAGTGCATAGCTGTTTTGTTTTGTTTTTTTGTTTTGGGTTTTTTGTTTTTTTTGTTTTTCCTCAACACTTAACACTTTACATGATCATTCACCAACAGGGATTCTTTGCTCCCCTTATTGAGAGCACCAATGAAGAGCTTCCATATGTTATTTTAATGCTCAAAGTCAACTAAGAGATTTTCTGCTTGACTTGTCCTTAGACAGGGCATGAAACTGCTTATCAGTAGTCTAGCTATGTTTGAGCTTGAATACAGAGGGTGTTTAAAAATGGCTGTACTTTCTAAACATTTAATGTGGACTTGCATTTAATGCCATATTATGTGTTACGGAAGTAACATTAGGTAGTTTTGCTCTGTCATCTAATAAACATTTGAGTTGTTTAATATGAACATTTAATTCCTACATAATTTACCAGAAACTGTATATGATAACTGAACCAGACAAAGAAGTGTCAGTGTCATACTAATGGAAATGAGTGTTTGATACCAGGAGGCAGAGCGGGTTGTCTACCAAGGTTTGGGAATCAGGCCCCTGCTCCTCCACTCTGTATGTCAAAGTGTCATTAAGCATAATGCTGAACTTGTGATAGCTGGAAAACAGAATAAAAGTGCTGTACAGATATGTATATGTATATGATTGTGGCTGTAGCCAAAACAAACAAAAAAAATAGTTGATTGTTTTTTACATGTTTGTTTTTGTAACAGACAAACTTGCTCTTTTAGTAATAATCCCCCAGAATTGTGCTGTTGGGAATTCTTCACTTTATTGAACAGACAAAAAAGCAACAACAACAAAAATAGCCCACATCATGCTCATACAGTAGTAACCAATCAAAAGCAGTCACATTGTAAAACATACCAATTGTTATGCTCTTTTTGACTCCATATGACCCCGTCATTCATAAAAAATAGAATGTTGTATTAAACAAGAATGAATATTGACAATTTAAAAGAATAATACATGTTGCAAGCCTAATATGACAATTACAATGGCAATTTTTGTGCATATTTCATTACATAAAAACTCAATGTGCTTAACACAAAACATAGAAATATAACAACACATGTTTGTACAAAATGCCTTAAGTCTGTGAAGGTTCTCAGGTTTGAAAGAGGAGTGAAAGAAGCCATCTATGTCCACTGTGAGCGACCATCGTTGAACAGAGGCGGGGGTTTACGACACCAACTCTCTGCCATCTATAATCCAGTTTTGAGATCCCTTCCCAGACGCCTTAACGCCCACTCACATCCTGGGCCATCTGACCTCAGGAATTCGCATGATAAGGTGGGGCCAGGTTTCACAATGAACACACCCGAAACTCTGACTGATTGGGACCCACACCCAGTTTCACACCTTGGCTCAGGCGATTAGAGGATCATCAGGGGGTCCTTTTGTCCCTCTGTGGGGGGTCACTCCCACTAGGTTTATATCTGGGACTCTCCACCATTTGACCTTAGAACTGAAGAAGCTTCTTGGATGAGAGGTGAAACGTCTTCAAGCAACTTAAAGAAGTCCAGACGCTTTTCTTTGCAAGCTCCTTTGACTAAAATGCCTTAAGGCAATGGCAATTTAAACAATTATAATATTAAAGTAATGGCATCATATTATATCAAAATATTACAAAACAGCAAAATAAAACAATAATAAACACCTAGTGTAGACTTGAGTACAAAAGGTTTTGAGTCTATTTTTAGCAGGCAGCTAAATGCATGGTGTTCCTGACCAAGTTACTTGTACTTATATTATTATTATCACTATTATTATTGTTGTTGTTGTTGTAGGCATTTCCCCTTTCATATGAAAAGAAAACAAGCTGTGATTCGATGGGTGGCTTCTCCTCCTCTAAACCCAGTGAGTTTTGAACCAAATACTTTACTTTTGTTATTTTGTTGTTTTTTTGTTACAATTTTATTTCCACATAAGAGCAGGATCTTCTGCAGAGCCAAACTGACTGAAATCATCACAAATTGCTGTCAATTAGAAGACAGGCATATGTGCTTTGAAGATTATGCCAGTATTTAGTCACAATCCCAGCCAGGCCTCATGACATTCATTGTCCGCAGATCCAGATTTTCAGTGCTGGAGACAAAGTGGAAGGACCCTGCAGCCACGTCAAGCTAATCATGGCAGCCAAAGGTAATTGGATTGACTTAAGTCCCAACAGGCCCAGTATTAGAAAATTGTAATCAGTGTCATTGGTAGAAAGACAAGGGGTGCTTTGCTTTCAAAATCAATTACAGTTAGCCAGTAAAGAGTCATTTGTTAAAAATGCAGAGAAATCACTTTGTTCATACATTTGGCTTTAAAATGCTCTCTTTTTCTCAAGAAATGTTGGAAGGTAGAATCATGGGAACAACTGGCTGTGATAAAACCTGACAAGTAAACCTAAAGGTTTCCAATATTTGACATCATTCCTGAACCTTTTGCATGACTGATTCCTGCATTGCTGAGAAAAAGGATTTAATACTAATATTCCAGTAGAGACTGTTACACCAATTGTTCTGTAATTTAAAATCCCTGACATAATTTGCATGTTTGGACTACTCTTAGGTTTCTAGAACTTATTACTCTCACAATGTAAACAAAAAGGTAACTCCAACACTATATTTCAAAATAATCAGTACTTGCTGTCATTTTTCTCTGTTGTATGGATTATTGAATTGAGTTGAGAATGTGTTTCTTATTGTGTCGGTTTTGCTTTTTTATCCCATCTCTTGGAAAGATAAATGCTGAGAGAAAATCTTGAAATAAATATAAATTGATGTGTATTAAATGTATGACAGCTATAGGTTAACCATTTACATTTAGATCTGTGCTATAGCCTGAAAAGACCAGAATGAATAAGTGTTCAAACGCTGCCATCTAGCGGATGATAACCATAATCACAACTTGGTTAATGTACATGTACATGTACTGCAACAGGAAGAAAGGTCAAAAGATGGAGTGTGAGTTATGATCATATCATTCTGGTAATATATAACTTAACATCATATGGTATCACACATGCTCATGTACAAAACTGTTGCATTATAGGAGAAAGGGTGTTAGGAAACAGAAGTTAATTCTACTTTGCAAACTGATTGTCGAAGTACACTTGATATTAAGGATATTTAAGCAAAGTTATCTACATACCTCTCCTAATTCTGACCTCAGCAAAGCATTGTTCCTTCAAGGATGAGATACTGTACTGGACAGACTCAGTACACTGAGTCTACTGGTATGCCTTAGGGCAGTGAAAAATATAATAAATTATATTTTAGAAAGTTTTATCACTGTACTTTCAGTTGCAGTAACTCACAGTACCAATTCCCAAGTTATCTTCTATGCTGTAAACAAGCTGGCTCTCACGTTTCATGGAACCTAGCAATCCTGCTAAGACATCTTTCCACAAGAATGAGTAATCATTCTTGTGTCAGTGCCCATTGCTCACTGACCTTTACTTGTACACAGCACTGCATGAGTTAGGAAATAACCTTATATGGACAAAGTCTTGTGTGTATTACTTTTTCAAGCCAGAAAACTGGTCAGGAAGACGAAGAAGAACAACAAGAAGAAGAAGAAGCTATAAACAATTACTACTATGGGCTGAGGAGAAATTTGATCTCATATATAATTTGGGGGTTGATGATGTGCATAAGATGACTAACAAACCTTCTTATAGGAGTATGATATTGATTGCAAAGTATTGCTTGCAAGGTGAAGCACTGTGTTCCCAGGTTGATTTTAATGTAAATCAGATATATTGAAAACATCTTTAAAGGAGGCCATCTTCAGTATTCTTATAATCATGACAGTTACGTCATATGAGCTAAGAGGTATAGATTCAGATTAGATTTTTTTTAATACACTTTCATATTCTAAACCTTTATATTAATTGATTTGGAGTTACATTAATTGAGATACAATGTATGGCATGTGGGAACTGACTGCTCCTAATTAAACTATAAACCTTTTTAAAAAAAGATTTTTTTGTAGTATATCATAAAGCATTATATTTACTGTATACTCTATTTTTAGTTTCAAAAAATAGACACTATAGTCTTGACAAGGGTTAAGTAATGTACATCTTTTGCACTGGGTCAGATGCCTTTTACGTCATATAAACAATGCCATTGAACAAAAACTTGTGTCTAACTGTACAGTACACAAATCCATAGATGCAATAAATATTTTCCCCTTTTGTATGAGGTATGTGATTGTCATTCATCAAAACTTTAGCTCATTTGCATAAAATTGTTTTATAATCTTTAATAGTTTTTATAACAAAGAAAATGAAAAGTATGAGAGAAAAGAAATAACAAAGCTTCAGCAATCAAAGCCTGTGCTGCAGTAGCAGCAAGATGTGGAAAAAAAGTCATCTTAAAAAGGAACTCTAATAACAACTTTTCTAGAGTGTCTTTGATCTCTCGGTTTTTATGGTTTTATAGTTGCAGACTAGCTTCTATTCCTGGAAAGAGGAGGGTAAACTTTACTTCTCGTTCTGATGCTACTGCAGTTCATTGCAGAGGCTACCCACGCAGCTTCAACAGCTGCTGACCATCATATTCCATTAACATACAATTAATTTCACTCAGTTAATAATTATTTCACTCAGTTAATTGGTTATTTTACAAATGTTAGTTTTAAAAACATCTCCCTTAAATCTTAAAAAAGCTCTAGCTTCAAATCCTAAAATAACATCTAACTGTCCCCCTGTTTACCATGGGGCCCTAGAGTAAGTTTTTTTTCTTCTTCCATCTTACACTGATAAATGCTTTTTTTTCCCACTCCGTCTTTTTAGGCCTGTGGTTCCACTTCACCAACATTGATTATTTTCCAAACTGCCACGCTGCTCTCTGTGTGTTTTAGGAAAAGCTTGCTTACACAGAGGACTGCCTGTCTGAACCTTGAACAGACAAGGACCACTCTGTTAGATGTCATTATGATACACGGAGACCAGAAGGGGGGGAACCTGCACTCTCTCACGCTATGTATGACTCGGTAACTCTTTAACAATAGCTGTGCCCAACAGATTATTACTTTTATTTGGAGTTTGGGCATATGGGTGAGTGTCACACCCCTTACAGCTGAACCTTACAGTTCACACCAAAACCAAAGAAGAAGAAGAAAAATCAGCGAAGGCTGGCCTGTGGGCGGAGAGTATGATAATACCCTTCAGAGGAAGTGAGCGCAGTGTAGTGGAATGTAGCTGCCATTAGTGGGAGTTGAGCTGAAGCTGCCCAACTGCTTGCCCTCTAAGTTGTGTTTGAGCAAGAGACACCGAAAAGAGTGATGAAAACATGCCTCACTTCACGGTCGTACCAGTGAAAGATCAAGTTCAGGCTAGCTACGACAGCTTAGAGGGGATTAACTGGGTTGATTACAGGGATACTGGACAGGACTACCCTGATCATCAAGATACTGTCAGCTCTGATGGTAAGTCTAATAACTTTTACGCAATTCTCAACTTTTGAACAAAGGGACTTTTTAAGTTCTATAGTTCAAAGAAGTGTGTCCCTAAAGTGATAATTCATTAGCTGGACACGATATTTGTTGAGATTTGTTTCCTCCCGAGAGAGCCTTCTGAACAGCTGGTTGAATGGTTACCATGGCAATTCTCCATTGCCAGAAAGCAGTATTCCTGCAGTCTGTTTTTGATATTAGGGTAAAATTAGAGAAACATTTATCACATTGGAGCTGCTTTTTCCCTCCATCAGCAAGTCTTTTAACATAAACTCAGGGACAGATGAGTAACAAAGGGAAACAATGAAAGGGGTGAGGACTGTGGTGGGAAGAAACAAAGGGGATGGTGGTGTGTGAGTGGGGCCTGTACTCCGGCAACAAGAAAGGCCTCAAGTGCTTCCTCGCACAAAAGATGGAGCTCTTTTTGTACCAGAGGAGTATTTTCTTTCATAGATCAGCTGCTAAACAAAACACAAGCAGATTCCTCCCTCCCCACTTTTCAGTCTAAGCTGTTTTCTGCACTGGATCATGATAGAAAGAGTGGAACCATACTCTGAAAGAAAAGACAGGGAGAAGCTCTGAGTTTGTAGCCTTTGGGTAGGATTATGTGAGAGCATTGCCAGTTTGCATTGCCAGTTTGCATTGCCAGTTACGAGCAGGAACTTATTTGTTTTAAATAAAAGAGACACATGGGGTGTGGCCTTCAAAGGGGCACCCTGCCTTTACTAAAAGCCCAGAAGGCTGCACAAAAACCACAAGCAGCACTGTACATTTCTTACTATGTGACTGTGTTAGTTTATTTATTCTAGTGCAGCCACTGTTTAGTTTTTTTTTTAAAAAATATGTTCGGCTGTGTTTGTCCAAAAATGTGGGAGTGCATGTGTGAGTAAAACATTTTCCATGATGCAGATGAGATTACACATGCTTCAGTGAGCCAAAGTCTCCAGTTGACTGATATTTGAAGCAAAACAATAAGAAATCTCAGCACATGTTGATGCAGCTCCTGGCTCGTATACTTCTGGAATATATGGAAGCCACCCATTAGAGTTGAAAAAATGGCACAAGTTGTCTTGAAATAACTCTGAAGTTTTTTTGTATTTCCCACAAGGCTTTTGCTGTTTAACCTTGTCTTCCTGCTGTCATAATTCTCTCTAACCCACAAAAGAAGCTTCCTGAAGTGCGAAAAAAAAGCAACAACCATTAAAAATTTCAGAAGGCAGCATGGATGACTATGCCAAACATGATGAGGAGGAGGAGAAGGATGTGAAACTACTAAATGATTAGAACAGCAAAATGTCCTATTGTTTTTCAGTTAATCAGATGTAGAAATTAAACTCTCTTTAGCTACTCAAGTTGACTGAGGTTTTATAGCATTGCTTTTCTTTAACATGTATGTTTTTAAAGCATCATACCATACTTAAGTATTTATGAAAATGATAATCAAAAGAAATGTGTTTTAGTAATTAAGATTGGAATATGTATAATATGAAGTAATTCTAGCTACATACATATTAATTTCTTCTCCATATTATCTTTCCATTAATCCATATTTAGACAGAAGAAAAAACTGGAAAGTAGTCTGTGGTAAACAGTTTAAGAAATGGGTGCATGATCTGGATGATTTCATCCTGGGAGTGGTGTGCCTGGCAGTGTTACATGCTGTATATGTCTGCTACAGTATGACGAATGCAGCACGGAGGAAGTGACACAGTGCGAAGTCTGTTTAAGGCTCTGAATTCAGCTCTGTTCAGCTTACAGGACAAACTGTGCAGTCATTATGTTGCTGTAGTTGAGACCCTGAAATAACAGAATTCTTCTGCTGTGGGTTTACATTCTATGATTCTTTGCCCACTGAGCTTTAAAATATTGCTTTAGGTCATTGTAGTTTGTGTAAGTTTGTTTACGTACACCTCTCTTAAGGCCCAGTCACAGTATTGTAATCAAGCTAAAGTCTGGACTTTGACTGGGGCATTGCAACACCTAAATGCTTTTGTTTTTTCCAACAATTCTGTTGTCAATATGCTGATGTGCTTGAGATAATTGTCCTGCTGCATGATCTAATATGGACCAAAGCGCTAGACAAATACAGGCCATTTACCAAGCATTAGTCACTGGAAAGGTAGACTGTCCAAAGGAAAGTCGTTTTATTCAGTTGAAGAAGAGCACCAAAACTGCTAACATGTACTTTTTTTGTTTTTGGAAACTATTCCAAACAAGTCTTTCAGTTCAGTCTTTTTTTTGATTGCACTGCCTTGAACATTGGCATTTAGCCTGTAGCCTCTGAGATGTAGTCCCTGGATTGTTGGGGAATTGAGCATTCCATGGTTTGAACTTTGAGTGAGTTTAATAGGATGTCCACTCCTGGGAAGATTGTGGCATTGTTAAGCCACACCTGAATGCTACAGGTCAGCATACTGTCAAAATGTTGCCTTTTAAAGAGGTGCTCATGCTTGCTAATGATCATTTAATTAAGAGCACCTGGCTGCTACTTACTCTCTATTTATGTCTGTCCTGTCTATGGAATCATGAAGGGTGTTAATTTTTCATAGAGAAATTGCAAAGAATTCTCTGAAAGGTTTTCTTTTTCAGGTGACTATAGGTGGCACTCTGATATAAAAGATAAACATACTTGGATGGAGTGGAAATATAGAGCTAGTGACAGAGTTAAAACACAATGACTGACACACACACACACACACACACACACACACACACACACACACACACACACACACACCTTTCCAAGCAACATGTCTGAGTTCAAGTACTTGTAATACATTTTGTCACTGGTGACATAGACGGTCATACCCTGATTAATGGATAATTTCATGCAATGCAGCTATCTTGCCATCGTCAGCCATCTTTGTTCTATCTGCTGGTTTGCATGAAAGTGACAACAGTGCTAGCTTGAACCCCCACCTCCGAATGTTCCACCTTCCTAGCTTATGTTGAGGATCTCATACTTCAGTACAGCTGTACTTCAGTACTGTTCAGATTAAAAACAAAAACAAAACCTTCTGTACTTGTTGTGCAAGTACTGAAGGTACTAAGAAATATATATTTAGTATTTTGATCTTTTACCCCATTGCAGCATACTTTTTAGCATTCTAGGGAGATTGTGCGACCTTTCACACTAAACAAGTATTCACTCTACTTACAGAAAACACAACTTTAAACCACTTCGTAAAGACACAGCAGATGTTTTCCCTGTGCTCACTACATTTTACAGTTAATTTGCTTATCAAATACTTCAGACACACTGGCATGCCCATTTATTTTATTGGTGTGTTTTTGGAAATCCATTGTATGATAAACCTTTTACGACCCCCTGAGGTAATCAGACTGAGCAACCACCCTTTTCTCATCATTAGAACACATCAGAGTTAATATGTTTGGCTGTAAGTCTCAGCAGGTTAACATTCCTCTGCTCTGGTCAGATTGTACTCGCCATGAAATACTGTCATTACAACAAACCTTGCTGTAATAGCATTGCTTTGCTTACATGATTTCTTGCCAAAGGCTAAGACAATGAGGAAAGTGGAATTTCCGACACTGTGCAGTAGGGTCCTTGATACCAGAGGCTCAGTGATGTGCAAAAGGCTGGCCTGTGTCATTTGATTGCATAGAAGAACTACTGTTGCATAGATAAAAATGGTCTAGATCTAGTTAATAACTACCTACAATGGGCACATTTGGACCAGAACTGGTTGGCTGAGTTACCATAGCTTTCAAACTCTCAGGGGAGCTTGCATTGCTTATTTTGGAAAATGATGGTAGCAAGACACTATAACAAGAAGAAAGCTGACTAAAAATGTTCTGCTGAAAAGTCTTGTGTCCTTGAGTTTATGGTTGATATTACTTTGAGTTTAAGCATTTATGTAGACCATGTAGACCTGTTGTTTTGCTCTTGTATTGCCTCTAATGAAGTAATGATTAACACATTCACAAGTAAAAGGTTGCTAGTTTGATTCCAGCTGGAGATACAAATGCCCTTTGGGGTTGTCAGGGAATCTGTAAAACTCTGCCAATTCAAACATGTGAATCTAACCGCTATGGGGACCTCTTGTGGCAAGTGAGCAGCCGAAAGTGACTTCTTGCACCAGTGTGGAAGACTTCTGCAGTACACATGCCATACGTGCCATCATGTGTAGTGAGAGAGCATACTGAGTGCACAACATAGAACAAGTTTACCTTTTAACTATTTGTATTGCTGCCACGCAGCATTTGTATCCTCTTTGCACAACCCTGTAGAATAGACACATCAATATTTGCTTTGTATAAATTTGTTATATAAAAGCAAACACACTCACACACGCACATACACACAGAGGGGGAAAGAGTGAGCTGTTTGCAGATGGTGTATTCAGTTGTCATTAGTACAATATCATTGCCAACTTACTTCATGGACTAAGCTAGGACTTAAGTCTCTCGCCCAGTGTTAAGTCTTAAATATTTATTAAAGAGGAAGTTTAGCAAAGAGGCTTTTTCAAATCCTAAGAAGCTAATAGACCACAATATTGTTTTCCATGTCTAATCAGCTTTACAAAGTAGATAAACGTTGCTAGACACACACACACACTCACTCACTCACTCACTCACTCACTCACTCACTCACTCTTAGCCTTTCGCCCTGTATTTTAACTTGTCAATGTAAAACTAACCCTGAGGAATATTAGTAATGCCATACTCATGTTTATTATTATTTATTTTGTTTTTATTTAATGGAATAAGTTCATTTTATATATTACTATCACTATATCATAGTAATAGTGTTAGTAAAAATAATAATAATAAAAATATCATAATAACACTGATGGATTTTAATATTTTGTGAGATATCTCAAACATGTTTTGTGAGATTTGATGAGTGTATAACATCATAAATAAACTTGAACTTTGGTTTTGTTTAGAACTTTGAAATGCTAATACACAACAGACAGATTTTATTGCATGTTGTGTTTGACATGAGCTAAATTGTTAAAGTGGAAGTAGCCAGATAGTTTCTGTTGTTTTGGAAATCTCTACATGGATATCACCATTGTCAGTCATATAACATAGTATGATTTTCAAATGAATACAATTATACGTTAGTCAAATGCTTCTAACTGGATGTTCTTAACATGCAAAACGCACCTTATGCTGACTTTTTCAAACATTAGAGCCACCATCACTTTCAGTCGCCACAATTTTCATACAAACTGTCATCGCTGAAATAATGAGTTAAAGTACTTAAGATTGTTTAAAACAATTTTGCAATGGGATCATATTAGCTGTGAAGCTTCTAGCTAGTAGTATACTAATATTATACCGTACCAATGAGATGCACTACATCTATCTTGGAACTCAGCCTTCATTGTTGTCTGAACTACAGATGTCTAAAATTTTTGGAGTGGTTGTAACAGTGTTGTACCGACTGCCCCGTGATGGCTTTTCTATAGTGGAACTCAGAACGTCAAAACTGTATCAGCTTTGCTATCACTGCTGGTAAATAGATTTGTTGTTGTTTTTTATCTATTTACACATTTTTTCGTAGATAGATAGATAGATAGATAAATAGATAGTTGACTTTTATATATTTTTACTTCTATAAACTGTGTTATTCCCACAGTGAAGTTTTAAATCTTCTAGCTGTAGCTGTGAGCTGTTTTGCAGGGAGCACAGATGACAAGTTAGCACATGCAGTAAAGCCTCTGCTGCTCTGTGCTCACAGCAGGACTACAGTTTGCCTTCATAACAGGCCAGTTAATCTTTAATCTTTTAGATTAGACATTTAATGTGAGGTTATTAACAAGAAACCCCTTCTGTCTCCTTGGCTCATTGTTAAAGTCAGATTTATGTTGCCTGCCCAAAAAGGAAAGAGTTGCACGCTTAACTATTTGATGTTTTAGCTCTTTGGTTATTATGCAGAGCATTCAGCATGGCCGAGTCAGTTCTTGCCAGGAAGCAACTGAACATCTCATGGCAAACCAAACATCAAGACAACACTAGATGGCAGTATTGAGATAGTTTTTTTTTTTTTCCTCTTATTGCCCCCTAGTCATCCTTGCATTCCAGCTATAGATAGGGGTTTCACGTGAATTTGGCCTTAAACTTTCAAAGATCAAGGTTTCTTTTGTAAAGAGAAATGTCAAGTTTCATATTATATCTTGTTACTGAGAATTTGCAATGGATGGTTTTCAATAACAGGTTTTTGCATGTATGCTTATCTTTTATATTGTGTTGCTTTTTGCTGCAGCCTGGGAGCAACGAAATGTGATTTTGCATACAGATATATCCAGAATGATCATGAGCACATTTTAGAAATGCAGAAAATATAAGACTGCTCTTTAAGGTGATACCGTGAATCCAACCCAGCCTTTATATTCCTGTGAGAAGGCTTGTGTCTTACATATGTGTGTAAGTGGTGTGTATGAGTCAGTAAATTATCCCTGTTTTCTCCACTCCCCACCTCTTACCCCTCCTCACTGTACGCCATGTGTTAGATTAGGCCCCTGAATGAGTATTCACCCTGGGTGACCGAGTGTCCTGGATAGCAGAACATAGCATACGCTGCTGCACACTGCACAAACAGTGCATAAGTGCATAAGTATGCTCGCTGATAGCGCTGTTAGCAGCAGTGGGACGCAGAACACAGGTGAGTAAGGACCAGCATGGAAGTTCAGCCAACTCACTTGCTGGTATTTTCTGCACAGTTGAGAATACTTTTCTATTTCATGTCCACTTGGTACATTGGCTGGGTTTTTGCTGCAGGATTCATTTGGGTTTTAAGATGCCGCTGTTAAAGTTTACATGCTCCAATAATCCAAGGTTAGGTAATTTCTAGGTAATGAGATGTGTTTATGCCTATGAGTGTGAATGTGTGTGTGTGTGATAAAGTTAGCAGAGCTGCTTTGCGTGCAGTAATTGCCCCAGGCGCTGTGCTTGTCTCTGTTTGATTCTCTTCCTCAAACGCAAACATTAATGAGAGTGAAACTAATTATAATCCTATTTATCACCTGGTCTTGTGCTGCTTTTGGCCTTTCATTGCAATTTTGCTGAATGAATTGTCTTTCTAAAGATTACTGCTTCGTGAACGCTGTTAAGATGTTTCAATTAAAATTAGCAGTGACAGTTAAATGCGAAGAAGAATTGCTATGGAATAAAAAAATTGAATTACTATTTGTTTCTTTTTGTTTTCATTTTTTGCTCCTGTACAAACAATAGTGTTGATAATGTTTTTCCTCTGTAATAATGTCACATATTTTATATAGTTCAGATAATTATTAATTAAAAAAAATCCATCAGGTGTTCTTTCTTTGAAGTGTTGATGTCTGTTTTGGTGTAAATCCATCGATGACTTTTTATGGGATTTGAGACTCACTGAGCCATTGTCTTTTGTCCATTTTACATATAGCTTTCATTTATTTTTTGTTAAAGAAGTGCTCGACTTTACCATCACAAGATGCTGTAATGATGCTACAATATTGTTTCAGCCTTTACAAACATTTTGGGAACCATACCTCATATTAGTGAATCAGTCATTAGCTTTGCTTATGTAAATGAGAATAATGTTTGCCATATTTACTGTCCAGAAAAACATTTGGTAGGCCTAAACTAAACTGCTGGTTTTCCACATCTTTGTTTTCATTATGTTTTTATTTACTTTTCTATCCCTTTTCTCTAACAGGACATGGCAACCATAAAGAAGACAGTCCGTTCCTTAACAGTTCTGATGCTGCTAGCAAGAAGAATGACTTCTATGACAGGAACCTGGCATTGTTTGAGGTTTATTATTTTTACTGTGCAGAATTTCTATCAGATTATAGATTAAAATCAATCTGCTGAGATTAACTTCATGTCCTGTCTTCTTTCAGGAAGAGCTGGACATCCGGCCGAAGGTTTCCTCTCTGCTCAGTCGCTTGGTCAACTACACCAACATCACCCAGGGCGCCAAAGAGCATGAAGAGGAGGAGAGTGCTGAGGCGTCACGTAGGAAGACCCCCAAGGTCAGTAGTCGGGGCAGAGCAAGGGAACACTGTGCTTCACTGTTTTAAAAATCCGTACACTCTGTCTTTTGAGGTTTGGAAACATTATACTCCTCTGGTGGTTCTTTCCCTGCCACTTTGTCCATGTTATTAAGGCTTGCTGATTGATTGCTAATGCCTTTCTACACTCTGCATTTAGACTGTGGCTGTGTAAGACCTGGATACATGCAACGAGCTGATAACATGATTGAATGACCTTTAAAAAGTACATCAATCAATACTAATGATCAATACACTTGTTTCCTGAAATGTCATGCTCAATACTCTTCTCTCTCTCTCTCTCTCTCTCTCTTCCCCCCCCCCCCCCCCCCCCCCCCACCTCTCAGTCTCCCAACATGGGCACTCTGATGGGAGTCTACTTACCGTGTCTCCAGAACATCTTTGGTGTTATTCTCTTTCTCCGACTGACATGGATTGTCGGGATGGCTGGCATCGTACAGTCCCTCTTGATTGTCCTTATGTGCTGTTCATGTGTTAGTATGCACAAGCACACTATACCCAGATATACACACAAAATAAAACCTGCTTAGTTCTCCGACCAGTGTGGGACATTAGCCAATGTTTTGTTGCTAAACCAGTCAATCAAATTCAAATGTTGGATTACGTAAAACTGCAGCAATTATTCAAAACTAAACAGTTTTTTTCTGCTCACCATGCCCCCACTGTCTTGTCTCAACAAATACTGTGCATGTTCTAAGTTACATATTCTGATCCTTGTAGGACTAGATGAATACCAAGACTTTTCCTTAGCTATCAGTTAGATCTGCAGATGTTAACATTATACACAAGAAAGAGAAGTTGCCGTGGTGTCTGCATATGTTTATTTTCTTTTCTCTTTTGTTTTTTAGACTATGCTGACAGCCATATCTATGAGTGCCATTGCTACTAATGGAGTTGTTCCAGGTAACACTTAGAACGTCTTTATTCTCTTCAGTTCAGTGTAAAGGTTTCTTTAATTTTATTCTATATTATTTTTTATCCGTTTTAAATATGTGTAGATTATTTTGCCAGTTAATTAAAATTGCACATTGGCATTTGCTATATAATCTGCTGGGTGCTCAAAAAAGAAAATGAGAGAAATTTCCAGTGAAGTTTTGTGTTGATGTCTTTTGTGTATAGCTGGGGGAGCTTACTTCATGATCTCACGCTCACTTGGTCCTGAATTTGGAGGAGCTGTGGGGCTGTGTTTCTACTTGGGCACTACCTTTGCTTCTGCCATGTACATACTGGGGGCCATCGAAATCTTCTTGGTCAGTTTGCCAAAATGATATTCTCCTGTTGCATTCAAGCTCACATTTGTATAGTAAAATATAGTTCTAGATATGGTTTATTAGTTGCATACTATGGGTTTTATACTGTATAGGGTTTATATCCTGCTATGATTTTTATTGTATTTGTTTTCCTTTCTAGAAATATCTGGTTCCCCAGGCAGCCATCTTTCATGACACGGAGCCCCATAGGAGTGACAGTGCCATGCTGAACAACATGAGAGTTTATGGCTCTTTATGCCTCAGCCTGATGGCTGTGGTCGTTTTTGTAGGAGTCAAATATGTCAACAAGTTGGCCTCTCTTTTTCTGGCCTGTGTGATTATCTCAATTGTCGCGATTTATGCTGGGGCAATCAAATCTGTGACTCATCCACCCGAATTCCCGTAAGTCATAGTAAAATAAACATGTCTTAACAAAACATGGTGAGAAATATGTTTTTTCTTTTATGTTTTTTTTTTCTAAAATAGAAAAACTAGTTAAATGCCTAAACAGGCTTATTGAAGTCAATTTGAGGTAATCATTCCTAAAAAAAAGAAATGGTGACCAAATTAGTATGAGTTTAATAGATGGTTATACTAATGCAGCTGATATGTTTTATGTTATACTGATGTGTAACGTTGATATTTTCATCTTTTGTCCATGTTCTTGTTGTAGGATCTGCATGTTGGGCAACAGGACTTTGGTCAGAGATCGCTTCGACGTCTGTGCTAAAACTATAATAAAGGGCAACATCACAGCGCCCAGTCAGCTGTGGGATAAGTTTTGCCTACCAGGGAACATGAGCAGTGCTCATTGTGATGACTACTTTATCCAGAACAATGTGACAGAGATACAGGGCATCCCTGGACTTGGCAGTGGAATTATTAGAGGTAAAAACTGACAAGGTATTAGTATTTGGTATTCTGCATTTTAAGAGTAGGCTGCCCTTGAGGTGGCATGAAGCATACAAGTTAGTAGAAAACAAGCTGCCCTAGTGTTTTCTTAATGTAATCTCATGTAGTCTTACGTTACAAAGAGATAAATGTGATATCAGGAAGTTTTCTTTTCAATGGCAGTGAGGCGTTGAAGTTCATGAAAGTCCAATTTTAAGTTCTGTCTAAACATCAAATCTATCTTTTTTTTCATCCTATAGACAACATGTGGGGAAACTACCTAGAGAAAGGAGAGCTCTTGGAGAAGGCGGGGCTACAGTCTGTGAATGCCCATGGGGCTCTGGAGAACTTTGGCATGTATGTCTCAGCAGATATTGCTACATCATTCACACTTCTGGTGGGGATCTTCTTTCCATCTGCCACAGGTAGGACAGTATGATAAAGCTGACAATCTAACTTTAAGAATAAGATATACAGCTTTTATGACACTAACGTCAGCCTACTGGAAAGGTAGAAACCCATTTTTAAACATTACATTCGTCAAACATGACATGGTTGTGACAATAGCTTGAGTGTGCGATTATATGAATGTTCTTTAGAGTTTAAAGCATTAATATGCATTTAGTAATTTTATGCTACCTTTCATGTTCTCATTTCTAAAGTAACACATGAACAGTCAAATTGTGTGGAGATGGCACAATGCTCCCTACAGACAGTAGGGGGCATTGTTTAACAGTTTTAAAATTTGTGTTGTTTTTATCTGTGGTCCATTCCTATTGCAGGTATCATGGCAGGCTCCAACAGATCTGGTGATCTCAAAGATGCTCAGAAGTCTATCCCTGTGGGAACTATCTTAGCCATTACCACCACTTCACTTGTTTGTATCCTCACTTCTGGCGAATACAAACTCACAATGTTTATTTTTGCAATTTAAAGTTGACTGAAAAGCAGGTATGCAATGCACATTGGTTTTACTTCGAGATCCTTAACTTATGGTAATCAGATTTTAGTTCTGTGGTCCTGTTTGGCTCATGCATTGAAGGAGTAGTCCTTAGGGACAAGTAAGTTTATTTTTGCAATTATAATGACTTTACTATTACAACACTTACTGTAAATGGTAAGGTTTCACAATTGGAAATAAATAAATATACATATAGTAGTTAGATATTTATTCAATCAGCTTGTACTTGCAGGTTTGGGGATGCAGTTAAAAAAAATTTGGTGGTGGGAACTCTTGCCTGGCCATCTCCATGGGTCATTGTTATTGGCTCCTTCTTCTCTACTGTTGGAGCAGGCCTGCAGTCTCTCACAGGAGCTCCACGACTTCTACAAGCCATTGCAAAGGACAACATCATTCCCTTCCTGAGGGTAGGACAGCACAGCTTTGATGTGGTTCAACAGCTATTTCTGTAGGGGAAAAACATTAAAGCAACTCTGCAAAACAGAAATAGCCTCTGTACATATACAGTATAATAAGAAAATAGGTTAATCCAATTTTCATTTTTTTCCTTCTTTTGGGGTTTTTGTTTTGTTTTCCCCCTGAAATATTTGAATAATTGCGGTAACTTCCCAATACTTATTTGCATCAGGTAATATCTTATTTACAGGATTGTTTGAATATAAAACAGTATGAAGCACGAAGACATTTGCATTGCTTTATGCGAACTATTTGAATTTTATTTTGTTTTTTTAGGTGTTTGGTCATGGTAAGACAAATGGGGAGCCTACGTGGGCACTGCTGCTGACTGGGCTTATCGCTGAGCTGGGGATCCTTATTGCCTCTCTGGACATGGTGGCTCCTATCCTTTCCATGTAAGCTCACATATATGATATTATGTATTGTAAAATATTGAGCATATATTCCACAAACAGGCCTTTCTCTTTCATCAGAGCCATCAAATATATCTTTTGTCTTTTTGTTAAAATCTTTTATCACTTTACTTATCTCAGGCATCAAATTTCCTCTCTGTGGTGCTCTACTATATTATCTACTTTACATGTTTTATTTTGTGCCCTTTTAACAGGTTCTTCTTGATGTGCTATCTCTTTGTGAACTTAGCCTGTGCAGTGCAAACTCTTTTACGCACACCAAACTGGAGGCCAAGGTTCAAATATTACCACTGGTAAGTAAATGTGTTGTATATTTATGTTTTATGATGAATTTTACTAGTTTTGCACCCTTTATAGTTTTATTGGTGACACATGAGAACCAGTGGCACCTACGTTATCATGCAAAAAATAATTTCAGCTTTTATGTATCGTACTAACAGGGCTCTGTCATTCCTGGGCATGAGTATGTGCCTTGCTCTGATGTTCATCTCCTCCTGGTACTATGCCATTGTGGCCATGGGCATTGCTGGGATGATCTATAAGTACATTGAGTACCAGGGGTACGTCTGGAATTCACTTTACACTGTTTTGATGTTCCTATCCTGCAACTATAAATTTTCATGTGGTTTGTTGTGGTGGTTGTTTTTCCATGTGACCTTTGCATACAAGTAGTAAATATCATTTGACAACTAATTATTTCATCTGTCTTGCATTACTATGACTTTTTTCCTCTCTTAAACAAAAACAGAGCAGAGAAGGAGTGGGGAGATGGCATAAGAGGACTCTCTCTTAGCGCTGCACGCTATGCCCTACTAAGACTAGAGGCTGGACCACCACACACAAAGAACTGGAGGTATAGCTACACTTCAACACCAGCGTTGACTGTTTCTCTTTAGATACTAACATTTGGATCCCATTTTCGAGGAACATGCTGCATGCTGGGACATAAAAGTTTAGTTTTCTCATTTATGAGAAGAATGTACACACAATAAACAAAGCAGCATCCAACATCCTGCAATCTACTGACCACAAGCAAATAGCTGACATTGGTACTGGTTCCTTGTAACAGCACAACATATTCATTGAGTATTATGTTTAAAGTAGCACAACCAATGTTATAGAAGTTTTGGTCAGAATATTTTTTTTTTTCCCCCTTGTTTTTAGTTGATAGCGTGACTGCTTGGGAGTTTCAGTAAGTTAGCTTGCCACACTGATATTGCCACACTAAGTCTGAACTTCCTGTCACAATGAAAGAGAAAAAAAAAGTCACTATCTGCAGAAAACAATTCAATCAAGGCAATAGTTAGATTAAATGTAAAGATGATAGCCTAATAAGCAAAATCAAAAATATCTAGGTAACTGGGCAAACTTTTGGTATTCACGTAATACTTTGAATAATTCTGGTCAATGTGGAAATCAGTCCTAAGACTTCAGTATTTCAATAGGACCTAATTCATACTGAAACAAATATGATATGGGTCTAAATAACTGGAACACTGGTGTTTCAGTAGTTAAACAACAATCCTACAGTTTGTAATTAATAAGCACAAAGTCACAGCCCACTCTTTCATCATTCCTTGTTTATGGTGAGTCATAGTTCATTGTCATGAGCGTATTCGTGATGTCCTTATTTTGGTCAGAGTTGCAGCACTGAATTAGAATTTCTCCATTTGCTATTTACTACTTTGTACATTGCAAATGGAGAGGATGCATTCTCATATAATCTATGACTTTCCGCATTGCAGACCTCAACTGTTGGTGCTGTTGAAACTAGATGAGGACCTCCATGTAAAATATCCCCGACTGCTCACCTTTGCCTCGCAGCTGAAAGCAGGAAAAGGCTTGACCATTGTGGGCTCTGTTATCCACGGTAACTTCCTGGACAGCTATGGAGAAATGCAGGCAGCTGAGCAGGTAGACGCGTGAAAGGGATGCATGGAGCACTCTATTGTTTTCTATTATACTGTGCTGCTGAGAAAGCGGCTGATTGTTACAAATGAACACCCTTTGTAATTTGAAAAACACAATGAAGCATAGAAATGCTTCAGCGTGAATTGTGAAATTTATGTCACATTTCTTCAGCGGTGATTGCTTTATCATTATTTTTTAATGCCTTTGTGATGTTATTCAAAGGGTATGGCAGCAAAGTGCTTGTTGTTAGCGGTCTAACGACCAATGAGCCATTTCAGACAAAATAAGGGGCAGTGCTGTAAGATTTTTCCTAATGTGATATGACTGGTATGACTCCCCCAGAGAATATAACAACAGAACCAGGTTTTCTGTTGGCTATGTTGCAAGAAAATACTGAAACCGCTCATCTTCTGTTCACTAAATGCTGAGGTTATTCATATATTTTTCATTAGGATGGATACTGTGGATACTGAGCAGGGAGGCAAACACATGCATTTAATTTATCTGATGAATAGCTTTATTATCATCCTCTGTCATCTGTGATTCCATTTCTATAACTAATTATCTATTTTCTTCAGTGATTATTATGTAGGTCTACTATGTGTAGTTTACCAATGTAAAACTTTTTTTTAAATTTTTTTTATAAAGAACTACTATTCAGTCTTTCCACATATTTCTTCCCCTCCCAGGCTATCAAGAATATGATGGAAATTGAGCGGGTCAAAGGCTTCTGCCAGGTTGTGGTTGCATCTAAGGTACGGGAGGGCATTGTCCATTTGATCCAGTCATGTGGTCTGGGTGGTATGAAGCACAACACTGTCGTAATGGGATGGCCATATGGCTGGAGACAGAGTGAGGACCCTCGAGCCTGGAAGACTTTTATAAGTAAGAATCTTAAGAAAATGAAAACTCACAAATTCAGCGGGGTCCCCAGTGATGGCTGCTTACCCAGATTATGTTTTAGACAATCTACAAACCTCTATAATAAAGCTAGTCTAACTTGTAAATATACCTTGTGGATGCTTAACCATGGGTTTCAGTTGGATTGATATATCTAGTCAGCCACTCATTTGTTTGCATTATCTGTATCCAGTATACTTTTTACACTATGTGATTTGTGTAAATATCTTAGCCTGCACATTTTCATCCAAACCCAGACACGGTTCGCTGCACGACAGCTGCACAGCTGGCCCTGATGGTGCCCAAAAATGTGTCCTTCTATCCAAGCAACCATGAACGTTTCACAGATGGCAACATTGATGTGTGGTGGATTGTCCATGATGGGGGGATGTTAATGCTGCTGCCTTTCTTGCTTAAACAGCATAAGGTGAGATGAAAGTATTACATATATGTGAGGGTTTTTTTTTTTTTTAAATTCATGTTAATTCTGAGCTTAAATGTTTCACTTTTCATCAAAAACACGATTTAATAATAATCTGCTTAAATAACTCCTTTTCTTTAACCCGCCTTTGTTAAGTTTGACTTTATATGCTGTTCTAGGAATTGTCTTTAAAACTGAGGTTTCTTTTTTAATCATTTATTTATTGCACAGTATATTATCGTTGTGATATCTCAAGACTTTATTTGTAATTTAGGTCTGGAGGAAGTGCAAGATGCGCATCTTTACTGTAGCCCAGATGGATGACAATAGCATCCAGATGAAGAAAGATCTGGCCACTTTTCTTTATCAGCTGAGAATAGAAGCTGAGGTGGAAGTGGTGGAGATGGTGAGTCCCACTTATACAACTAATTTTGAAAAAAAAGAAAAGGAATTCTTATGCTTTGGATTAAAAAAAAATGTTAGTGACTTGGTCATTTAACAAAAAATCTCAAACCAGTCGTGTATGACGTCAGGTTAAACTGACAACATCTAGTTCGTTGCTTACTATAAGGCTCCACCAACCTGTACGTGAAGAAAAATGAAAAGCTGGAACAAACTAGTGCTTAACTTAATATTTCAGATAACAGAACACCATGAATGAATTCGTTTGCACCTCCAAACTCCCTATGTTTCATTTACTATAACCATTAACATTACTCCCCCGCTCCCCAAATGTCATTCCAGCATGATAGTGACATTTCAGCATACACCTATGAACGAACATTAATGATGGAGCAGAGGTCCCAAATGCTGAGGCAAATGAGGCTTTCCAGTGCAGAAAGACAGCGAGAGGTAGGGTTGTTTTGAACCTTGTTAAACTCCGGAAAGTTATATTTGTGAAATATATGCATTTTTCGAGTTTAAGCTTAATAGAGTGACAAAATAAAACCTCATTTGACTCCTATGGAATCCCAAGGCTCAGCTTGTTAAAGACAGACACTCCTTGGTGCGTATGGGGAGTCTGTACTCAGATGAAGAAGAGGAGATTGTGGAAGCTCCTCCAGAGAAGCTTCAGATGACATGGACTCGAGAGAAGTGTGAGGCTGAGAGGAGGAACAAAAACAATGCACCTGAGAACTTTAGAGAGCTCATAAGCCTCAAACCGTGAGTCCGACTAAGTCAGATTAAGCTTCAGCTTCTTCTGGAATGATTAAACCATTTTACTTTTAACCACTAAAAGCACACACGTTGAAAATTTATCTATTACTTCTCTGTGTGTCTGAGTGAAAACCTTTTAGAGGCACAAATCAAACTATCTCCATTGCTACATTCCAGGGATCAGTCCAATGTGCGGAGAATGCATACAGCTGTGAAGCTGAACGAAGTAATAGTAAACAGATCCCATGATGCTCGATTAGTACTGCTCAACATGCCAGGACCACCCCGAAACACAGACGGAGATGAGAACTGTATCCTTTGCCACTGAAATTAAAAATGCTGTTTTGGGTTGTAGTGTGTATACAGAATGTATAGGTTTTTGTCTAATTGGTATAGTTTCTTTAACGGTACCTCAGACATGGAGTTTCTGGAGGTGCTGACTGAAGGTTTGGAAAGGGTGCTTCTGGTGAGAGGTGGAGGGCGGGAAGTTATTACTATCTACTCATGACTAAATAAGAGCTGCTATACGAGGGCACTGACCTCATCAGAATAAATTCCACCTCAGTTCAAAAGGTGGCAACCAATTTGCCTGCAGACAATTATGCGTAGATGCATAAATTTGATATTTTTTTTTTATGGACTTTTGATTATAAAAAGAGGTTCATTCTATTCTTGTAGAATATTGGGACACTTTTGAATACATATCATCCTGTTTGTTCATTCTTTTATAAATGAAAGCTGTCATTTATGCTCTTTTATTTCAAAACTTGTCAGAAACAAACTTTTGGGAATTTGTTCTTATTTTTTTAAGGTACTGATTCTGTACCTCTTGTACATGATATTAAAGCTATATTTGGCAATTTGATAGGCAGGATTGTACCGAGTATTACACATTTTGTTAGAACAGTATTAATAGGATGCCAGATTATTATTCTGAAACAATTCTCTGATTATTTTAGGGAAACACAAATATTTATTTATTTATTTTCTAAACATTTCCCCGATGAGAATAAAGAAAATGTTACTGTGGGTATCGAACAAAGCGATGGATATTTTGTGTGTTGTACAGGTGGCTTACAATCTAGATTGTAAATCTGGATGATGGACATTATAATGCAAGAGGAAAGAGTAAGAATTTGTATTTTTTTTAAGATATGAGTCAAAGTGTTCATGAACATGACCTTTAAACTGTTGCATGTATACTGATAAGCTTACATGTTTATAAAAAAAGATGCTTTAATTTAAAGTTGGAATCCTTATGGTTTAATTTTTTTTTTTTTTTTTTAAATCTACTCATTATTTACAGTTGACCTTTTCTTTAACTGCCACTCTAAATCCATTCTATAAAACAATGGCTATCTGTATCAAATCTATACCTATTAGTGTGGAAGTCTTCTTTTTTTGCACTGAATTGTAATTTTCAGACTATACACACACACACACACACACACACACACACACACACACACACACACACACACACACTATTTTGTAGCTTCTAATAGTTTATATTACCACAGGCATCACTAATTCAACTAAGACTGAAACTCTACAAGGATTACATCTTTAAATTAATCTAATCTAGAATCTGAATATGTTTTTAGACTTTGTTTTGTGTATGTTTTACCTGAGAAACTGAAGATAATCAGTATTTTAGATCAGGGTGTAGTGTCTGGAACGACTATATTTTTTTGTGTTGACTAAATAGTTTTTTTTAAAGGCAAGGGTGTGTCTTATGGAAAGTATGACAAGTGTGCAACTATTAAACACTCAATGTCAGAACAGCATTCCTGGTTCAAATTTATTTACGCTATTTAAACCATTGTTAATTGCAGCAAACTAAATATGTATTTTTTTGTTTTTATTTCTCTTTTTTTTGGTTACTGTATTTCTGGCACAGTCCACTACTTCAATAGGAACTTTAATAGAGTCGTATTTTATTTCATTCATAACTGTAGGTTTTTAAGAAGCAATAAAACTACCAAGTCAAATCCTATGATTACACGAAGATCAACATCACCACCTCAAGTGAGCACACCAAAGCAGATATTTATCAAATTTATTGCCATTGGGTTGTGAGCAACAAGGCTACATGAATGACGTAAAACCATAATATTGTCTTATGCTATGAGAGTAAATAGAACAAATATTTGCTTTGAAACTGATATTCTGTACAACTTTGTTAAAGTGCTTGAAGCATTATAAACTTAAGTAGACAACCTCAGCTTCTAAGCTGTTTCCTAGTCAATCCTAGATACAAAGTATAATCTCTAAAGTTATATTTATCAAGTTTATCATTCTATTATATTTTGTAATCTTCTATGGACATCATGAAAAAAATGTTCTGCCAACTAAATAACAAAATAAATAGTGAATTAAAAAAAAAAAAGAAGATAAAACCAAGAGGTCTCTTTCAGACATCTTCTGAATTTTTAATTAATTGATTAACGTATGTACAGGAGTTTGCATTTTAATTATAGCAAAAATGAGGTTAGACATTAAAGTCATTAAATTCCTCCTAATCTCCACTGATGTGCAGCACTGTGACACTCCTTTCTGTGTACTCCTTTCTATACAACTTCAAAAGAATGATACGGCTGAACTGAGATTGTTAATATTCATTCAATCAAAAATATTCTGGAAAGCACCAGAACTGTGGCAAGGATTAACAGACCAGGTAATCCACCTTCTGCTCCAGAGGACTGATCTGAGGGCAGGCTTCTTGGGTCTGGACGTCTAAGGACTAGCCTGCATGGGTTGTGTGCCTCTTCAAATGGAATCTGGACCTCACTTGGTAGATTTGAACTCAACTGATCACGGACCTTGGTGAAAATAAAGGAAGGAAATAAGAGTATGCCAACATATAAAATACTTAAACTCATGAATCTTTCACCATCTATTCTCGTTATATAAATGTATTCTCTCGCTCACCCTCTCAACCTGTTCAAACACACGCAAGAAGTTACGTCGAAGGACACCAGCCAGCTCATTCTCAGTCCAGTTTCTTCTCAGCAGTTCCTGGATTAGGGCTGGGTATTTTGAGACATCCTCTAACCCATGAGGGAAGCTTTTAACCAAAATGAAAACAAAATTACTCTCAAATTATTGTTTTTAGGCGAACCATTGTAGAAACAGATCCCTCATTCTGAAAATTATGGTGTTGCTAAATACATTTAGTTTCATACCTTTGACACGTGGAATTACAAAAGTAAACACAGAAACATGATTTGTTTTATTCTCAGTTCTAATAAGATTTTGGGCTGAAGAATTCTGCAAGAAGAGCCTTGGCATCGACTCTCCAAGTCAATGGGTCAGGAAGAATTTTAACCTTTATTAAATTCCTTTATTTAAAGTTTGCTGTAACAGGCTGGAACAAAAGCTCCAAAAGGCAATGAAGAAATTTGGTCACTGTTAAAGACATGGGGTATGATTCATGGCATTTTTATATTAATTGCAGTATTCAATAATGAGCTTTGTTTTCTTTTTTCTTTTGTTTCATCACAAAACTACCTGATACTGATTGTTTAAGACAATTCCGTTTAAGAGGACTTTGCGCACTTTGCACCCAGCAGCACAACAGAGTCACTGCATCCTCTCACTGTAGGGGTTAAAAGTTCTGATTCTGATTTTCCTTAAATTTGTCACCCCTCTGTATGCATAGCAATAACCTAATATCCACCATCTTGCAGAAAATCTACCGCAGCATAGCAGCCTCCATTTATGCCTATTAGAGGTATAAAGTTATTGATTTTTAACCCACTTCAGTCTGTTGACAACTGGACAGCTAAATTGCTGATATGACAAGCAAACAAAAACCACACAATTGATTTGGCTCAACAACGGCCTTTGAAATAATCTGTCTGGAGAGTGCCTCAGACAAGCGTGTTGCCTATTAGTATTAGCTTTGTTTTGTCTCAAAAGCTTTTCATTCATCATGACTATAGAATATAAAGAAGATTTAAGGTAACTTGCATGGATTTTCTGTTTGCAACATTTACCACAACAATTACAAACAAACAGTTACCTCTTTAGCTAATAATTTGTGTTATCTGGTTATTGCAAATTGATTTCTTACCTTGTAGCACCTTCATAATCCCCTCCAATTCCTATTGATTCAGCTCCAATCAATTTCTTAATGTAATCAAAATGGTCTGTAAAAATAGTGGAATAATGTATAAACTGAGATATAAGAAATACAAACACATCCATTCCAGATGGACAGCTCACCAGCCACATGAGAGATGTTAGCCTCATCTATGCAGGAAACAAATGTGTTGTGGAGATTCACCATGATCAACCCTTGGTTCTTTTTCTGAAACAAAAACACACAGGGCCATTACCAGGCGTGGAGAAAAGGGTTAAATGCCACCAAACAGACTAAAATAATCTATGCATGTGTACACTCTACAGAAAAGTTATTGTTTAATCATTTCATTTGCATATAGTGTAAATTATTATGTCTGGCATATCGAGATGCCACTCAGATCCCAAAAAGAAAAACAATAAGACTAGAAGTCAAGAGGGTTTTAGAACTGTTTTATCTAGTTCTTCCTGTTCAAATGATGATTTACTGAGCTTATGTGTATGAGTAATCACACAGAAAAAAAAAACACGTGGAAATATCAAATTCGTGGCTATGATAAAATGTAAGTATTGATACTATTTATTTTTCAACTTGATTAATAAATAGAAGAAAAGAATATTCTCAGTTTAAAAATAAAGAGCCTGAAATTACCCCGACACTGTTGACAGTAGGCTTACACACAGCTTGAATTCTTGATCATCAGCCTGTCATTAACCACTATAAGCATTTTTTTTTTTAAAGTAGAGGGAGGAAAATGACTATCATTGTTAGGGTAAACAATCTGATATTCTCATTAATAGGTCCTCACTATAGTACTTTTATTTCATCCTGTGAGATCACGTTCTGGTTCCTGTCTGTGTATGCAAGTAAAGGGGAAATGGCAAGAGCTAAAGATGGCTGAGGAAATCATGGAGAACACAGAACGACATAAAGACAGAAGAAATGCATGAAGTTGATTGTGCAAATAAAGCCTTAGGATTGAAATCAATAACTCTTAGTGGGTGAAAACTGAATAATTTCTAATGGTGGAAATCTGTTCATAAATGTTTTATGCTGTTGATACACAAAAAGCCTAACCATTACAAAAATTGTCTGACAGTTTTTCTTCTTTAGATATACACATAAAGAGACACAATTAAAATGAGCCAGTCATCAATGTGACTGATCAGACAGTTGTTTAATCAAGCGGTTAAGAAGGCAAGCAATTACTTTTAAGGTTGTATTTCTCACCAGTTCAAGTAGCAGATTGTCAGGAACATTGCGGCTGTGGTTACATATGGAGTAGGAAGAGGAATGGCTAAAAATAACCGGAGCCTTAGAGTGACTCAGAACAGCAAAGGATGTGTTCCACGAGGTGTGGGAGAGGTCCACTATCATTCCGAGTCTGTTCATCTCCTCGACTACGACCTCAAAAACACAATTAAGAACATTTTGGTGGCATCAGGAAGGAAGTCATTTATTCAGAGGAGAGGATGTTGTTACATGTAAACTATTAGAAAACACTCATGCAGATAACCATCAAGAGTGTCCCTGCACTTTGCTGTTGAGACGGAGATCTGAATGGGAAAGGAGTAATAAAGATGTTTTCTATGTTTAAATAAGCTGCCTATAATATTTTACCATATTCCAGTAATACACAAGGAGTTATTAAATGAGAAAAGTCCAGTTTGGGTTAACAGAGATTCTCTTTCCACAGCTTCCTATCAGGAGAAGATTTAGTATGCACAGTATTCCCAAATTCTAATAGTAATGAGGTTCATTTTATTCAGAAGGTTCTCAAGTTGCAATAACTATACAATCTCTATTAATGCAAACATAACAACAACAATAATGCATAGTAGTTTTATAATAGTTATAATAGTTACTTAGTTAATACAGTTTTATGTCAACAACTGAATTTCTCTTATTTCTTCAATACAGTATGGAAGGACTGATATGTTTTATGCTTTCTGAAAAAGGGTCAGGCAAAACTGGCATGCACGCTGACATACTACTCTGTGGAATGTGAGATAATGAAATACAGCTGTGGCTAATGTTACTGAAACTCAGAATTACCTTCCCAAAGGATGTCAGGCTGTTATTCTCCCTCTTATATACAGGGTAAAAAGTTGAGGATGATTCAGCCCTGCATAGAAACAATATATGTATTTTAATGTCACAAGTGCTGCAAATTATTCTTCTCCTGTTTGTAATTACTTAAAATTACTTTGGGTATTCAGATACCCACAGCTATAGTCAATGTGAGATATCTGAGAGAGGACATATATAGGTTAATTTGCATAAAAGAAAAGGATGTCGAGGTGAAAATGTAAATATGTTTCACCTTTCTATCTTTCCTATTCTATAAACAAATACTTCTTAGATTAAATGTAGCTCAGTAGTTCCTGCTTTAAAGTTGCTATGTAGCAATAGACCATTACAGAGCCAATGCTACGTATTTGATAAAATAGAAATTCTATTCAAAACCCAATTTATTGCTTAAATGATCATTTAAGAAAAGATCGAGATATGACTTTTTAAATACAAAGTACTAGATATACTGTAAAATATATGCTGTATAAAGTCTTTTCCTATTACCAGGGTGTATTACAAGAATGTGTGAGACCCATGGAGCGGACTCCAAGCTGGTAAAACATCCGCAGGGCAGGAAGGCTGCTGTCAATAGAGTGGCCTCCTTCGATACTTATTAAACAGGCTATCTTACCCTTGTCCTTAGAATCTTTTAGCTCTGCAATGACAGGCCCACATACAAAGCACATAAACACATAATTGGACATCATTACCTTCAGTTATCAGTTCTACTTTTCATCTGGTTACAGAAATGCAAGCTAACGTAACCATCATATTTTAGAAAAACAAACAAACAAACAAGATACATTTCAAAACAGTAATCTAGTAACCTAAAAACATTAAGGAAATGACCTCTAGTTTCAAAATTTCTTGAGAAAGTAGTTAGTAGGAAATTCTTATCTGATTTATTCCAATCTGGCTTTAGAAAAACATCACATTACAGAAATCACTTTATGACATTTTAATGAGTGTGGACCCTGGAAATTTTACAGTTCATATTACCTCATCCTTCTCTTCAACAGACTCAGAAATGAGCTTGGGTTAGGTGGAACTGCACCCAAATAGTTCTAATCCAATCAAACAGAGTATTTAGAATCACTGTGGTTAATTTTAGCTCATCGAGTTTCTCCCACGACTCAGTCCAAGGGCCTATTTTGTTTAGTTTACATTTGTTACCACTTGGCTATGTAATTTGTAATTATACACAAGCATCTGACCATTGTTATGTCAATGGCTGCCAGTTAGAATGAGTCATTTAATCCTGGAGAACACAAAAATCTAGACTTCATTCATTCCTATTTTACTGGCATTAAGGATGGGATAAAATTAAAGTTCTTGTTCTTCTTATTGGTCCTGATGATTATTCTTATAGTCGCCCTGCTGACCTTGAACAATGACTCACTGACCTAAAATCATCTGCTGGAGGTTTAGGGGAGTATTTCTGATCAATAACTTAATTTCAAACAGCATATCAAAAGTCCAGACTAGTCTTGTGTTGTGAAATATTTGTTGCATAACTCAGACCAGTACTTATGAATAATATAACGGCATACCTTATATCTGCACCCTCATTTCCCCCTGATTAGATTACTGCAACTCACTGTTTACATGCCTAAAAGTTTGGAGGAGTGAACCATCTATAAAACACAGCAGCAGTACTACTCACCAACACTTGGTGAGATGAACATGCCATTCCAGTCCTTGCAGATTTACACTAGCTTCACTACAGAGTTCAATTTAAGATTTCCACTGATTACTTTTAAATCACTTCACAGTGAAGCTGCACTTTCTATTTTAGAAGTCCTAACGTCTAATAGATCAGAGAATCGATTACTTCTACATGTTCCACAGTCCAAGCTTAAAACCAAGGGGTTTTCATGCATTTTGAATAGTTTTTAAACCAATGTTTTGTGTAAATACTGCGAAACACCTTATAACTTTGGTTTAGAAATGTGCCATAGAAATATAGTTAATTATTATTATTAAGAAAGTATACAATACCCTGGACAGATGTGACCAGTTCAAACTCCTGGTACTCAGTGCACATACGTCTCACCACATCTATTTGTTCCAGAGTAAGCCTCACAGCATCCTTCTGCTGAGCACCACACAGTACGTAGACAGCAAACATCTGATACAACATATCACAGAACATTAGACACATTTTACTAACCAATAAATCTCAGATGTAGATGGATTTTTTTCCAGATTGCGCTGTGAACACTTGTGAAATTGCAATACCTGTGTCTGCACATGCCCTGCTTTGAAACGGGATATGTCTGTGGATACTTTGGAGAGGTTACGAAGGTCAACTTGGCTTAGGTAGTTGTTGTGACGAATCCTCAACTGGAGAGCGAGGTCATTGTGACTGACAGAGAGATGGGATAGTGGGTGATACAAAATTGAGGGACATTTTAATTTATGATAATTTATGTATCTTGTATGTATGAAGCACACTTTACCCATCAATCAGTGGATATGTGGACATCAATTCATCTACGTCAGAGCATCCACATATTTTGGCACACAGAGAGAAAACCACCAGAGCTTCGATAAACTGCATCCAGAAGCTGTGTGAAGCATGTTTTTCACTTTTCCAAGAAGGCATATCTGAACACAGAACACGCATCAACGCGTTACAGTTATCTGATAAGGCAAAGAAGAATAACATGTGAATGATCAACACGTGCACACAAAGAATATTTTGGATCTGTAATTTATTTTGAAAGGATCACAGCGCAGCTTGGATTGTTACAGAAATATTATAGCGGCACTTTTAAATATCGTCGCAATAAACTTCCTGCTTTTTATCGAATGTATGAGTTCTGGAATACATTAAACTGCAACTCCGATAAATATAATAAGTATTTTGGGATCGTCTGTTTTTTTTTTAAATTGAAACTTAAGTCCACATTAAAATAGCATATAAAAACAACGTACCATTTAAGCGTGCTTGAAAGTGGAATAATGAAAAAGGTAATTGCTCGGGATAATTAGTGCATGCTCATAATGAACCATTTGTAACTATAGACAGCGCGGAACAGCAAAATTTAAACAATATACTTACCAGCCAGGTCGCTGAAAAATGAGCCGTATGGCCACTTTGTTTAGCAACTGTGCACACACTGTACCAACTTTCCAGCTCTCCGCCCCACACAAACGTAGAGCAAACCTTTACAAAACTGGAGAGCTGCCTGTGTGGTGCATTCATGTGCTATCGGAAAATTGCTAATTCATATAAATTATTTATCGCTTGATGTTTTAGAAGAACTGCATTTTGCAGGACCGGGTTCTACAAGGACCTTAATCATGCTTTTCTTCGTTCTGTCGCTTCTCTTTTGACTTACGGTATAGCAGCTTCCAAATTTGGTAGTGGTAAAGCCTGCTATCAACGGGTAAGCAAAACAAACAAATAAATGAAGATGTGAGGGAAAAACTACAAAAACTGTATTTCACATTTTTTACGTATTCTATACTGTTGTATCTGTAGGTTCCATAACTAGTATGTGGCGTTTTAAGTATACATTTATTTGCTAAACTGCGTCGCCTTATTTGGAAATACAAATTGACGACTGCGAAATGAAAGCATGATAAAACCTGAACATTTGAAGTTGCCATCTGCTGGCCAGATAGTAAATCACATTGTTAATGACCCATGTGTTTGATTTGGCAAAGAATTTACCTTGGTTGGAGAGGGTAGTCGACTTTTTGACCAGATTGTTTAACACTATCCAGGTCAGTAAGAAACTTAAGGAAGGCAAAAGAAGTGTACCGTGTATGTGCAGAGCTGTAGTAACCACAGAGGGATAAAGTTGAATTAAGCTGCATTAAGAAGAGAGGTGACAATTAGCGAACAGTTTAGTTTCATGCCGAGAGACTGCCAGTTGCGATGATTGCTTTGAGGGTGTTGATGGAGAAGTATTGAGATGGTCAGAAGGAGCTGCAGTGTGTATTTTGAGGATGTGACGAAACAGATCATAGAGTGCCAAGAAACTAACGTGAGGGTGGTGCAAGACATGCATGAGGACAGCGAGACAGTGGTGAGGTGTGCGATAGGAGACTGATGGATTACAACGGGGATCGGCTCTGAATCCGTTGTTCTTTGCAATGATGATAAGTAGGATGACAGATGATGATGCTGTCAGGCAGGAGTCTCTGTGGACTATGATGTTTGATCACAACATTGTGATCTGTAGTGACATTAGGTAGCAGATGAAAGAGAACCTGGAGAGGTGGAGGTATACTCTTTAGAAAAGAAGAAAACAGTCAGTACAAGTAAAGCAACATACCACGTGTGCAAATGAAAGGGGAACAGGTGTAACAGTGAAGATGCAAAGTGTAGAGATAGTGAATGTGGACAAGTTTAAATAGCCAAAGCGATGGACAGTACACATGAGTGATGAAGAAGAGAGTGCACACAGGTTGGAGCAGGTGAGTATCAGGGGTGAAAGGAATAGCACATAGTGAGGCCTGCTGTTATGTATGGATTGGAGATGGTGGAACTGAAGAAAAGAGTTGGAGGTTTGGAAAAGTTGAAGTTTAGGTTTTTGCCGGGGGTGACCAGGACGGACAGAATTAGAAATTAGTTTATCAGATGGACAACTCAGGCTGTTTAAGATGGTTTGAACACGTGCAGAGGAGGGATAGCAGATATACTGGACTGGAATATGTAGATGTCAGGCAAGAGGAAATGAGGAAGATCGCAGAGAAGATTCGTGGATATAGTGAAAGAGGACATGCAGACAGAGGAGGATGCTAGAGATGGGATGAGATGGAGACAAATGTGCTAAACCCTAATGGAAGCAGCCAGAAGAAGATCTGTTGTTGAGACAAGCCTGTTGCTAGGAGAGGGGAAAAGAACAAAAACCTGACCCCATGGTCACCATCGAGTTTAGCTAAGTTACGGCAGTAGTGGTTAAAAGTTACATCGTTTCTGATCAGCTGACAAAATATTTTAGTAAGTGAATTTAAAAGATTTGTTAAAAAAAAGGGGGGGGGGGGGGGTTTGGTGGTAAATAAAACTAAAAGTACTTCATTTGGTGACAAGAGGATATTAGTAACAGGCCTATTTCATAACAGACATCCTCACAATTGTAGAAGGAAAATGACAGCATCTTTAATCACATAACCTGTGGTGAGTGAGGCATCATCAAGACTGAAAACTAAAACTTAAAACACCAAGACTGAAATGAGTCTTGGTGTTTTAAATAAAAATAATAAAATAATTCATTTTATTATTTGGGACTACAGATGCTCACATTTTCTACTGTGGCTTGTGATTTGTAAATTTGTAAGAAGTTTCAGGCTTTGCAGTGTTACGACAACTGATACCAAATTGTGCTTTCAGGAAGCTGGATGATTTTTCACGCTCACAGAGAGACAGTGACTATTTGCAACACAAATTTGCAGTTTTGCATTAAAGCACCACCACAAAAACTCAAAGTAAGAACCCATTTATATAAAACAGTAATCATATGTTTACTATTTATACAATAATGAGGGTCCTGGGATGATATTCAGGGCCTGAACCGATTGTAGAAATTTGGCTCTTTACTTTTGAGAGGAAAACTCATTTTAGAGTAGTCTAGTGGAGAAATTGTGATACATTTTCAGTTTACTTTTTTTGCGTTAACTTGGTTTACTCTGGAGATAAGATAAGATAAGATAAGATAAGATAAGATAAGATAAGATAGAACTTTATTAATCCCTCGGGTGGGTTCCTCTGGGAAATTCGACTTCCAAAAAGCACAGCAACGACCGAAGTTACAGTTACAGAATTGTTATATATATATATATATACACACACACACACACACACATATATAAATACAGAGACAAATATAAATAAAATATACAAAGGGGATAAATAGAATAAATAGGAATAAAAAATAAAAATACAAGTGAATTGCACATTTCAAGTATTGAGTCTATTGCACTGTTGACTATTTACAAAAAGTATTGCACAAGGTATTGTACAGTGAGGTGAAGAGGCACTACAGCTTAGTTGTTCCCCCCTCCTTTGTCCTCCTGTTTCCCCTCCCTCTCCCCTCCAGAGAGGAGTTAAACAGTTTGATGGCGTGTGGGACAAAGGAGTTTTTAAGTCTGTTAGTTCTTGTCTTGGGGAGAAGCAACCTGTCACTGAACAGACTCTTCTGATTGTTTATGGCCGTGTGCAGAGGATGCCCAGCATTGTTCATAATGTCCATCAGTTTCTTTAATGTCCTTTTCTCTGCCACTGTCACCAGAGTGTCCAGCTTCATGCCGACCACAGAGCTAGCCCTCCTGATCAGATATGACACCTCTTCCTGTTTTGTACCAGTGGTGTGCATACTTTGTGTGCTACTGATACAGAGCTATGTAGATTGTGAGTTATGTGGCGCAAGTATGTGTCACACACAGATAAATAGATAATGCTTGACATTTAATCTGTTTCTATGCAGTTGTTTTATTAAAATTGTAATTTCTGAATTAGTTCAACCATAAATGAAAACACTAAAGTTGCTCAAATTTGTGCAGTTGCAGTGAACTTACGACCTAAACTCAGTGGATGGCCTACTCTTCTTCAGATTTGAATAAGAAGATATCCAGGGGAAATTTCTGTTTTGCTTTCATTATTATTATTACTATTATTATTGTTATTTTTTTATTCCTTCTCTAATTTAACATATCCAAACATATATCTAATTGAAAAGCTCTCTGAGCTCTGCTTCATTATTGTTAACAGGCACCAGAATAAGGAAAAGGAAGGCGATAACACAATGTGTGTGTGTGTGTGTGTGTGTGTGTGTGCGTGCGTGCGTGCGTGCGTGCGTGTGTGTGTGTGTGTGTGTGTGTGCGTGCGTGTGTGTGTGTGTGTGTGTGCGTGTGTGTGTGTGTGTGAAAACTTCCATTATAATATCACTGAAACATGAAAAAACACTGGCTGCTTTTTCTACATTTAGTGAAAATTATAATGAAGCTGTTTTGGCTACATTTCATTTTCTGTAAGGTACAATGTCTCCTTTTGAAACTGTTCTACATACATGTACTTACACTTTTCTGTATTAAATGTCTGATTACTGAAGAAAGAAAAAGTAAAAACAGCCTGATCATCAAAACCAGCTGGCTGGGGACCATCAAACATTTGTGCCCAGGTCTGTCTACATGGTATGTTTTCATCTGTAAACATGAAAGCTCAATTTGTGCTTAGGAGTCTTTGTCTTGATGCTTTAGGCATGTGTGCAAGACATCACTTTTTAAAACTATGGGCTGTTTACCAATTTATATACAAATTATGATTTAAAAATAATAATAAAAATTAACAACAATAATAATAATTATTATTATTATTATATTTTGTAAGTTTATCTATTTATGCTAAAAAACACTGCATAATGTACAGTTACCATACAATCTGAACCTCACCATAAAAGGTGAAGTTCAGATTACAAGCCCTGCTTTGTAATGCTTTTTTACTTGGAATGTGCTTGCACTTAATGAACCTGAGTTGAATTGTGCAAATGTGAATTAGTCTGGTGTTGATGGGGAGCATCAGGGCACCACAAATGAATTTCAATTAATTTCAGTGGGAACATGCAAAGCCTGATTTTGTGGTCCACCCACTGATATTTGGCCTTGTAGTCTGTAATGAGTAGAGTGATTCGGCTCTGATTGGAGCACCCCACTGTTGCAATGGAGTAATCACAACCGTGTTGATATTACTCTACCAATCCTCCCACTGCGCAGAGTGGACCCCCAGCTGACACTGTTTGAATTCAAATAACCAAATCATTTAGTCATATTGTCAACCTTGCTGTGGAATGTGATTGGCAAAATAACTGATGAAATCCTGTTAAAACCTTATAGTGTGTGTTCACAGTTTGATGACGGAGCTTAAGCCAAATCCTTTTAATTAGCATGCGGATTCCTGCATGTGTTTTATTTTATGACATTGAAAGCATGAGTGCAAGGGTTGGGCTACATTTAGGTTAGTCATGTCAGAAAATAGATTTTCTGAATAATTATACTCATCTTCTGTGGAGATGGAGTCACGGAAAAACATTTTGATCTTGAGGGAAAAAATGTATAGTGACAAAATGACAGTTATGTGTCATTTTTATATTTATATATCTCTGATCACCACAAATATATGTTGTGAACCCTCTTTTGCTATTGATTTCTCACATTTCTGAAAGGCAATTCTGTGTGTCAAATGCAATCTTTTAAAAAAAAAGCTTCTGAAAGTCATGTAACAAGGTGATCACTCTTTTAATTTATGTAGCAATGTATTGAAAATCATTATTGAGGCATTTGTTTTATTCCTGCATTATTCATTTGACTGGTTAGACTTGAGTTTTATAGCAGACATGTTAAATGTTTTTCTGGGTTGTGGTTCACTTTAATTCAATTTATGTTTATTTATATAGATCCAAATTACAACAACAGTTGCTTCATAGTGTTTTATACAGTAAGGTAAAGGCCCTACTGTAATGTGGAGAAAATTCATTAACATCAATAATCAAATTATTTCCTATGAGAAAGACTTTACAAAGGTAGGAAAGAAGAATCCTTAGGCTGCCCCTCCCTGAACCATTCTCTTGGAATAACAGCCATCTGCCATGATGAGTTGAGGGGTGATAAGAGCAGTTTCCATCAATTCCAAAGAAAAAATAAACGAAATAAAACAGAAACATACAAAACAAAGAATACTAACTAAAATTGTGTGAAATGCAACGTAGTATGTACTCAGTAAGCTGTGCAGTCACTGTAATATCATGTCATGTTGTGATATTAGAAATCAATGGCAGTGCAAGTTAAATTGGTGTCAAACAGCGATTCCAACAACCAAAATATTTTCAGCCCAACACAGAGGAAAAAAGCCATCTAAGGATTTGTGTTGAATTCCATTATTCCTCTGTGAATTAAAAAAAAAAAAGATGTTGAAAAAGACACCGTAGCAGTCTAATTATACTACATTTTCACTTTATTTTGTGCCCGCATTATCCTGGTCTTTTCTTTTTCCTTTTTGGTCTTTTAAGAAAACTTCTTCTTTTCTCACACAGGAAATCATGATTTAGTTTCACAGTTAAATGCAGCCAGACAGTGCTAAGAATTATGAATTGTATGTTTTCATCTCTACACATAGGCAGTATTTTTGAGCAGTTCATTCGCAATATTAACTGCAGTCCTGCATCTTCAACAGATTGCACATGTGCACAGTTGAGATCAAAAGGTGAAGCCTGGAAAAATTTAAAGGGTCTTACTGTTTCCAGCTTACCATTAGGGTTTATTTCCTTCTTCTATCTTCTTCTGAGCATTACTGGAAAAGTACAAAACTAATGTTGTTTGTTTTTTCCCCCTGTAATTCACAGATATCGGTCCCTGAGCCTAGCCTCTTTGTTCCTCATCAAGGCCTTTCAGAAAAGATACGGGGCATAATGTGTTACCATGAAACCTCATTTATTCAAATTCTTTAATCTAATTGAGTCCTCTCATTATCACATAGAGGAAGAAATGAGGATAAAAGGGTGAAATGTTGTTGTCTCTGAGAAAAGGCAAGACTTTAACATACCAGCCTTGAGATTGCCATTAAATGATCCAAAAAATAGCATAGCCCAGAGCTCCCATTTGCTTGTTGTAAATGCTTTGTTATATTCTTAAAACTGTATTATAGATAATAAGCTCGTCAGATAATGGTGTTGTATTCTGTGGCCATTTAGCTTTGTTGTGGAAATCATCTAGTGCACTGGGCCAGTTATGTCTGTCAGATACATCAATAATAGTGCTCTTGAGCAAGTTGTTTTTCTGCGGTTGACTTGAAACTTACTTCTCCACTAGAGGGCAGCAGCCATTAGTTGATTTTTTTTTTTTCATATTTCTAAACCTATCTCTCATATAGGAAAATTATTTGAATACCAGTGTAATGTATATCACTTACAGCTGCATGTTAGTTATGGAATACAGCAAAAAGAGCTCCAGAAAATCCTCAATTTTCCCAGATTTTCAAACTTAAAATCTTTGACTTTGTCAAATTTTCCTCTAACAAAGTCTAAAAGCAAACTCTGAGTGATTGTTTTAGTTGTCGGGTATTTAAAAAAAAAAAATCAGTTTAAATACATTTAAATACACCAAGCCTTCATCTTCAGTCGCAGCTTTTGAAAAAATGTTGAAGACGTCTTGGTCTTCAAACTTCTCATTTCTTTTGCCCTGGATTCTGGCAGCCCTGTAGTCAGTGTTCATTATCTGCTCTTACAGCTTTGACTTCAGCACAGCAATTACATCCTCAGCTGCACTGATTAATCCAACATGGAGGCATTTCACAAAATGGTTTTGAAAAGACATTTCCAGACACTTACCAGGGAGTAGCTGTGGCACAGCTTGTTTATGCAGATAGACCACAGCCAGTCAATTGGCAATAAGATGTTTTCAATGACTGCTTAAGTGTTCTCTTAACCTCTAGTGTACACTGTGCAGAAAACAATAGACTGTCTGGAAAATGATTAATTTAATCTGCTTTAGCCCTGACATATAGTTGAGGTGCCTGATGTCATTTTTGGGTAATGTATGTTTCTCTATTGTTCAACATATTCCCTCTTTGGCCATTCATTAATATGTCTCCAGCGCTCTCTGCTTAACTGCTTAACCTTCCATTCTTTCCTAGCAATCACATAATCAATCACTGGCCCATTACTTGACAAGGCAGACAAAGAGAGTGTATGAGTGAGAAAAACCTTTTGGCCTGTCTCAACAAGCAAGAGGAATGTCGACTTCAGAGGGCTAACACAAGCAGAAAACATAGGCCCAGTAAATATTCAATTTAAAGGATTCCCAGATAAGGCGAGTTGAAAAATTGAGGCAGCACCCATTCTTCTAGATAAGAGAAGACGGAGCCATCTGGAGGCTGGGAGATAGCGAACTTCCACGCCATCCCAGAGACCTCACTCTCATCTGCTGCAGCGGCAGAGAAGGGGAAAAAAATGGAGTGCCAACACTTTCATTATGTTAACTTCAAAATGAATTTATTCACATTCAGTGCATGTAGTCATTGGCTTTGGCAAGAAGGAGGTTACTGTTGTGTCCACCATAACAGAAAACTGTAATCAGCCTTAAAGTAATGCTTTCCTTTGTCATTTATGATTGAAGTATGTAGTGAGTATTTAATGAATTGTTCACAGAAGAACATTCTGACCTTCAGAAAAAACGAGAATGCAATATATATACGTAACATATATACGTAATACGTAATATATATGTATGCGGTGCGTGTGCATCCGTGTATGATGTGTGTGTGTGTGGCGCATTAACTAAACGAACAGAATTTAAGCCTAGGCCTGTATTTCCTCCAAATTCACCTTGACTGCATGCTTGAAAACCACCAGCTAAACATTACTGGCAAAACAGACTCTCAGCTTGTGAATAACCTTGTCCACATTCCTGTAATGCACTTTGTTGACTCCTTCACCATACTATTTCATGCCAGCCTCATTGGATTTAGCGCTGGGATGATGCTTTTGTCAGGATGTTTTATCTGTTCTCTCAGTCAGGTACGCTTTGCCATTATCCCTAATTACCCCCACTGCATTTCACACTTGGCCCAGAATTCTTAGTGCTTAATAACAGATGCGGGTCGATTTGAAATGTACTTATAGTGGCATTATCTGTTCAACCTGGATCGTAGACTGACTGTCCCATAGGCTCTTGGATGAAAGCTGTTAACTCTGTGATAACAATGACCTGGAATGATAACCTTCCTGCAGTCTTGAGGACACACAGTTTGCTACATATGTCCTGTATTGCAGTCACAGCATTTTGTATTAAACCTTGGGTGCTCTGCTGTGCTCTGATTCATTTAATGGGATCGAGAGGGAGGTTAATCACTATGTCCGTCATAGACTGTTAAAGTGCTATATGAAATACTAGCATTTTTCTTTCTTTGTCCAGTGAGTTCGAAAGCAAATGCCGTAGACCTGACTATACCTTTTTTTCTCCTCCTAAAATCTGCTAACAATGCCCCCCTCCAATTAGGAGTCACTTTGATTAATCTACTTTAGGGGGTCGACATTTGCATTTGCAGATTTTCATTAAGATCGGCATTAAGACAAGGTTCCACTTATCTAAGTTATTATGCGTGGAACATATGGGTGATTAAATGGAAAAGGTCTTAAGTATTTGGATTGATTAATTCACCGGAAGGTTTATTTTGTTTGTGTTGCTCAGAACAACTTTTAAAGAAATTTTTAATCCATAAAATTCATTACATATGCCCTCAGTTGTTGTTTTTTCCTACTGCTGTGGAGTCTGCAGAGGGTAGAATTTTGATCCAAGCACCAAAAGCGTCTGCAGCATCCAGTTAAGCTTTTGCAATTACTTAGAGGTACTGCTTTTGCAACTAAAATGGTATCTAAATGGCGTGAAAATGCAGGGAGGCAATGCATTTAAAAAATGGAAAAAGTATACAGCCATTTTATTTGCTGTCTGTCAACTCCAAGTGCATAGCGTTACTTTGAAAGCTTAGCTCCTTTTATACCATATTTTATAGCATATTATTTTGCTTATGAAATGTAAGAATATACCCGAAGAGCTAGACTACAATTGATATAGTGGGTGGCTAGGCCTATAGGCTGAAACAGGAAGGAGAGCAGCTAGTTGGTTTGATTTAATATTTTGCAGGAACAGTGTAGTGTGAAGCTCTGTCAAACCTAGTTTTAATCCTTTTCTCCACTGTGTTGTGTGATGTTATATTGCTATCTTAATGATAATCTGTGCCTGTATTTCTGCCCTAGGCATTTCTGTCAGGCTGGGTTGGTTTAGGACTGCGCCTTATCAACAGCTTTGTCATTAAATCAGCTTTTTCTACAGACAAATTTCACTGCTGTTATTCTTATCAAAAGAACAGCGCACTGTGATTTTCTGTTCAATCGCAGCTTTGCAAATTCAATGATGTTTGAGTAAGAAAGATGAAATACAAATGAAAAATCCCACTGAAAAAAAGCATTTATTTAATTTTGTTTTCATGAGATTTAATACTCAGACAAATAAAATGGGTATGCTGTGCATTTGTCATGTCACCAGTGGCTTTGTGTGTGTGTGTGTGTGTGTGTGTGTGTGTGTGTGTGTGTGTGTGTGTGTGTGTGCACATGTGCGTTTGCGTACGTGTGTGTGTCTACTCGGATCTACGTTTTATATTCCGAAAGGTTAAATTTAAAAGCATGGGGAAAATGGTTGCCGAGATGACTGTAGCATAAGGCAAACAAATGATTTTATCCACAGGTTGTTAATAGTTTACTGAAAGCAGTAACCTAGAACCTATGAAATTCATGGCTTTTGTTAGTGTGAAATAGGATGTAATATTTTTTTCTAGATGTCATATATTAGCATGGTAGCACACATCATCAAAGTTTTCTGGATGTGAGAGACCATGTTGGACGTACCACAAAAGACGTCCTGTAAATGCTGTATGTCCAGAGGCAGCCTGTTAGGTCCCAGTCAAACTGACCTCTGGAGGATGGAATTGGTAGTCAGTTCTTCTGAGAAAGCACTGTTCTGTCTGAGTGGATGTTCTGATTGTCTCAGCATTGTGCTTGAGTGGAGTGCAGTGCCAAATGAACGCCTCTGATTCAATCCTCTCCACTGTGACACCAGTTGGGCCAGTCAGTGAGGAGGAAGGACTGAGGCTCCTTCCCCTAAACACACTCTCTTACAGTCAGGGAAACTGGTGTATTGCAAAGGTCCAAGGGATCTCTTGGATGCTGTCGCAGGTTCGGTACCCTCTCTTTCTTCCCACAATGCACTGAGAGTCTCTGGAGGCTGGTAGCCTGGTTCCTGGGGATCCAGAGGATCTTTGGAAAGAAGGATGCTGATGGAGGGCACAGTCCTGTGCACTGTCATCTCGGATGTCCCTCCTTCAGTACTCTCCCACACTTCTTTTACAACCTTATACCGGAGTTTGGTCAGCTGGTGCAAACAGCCCACTTTTCGTTTCATGATCTCGGCACAGGTGATGGTCTTTGTGACGGCACGACCTGACCCGGTAAAAACCACTTGTCTGAGCCCACCACCACTTGAATTTACCCCACTTACTCCCTTCTCTCCTTGCATCCGTGCCATGGCAAATCCCATTAAATTGCGAATCTTGCTTCCTTCCTTAACGCGCATCTCCAACACCCCAGAAGATAGCCCTGGGAAGGGACAGGGACTGTCCTCCTCAGTTCGGCACACTTTTTTGAATCCTTCTTGCCCTAATTTGAGTGCAGCAGGAGGGACTGGGAGTGGTGCTGGTTTCACTGGCCTAGAAACATTATTAACCCCACCTGGCTGTCCAGCATTGTTATAGGCTTGGCTTTGATAAACAGGGCACATGCTTGAAGTTACCCCATTCTCCATTTGGATTGGTCTGTTCAACTCCAGTCCTGGGTGGGGCTTCATGCCATCTCTGCTCAGGTACTGGTTCTGGCCACTGACCACTCCACACGCCGTAAACATTTGTGCAGTCCTCAGTGATCCACCGTAATGTTAGTCCAGGCACACACTTTTCCCACAGCTTAACATAATTTTCTTATGCACGTGGCACTTCTCTTTCTCTCTCCAGTGAACAGCTGTAAAGTTTCAAGACTTCATATTACCTCCTCCTCAAGAGCGCTATCAAAAAATTATTTAATGCTCTCCAAGACAGAGCTGCAGAAACAAGATAAATGTGTTGCTGGTAAATTAAGAGCAGTGCTGGGACCTTTAAAGATGTTCTTTAAAGAGCATCTAAATTTCATACCACAGACTGTTTGGAAAGTGCTCTGAAGATGAATAAAAAATCAATATATAAAGCTAAGTTATACACTTTCTTTAATTTGTAAGTATTTTATACGGTGGGTTATTTTCTTCTTGAATAGCAGTAAAAAATAAAATAGAGTTCTCTGTTGATTCTTCAGCAAAACTTTTCTAAAGAGAACCTGAAAGCTCAAATTAGGACTCCACCTTTTCTTTAGCGATCCAATCCAGCGCTGTTAATTTTGATGTGCTGGTCGTGTCACGTTCAACTCAAAATTGACATCTGGGGATGTCCATCTCTTAAGTTCCACGTCCTGTTTTGGACCTCTGGATGTTTTACTCCAGCTTGAGTAGGTCTGTGTCTCCTCTCCGTGTTCTCATTTTGACATCCACTGTAGATGAGGCCAGGGTTACACAGATGTCTGCAACTGGGGTGTCGTCCCTAGAGTTCTGTCTTGTCTTCAGTGATGCTCTGGGAAGTGTGTTCTGTTCCCCACAAAGAGACATAAGGGACAGAAGCTGCCTCACAAATGCTCACAGGAGGAGTGTCTGTGTGGCTGAGGGGGAGCATGAGGGAAAGGGGAGACAGCCCTCTTAAAGGCACAGGTCTTTTCATCTTTTAGACGAACACCCTCCCCTCCACAACTGAAGCCTGCCATCTGAGGAAAAAGAGAAGGGAGACGGCTACTGTGTCCCTTTAAAACCTAGAATGCAGATCCCCGGCAACTTTGTCAATCTCTTTAGAGGACGTTCCAGTGTTCAATGTACATGACTGATTAAACCTGAGTTCTGAAATAGAGACTCAGTCAACCTTTAAAAATGCATTTTCAGCTTCGAAACAATGAATTAAATTAGCTCTGTTATAATTGAAAACATCCTTCAAAGAGCTACTGAAAGTCAGCAGCATTAAATTGCACTGTACTTAGCCTTTATCCTATTAGATGTTTGTGACCATTACTATTTACATAATGCACCATTAATGGCTTCATTGCCGAGGCAATCAGGTCGTGCGGTAAGAATGCCTGTCTCTTAACGCATGGATTGTTATATTGTCGCAACCCTGGATAATCCTTGCGATCAAGGACACAAAGATCGCAAAATGCATAGAAGCATGACTTTTATCTTCAGAGTGCTGTATTAATGATAACTGTCTTCATTACTCTCTACTATATGTCGAGGTGAGGTGATGGACCCGACAGGTGAGGAAATAAGCATCTTAATGGGCTTTTTATCACCAGTGGAGGGCGCTGGCCTGCTCGCTTCCACTAAGTCGAGCCCAGACATCTGTAGTATAGCCCTGTTCAGCCCAGTCTACCGGTCGACAGGTGGATTTGTTTTCGTGTGTGACTGACAGATGAAAAAATAGGTGAAGACAGCCCACTGAGGCTGAACCTATGAGGCAGAGAGAGAGCCAGACAAGTCCTAACTACTTTCAGCTCAGTGTATTCCATGGTGCACAGTAGTACACAGGCAGTATAAACTCACTGCGACTCACACAGGCTTTATGGTGAGGCTAATTCACAATGGCATGTGTATTATATTAGATCCCTATGGTAATCAAGGAAAAAATAAGGAACAACCAACCCCCACCCCCTCACCACCACCTCCACTACCACCACCACACCCCCCAATCCAACTTCAAAGTATCTTCTATTACATGGATATGAATCGTCACTGAAGTATCAATAATTTGATTGTATCCATGGAATTAGATTATTGACTTTAAAAAATCCCACAAGGTGGTAGAGCTGTTTATCTTTGTAACCATTCCAGACAATGCAGGAGGCACGGTAGCAAATATCTTTCTTGCCTTTTTTGTAACCTAAAAAAAAAAAAAAGATGGGAGAAAGGGAAGACAGAGGGAGGAGGGAGGGTCTGTAGCGCTCACCACCAAAGTGATCATTCTGTTGTTTGGGAGAAATTACCCTCATCAGTCATACAGAGATGCACAGCTGCCTAAGGGGATCTGGTAATGTTACTGCATAATAAACTGTGTTTGTGTGTGTGCGCACATGTCCATGTTCAGTGAAAATGAGACGAGGCACGAAAGAAATGCAAGAGGGCATGGGGTAAAAGAAGTCTGATTTAACCACAGAGAGGTTAAAATTGATGATAAAAGCAGCTCTATAATCATCCCTCCTTACTACACGTTGTTGGCATATCATTTATTGCTTCTCAGTTTAGCTATAGGAACCCATTTTCTGGTGGGAATGTGATAGATTAAGCAACTCAGCTTCTGAGTAAAAAGGCAGGGTTCTGAGTAGTGTCTTCAGACACATATTAAAAACATTTTCGTCTCCATCGAAGAAAAAAAACCCCCTCTTCTCTGGATGCCTAAATAAAACCATCAGAGCTTTGCAAAAGTGTTGTGTATTGACCTTTTTGAGCAGAGCATTTTTCCTTTAAGTGGCTTCATTTAATGATGGGTAGAGGCGATGTTCATGCTTGGTCACTCACTCCTTCACACCTCCTCCACAGAGCTGGCCTCTGCCCCTGTAGCTCTCCAAGCACTTACTCCTCACTTTATGTGACCTTGGCTGGCATCTGTGACAGTCCAGGAATTCTCCCCTGCACTCTATCCTCCCTGTCTTCGTTTGAACAACCACCCTCAGCTTTTTCTCCTGACCAACAGAATTTAAGTAAAGATAAACAAAGACTGTGACAAATGGTAGTGATTCTCCCACTTTCTATGTACTTCAGGTGTCGAAGTCGGTTGCTGTTACAAATTGTAGGGCTGTCTCTTTGTTGTTTGTTACAGCACTGCAGAGTCTAGTTGTAGAGAAGCTTGTTGTGCTGTTGTCAGGGCTGCACATAAGCGCAGTGTCTCGCTGTGACAGCCGGTCGCTCACTTTACGTTAACCGCAAGTGTTTTCACGGTCATCAACCAATGGTGGCCTGGAGGCTGTCATTTCACTCTGTGTGGAGCTCGCCCGCGGCTTGGTTCTGCCCCACAAACTCACAGCCAGCCCTGGTGGGGGGACAGAGCAACACACACTCATGCATATGTACACACTTAAAGACAGACACACACCCACTGGATAGACACACACACACGCACACACATACACACACACAAAAACTATATGCTCAGCATAAGGCAGGCTGCTGGAGCAATTACAGAAACATGGCAGAACACGATGAAGCAGGCCCCACTATCAGAAGGGAAATAGAGTGAGTAGAGGAAAAATGATGATGCCATTAATAATAGGGAGGCACAGAGGCTCACAGGGAGGTGGGGGTGGATGACCCCGTCTGTGATTTCCCTATGACAGCACTTTGAGATGCAAATGGTTGTGTTTGTATTAGATTTTGGCTGTTTAAATGGGCATGTTTTTGTGTCAAAGAAAAAAAAGAAGAGAAAAAAGTAAACTGGGATACTAAATGATGTTTGAAGTGATATTTTCCTTTCACTCATGCATCCATTATTTTTGTAAATGACAGATCACGCTTCCTTATTCTCTCTTTTTTCCTCTTTACACCTTGGTCTAAAGCTATTCATATGTACATTTCTTCTACTCCAGCCATCGCTTTCCCCTTGGTACTGCAATGCAGATGTGTCTCACACAGTGGCAGAAAACTTCCACTGAAGACAGTTATGAAAGAGGAACATGAGAGACTGGAAGGAAGACCATGAAAAAGATAGAAACAGCGGTGGAAGGAACAGAAGTTTACATATATATATACTTATTGTCAAGTTTAGAAGCAAAGCATTAAAATATGAACATTTTAATGGAACTGGGTGGAGCTGAACCCTATTGCTCTATGCTTTTAGGTGTACTGTTGTTAGGGAAAAAGCAGGCATGGCAACATTTGATTTATGAGGCCTGTCTACAAAAAAGGGGTGTCTTCAGCTTCATCAACTAAACAGCATTGCAAAGCTATCATGTCACCAAATAAATGCAATTTAGATGCTTTTGAAATACCACCATGATATAAACAGCTGCCTTTTCCCCCCAACATTTAATGGAACTGGGTGGAGCTGAACCCTATTGCTCTATGCTTTTAGGTGTACTGTTGCCCACAGTTTGATTAACAGCATTGTCTCCAATTTAAATTGGCAACAGCAGTTGAAAATAGCATTTGTGTTTGGTACTTCTGTTTTGTGTGGCCTCCGGGTAAAAATTAATGGATTTCATGGAAAAAAAAAGATCAATTACATCAAGAATTAATTGGCCATGTTGAAACAAATGCAAAACCCAAACAGATGCCTCAGAGGAAGTAGATTTTAATTTAGGATTCTTGTGCTGCTTACTGTATATATGTATACAAAACATTTGGAATGGGCGATGTATGAAGAATGGCACCTGAGTCGTCAACATCAGTACCAAAGATTGCTTGGGTTGATGATGTGTGGTGGTGTTTCTTTTTTGTCTAAAAATATGAACCGAAATGTTTCAACATGTGTACAAATTGTAATGTTTTCAGATTCATATAACCCCATATTAGTATCTATAGAATGTACAACAGTACAGCTGTAACTCAAGGTAAGTGAAAGATGCCTGTCCATGCTTGTATAACTCCTGTGCACGTATGTTAAAGTTTGTCTTTGAAAAGTAAAGTGAACATTTTCTAATCCTGATGGATTCAGTGAAAGAGCAGCCCAAAGGATTTAAGCCGACTGATGATAATTAATGGCCTGCTATAAGACCAAATGCTGCTTATCCATTAAAATCAAGACTCGCCAAATTTTATTTAATCAGTCGTATGTAGTATATTTATTGAAACTGCACTAGGATCTGTAAATTTAATTAATTTTATTAATTTACTTATTTTTATTATACAATTTTTTTGTGTGTTTCATGTTTTTTTTAGTGGTTTAGTGTTGAGAATATATTAAAGTTGAAGAGGACAGGCGTGAGTTTTTGAAATTATAACTGCAGTAGAAAGTGTCTGTGTGTCTTGTAGTAGTAGTAGTTTTGAAAAGACCAAATTCCAGTGTTGGCTATCAAAAGCATCATATTTCAAACTGTTGTTGAAGGACACAATAGCTGCTGAGATTTAAATCTGCTGGCTAGTTTCATTTATTATCCATTTTGAATTTCTCTTAGTGTCTCTGGCTTCTTTTAGTTAAATACAACTTCAAAAAAAAGAAATTATAATTCTAACCAATACATAACAGCACAGTGGTCTGTACAACAGTGTCATTGACAATCAAAGAACTGCAAAGTTCGGACATAACCTTGATTAAACAGTGTTACTGAATGGTATAAAAGATCTCCATGGGATGAATGTGTTGTGTTATTACCATTGATGACCAAGGTAGCCAAATTAAAATTACTTTTAAAAAGGACTTCATATTCTCATTTCTAGCTCTGTACTAGAATAGCGTCGTGAGATTCACCGAAAAAATAAAAAATAAACAGGCAAACAACAAAGCATGTTTTTCTTAAACTGGTCCTTAAGGCCCCCTCTCTAAAAACTTGCTTCCTTCTGACTGGCTGCCCCTCAGTTGGCTCAGTTGGGTTTTAAATAAGCACACCTAGCTTCTCTGTCAGAAGAGTCAAGCCAGTGCCAAGTACCTGAAAACCTACATTCTGCCTGAAGGCCACCAGATGGCAATGGCTATGGTTGCAAAAAATACTTGTATTTATGGTGTTATGGAAGTCTATAGGAGAAACGCTTACTGTCTTGGCCTGTGTAAACATTTTCCTGCTGAGTTTATGGGCTCCGTCATTCAGTTCTGGTCATATTGAATGAAAACTGAAGTTTAGTTTTCAAATGTTGGTCATACCAAGTTTGAAAATTGAGGTATAAAACTGTGCACTCATTGGCTAATACGTTATCAGTAACTGGCCATGGAGTCACTGGCTAATAAGTGTGCAGTTGCACATTCAAACCCGCCCTTCCTCATCACATTAAGGTTTTGCAACCAAGATGGCAATGGCAGAAAAGCACAACTGCCTTCAGAAATTTGACTTTAGGAACCACTGGGTCCAAGTTTTCCAATAAGTTTTAAACATATTGGAAAGAAGAATGTAAACATGTACATTTTATTCATTATTTCTGAATATTCACCCAGTTGTCTTTGGAAATCAGTTTTATTTGTTGTAAAAACTCCCTGAAAGGCCTTCAGTTGATCCAAAATGGTGCAGCACGAGTACTGACCGAGCCTAGAAAGAGAGAGCATATTTCTCCTATACTGGCTGGTCTTCATTGGTTCCCTGTTAAATCCTGTTCCTCACATACAATTTCTTGAATAATCAGGCTAATCTTAAAGACCTTATAGTACCATATCACCCCATTAGGGCTCTTTGCTCTCACACTGCAGGCTTACTTGTTGTTCCTAGAGTATTTAAAAGTAGAATGGGAGGGCGAGCCTCCAGTTTTCAGGCCACTCTTCACTATGTCTTTGTCTTGTCTTCATCCACTCACCCCCAACCGGTCACGGCAGATGCCGCGCCTCCCTCCCGGAGATTTCTTCCTGTTAAAAGGGAAGTTTTTCTTCCCACTGTTGGCGAAGTGCTTGCTCATAGGGGGTCATATGATTGTTAGGGTTTTCTCTGTTTTCTTTGTATTATAGTAGGGTCTTTACGTGACAACATAAGGCGCTTTGAGGCAACTGTTATTGTGATTTGGCACCACATAAATAAGACTGAATTGAATTGAATAAAATTTTGTGCTGTCTTGCATGTAGATCACATTTGCGATCTCCCGGAGATTTTTAAAGCTGTTCAATTTAGGGAAACATTGAACTTATTATTTGTAATTCTTGAAGTATTTCATGATGTGTTATTGCCAGTAGCAACAGTAATCATGGTTTCATATATTTCTGGACACATCTAATGTGGTTGGAACTACCACAAAGGCAGATTTAAGTACCTTGGCAGGTTTGCATATGTCTACTTGTCTATGGTGACACTGTACTAGTGAACTAGCATAATAACAAAATGCACTCAGTAGACATCAAAATGAAGGTAGTGTTTGATTTTGGTTGCAGTCTGAAGTCTCTTTAGTGTTGAGGCTGGTTGAGTAGGTGTTCTTTCCTTATTCCTGCTTCTCATATTTGGTCATAATGACAAAAATTAATTTAAAAGAAAAATCAAGACTCTTATCATTTGTAGTCTGTAGATAATGATTTTTGTGATGAAGTTCTGGAAGGGCATCACTTTTTCAGCTCCTTTGGAATCATATGGATTTTCAATTTTTGCAGAAGACTGAGTGAAATGGGAGAAATAAGACAAAATTTTTGGGTTTTAATGAGCATGTTAAAATTTGATGTATCAAAAGGGGTATGCATCAGATTAAATGGAATGGTTTCCCCACTATTATGGGACTTGAGTACAGTCCTTAAGATGATTTTCAAATCTCATGAGAAAAATTAATGATGATAAACTTTGATAAAGTTTAAAGATAAAGATAAAACTCTACAGATAATTTTAATGACTTCTTATGGAAGTTGAAAACTATGCTTATTACTTTAAGTGCAGCCAAACCCTTTGGAAGCAAAAATCTCATAAAAGTCCTATAACAAATGATCAACAAGGTATTTCTTCAGCTACTCCTAACCACCACTGGTATGACTTATAGAACCACAAACAGGCTACTGCCACAGTTCTTAAGCATATAAATTAAGAATGGGCTGAAATGAAAGCTGTCATGCTAGCTTAACATGCGTTCTGTCTTCAGACTTGCATGACTCTCTAAACTTAGCACCACTTGTAATCTAGCTGAGATTGAAACCACCCACTCTCTCTCTCTGGCAGCAAAACCGAGCTGTAAATCCACATCAGCAGCAGAGGTAGTGGAGTGTAGGATGAGATAACTGATAGCAAGTGATGTCTGTGTTCATCGTTCTTCTTAAACTTCACTCAGTTGTTTCATGCCAGCACATAGAAAAAATCCTGGATTCAGATATGTTGTTAATATTTAAACTTCAGATTTGTTTCGTCATTAAGATCATATTATTATTACTTAAACAGTGTTTTTGCACATTGCAGACTTTTGTCATTTCACACACATTCAATTTTAACTAAAACATTTTCTTGGTGATGCAGATCTTCTGTTAATTTTCTAGAGTTGTTTTTAACTGCCATCACCAAAAGACATTTCAGATTACAGAAACTGTAATCAGGCTTCTATTATACATGCATTTTCTTCTTTTCTTTTTCAAAACTTTTTGATTTAATCAGATGTACAAAATAACTTAATGTGCCACAGGTTTTTATGTTTAAATAAATTTTCTGTTTACAAATAATCTGAGAAGTGCTGCTTGGAAACCGTTTAGAAAATTGCAGGAAAACAAAAAGTCAGCTTATCAAATCAAACAAATCATCTGTCTGTTGCAGCTCAACTTTAAGTACTCATATCATAGTACAGCAAAATTTTAAGTGCCGAAGAGGGAAAACAAGCTCTGAAAGTGCATAACCAATGTAGCTAGCTAGGTACATGGAATTTCAATAGATGATTATTAAAGTGCTTAAAAGTTGCCTGTACTCACTTTCAAACAATACTTGGCAGCAACTGGATAAATCAATCATAGTATTTGGTATTGATTTTAACTTACCTGTACACTCTCTTGGTCATTGCATTAAAAATCAGGAATTAAAACTATGGGAGGGATTTGAATTCTGGGATCATATTCCTATCCAACCCTAACTAGTCCTATTGCTTCTAACTGGGAACATTTTAATAGTATGAAAGTTTAAAAAAAAATTATTTGAAACGAGGTGAGAATCTTTTTTGACAGATTTTTGTGGACAAACCAGCTTTGACTTTATTACTGACTGGCCCAAACTGAAAGTGACACAGCTTGAAGCCTGGCAAGGTGGATTTTTTCATGATCACAATCATGAAAATACTGTTTCACAAGAATCCAGAGGCCTTGTGAGTGTTTGATAATTATCAAACACTTGTATATAAATGTAGCTCCGTGAAGGTTGTAATGGTCTGTGTTCTAGAGGAAAACCGTATTAGTCTTCAGTGGTGTTGATGTGTTGTATGGAGGGTTGCTTTTGTTTTTTCCTGCGCTGACATCCTAGTATTTACAGCTTTGCCTATTTCTTAAATGACACTAACCATTTTATTGAAGAGTTTTATATCGTCTTCTTTAGAGTCCCAAGCCAGCCTTTAAACAACCCTCCAGTGGCTCAGTGGCATCTGTACAACAAAATGAGACAAAGTAGACTGTGGATCCTTGTTCCCCCTAGTCTCTCATAAACACCTTCCTGTCACTGAGTTTCCAGATGGCCACGCTTCTTTGTATCTCACAGTTCATAGCGCTAAACTTCCTAGTGCAGACATTTGCATCGGGTCACTGCTCACTCTGACACACTAGAGGAAGAAAAGCACTATTCCTACCAGCATGCCTCCCTGGAAATGCCTTCATGGCACATGGTTGTTTTTTGTTATTTTTATTTTTGGCTTGTTGCAACCATGTGCATTCCTTAAGGGTATTGTTACACATATGGGGTTGGTGATCAAGAGGTATAGCTTTTTGGACAAGTGACCTCCTTAACAGACTTGGTTTAGATTTCGTGGCTGGTGGCTGGCTGTTAGGAAACAGAGCAGTGAACTTTAAAAAATCTGTTCACAGGTCTACACCAGCTTTATTCTGTATTTAATTGCGTCGCAGAGCAATCACTCTCTGCCCTACAAATCCTTGGTAAAGCTGTGCTTTACAATAGAGCCATAATTGCAGGAGTTTAATTGCCTGCCAATGTTCTGCTCCCACTGCCTGCTTACATTGAAGAGCCCAATAATTAGAAACAGGGAGAAATTAGGTGGCAATTTTGTCTTGGCAATTATCATAATGCAAAAGAAGTGCCATTAGTATTGTTAGCCCCACAGTACATAATCCTTTGACACTGTCAAGTCCCTCTCTTAGCTGCTGGGTACAACAACTCTTGATTTCCCCATAGCCTTTGCACTTCCTCAGTCACTACTTTAGTCATCAGCTATCCAGGCCAGGCAGTCAGTCTAGCAGACTGAACACATCCACGCCTGGAGTGCTGGGGGGGATTAGAAGCTACAGCATTAGCAGTCTGTTTCCTTTAAAGGTATATAAATTGGATGTTAATCCTCTTCCACCATGTCAACCATAAAATTGTGTTTTATGTAACAGAAAAATTAACACAGTTGACATTTGTACCAAACTGACATTTCGTTTTGTTTCACTTGATTTTTTCACTTGAAGTTCTGCACCTGATAGTTTTAGCAAACGGGCAATAGCAAGGGAATATAAGACGTGAATAATAGCTCCTCTAAAATCAAAACTCAGATTATTTTTTAAGATTTGCATAAGAACTATGATTTTGTTTCTTTGAAATGTATTTGAACAACTCACTATAATATAGTACAATAGAACACATTTCAAAATAAAGGTGGGGGGGACTAATAACTAAATGTTATTAGTCCCCCCCACCCCCCATGAATTTTCAAAAGTCATTTTGAAAACTTTACTTGATATTGTAAAACCAAAGCAGTAAAAAAAATGAACTTACTCTAATGCAATTACTTTCTTTTCTGTGTGGCATGCACTAGAGTTTGATTAAGACATTGGCCCAAAGCCCCAAGTATGTTGTACTAAATAAAAGAGGGGTTTATTAGTGTCATGGAAAGGACAGTACACCTGCACAGATGAAGGAAGAATGGAGGTACTGATCTCTTTGCCAGCAATTATATATAATATATACATATACAAATATATATTATATTTTATAATATATATTATATATTATATACAAATGCAGCTTTGGAACACCCTTGTACTACTTCTACATGTCTGGTACTGAAAGAACTTCGTTCCAAAAGTTATTCCTTGTTTGTTGTCGTAATGATGGTGGTAGAGAGCATTATGTTTGTGTTTTCACACTCACTTCAAGTGATCTTTCCAACTAAAGAGCAAGTCAGTTGAATTATTGTTTATTTTATTTACTTTGCACATTTAATGAGTCAATTTCGTTACATCAAGGCTTATTTTTCCACATCATGAGTTTTATTTTTTCTACTATGGAAGTAACAAATTAAAATCATCCTCAAAATCATTCTTAAATTATATTTGCTTAATTGGACCCTTGTTGGTGTTGAATATATATTTGGTGTCACAAAGAAGCAAGCAGCAAAGCAAGGTGGAGAGGATCGGAAAGACGTGAGCCAAATCTAAAGGGACTCTAGTAAAATAGTCCTTTAAATACCACTTGATGTGTCTTGGAGTCAGTGGAGGTATAAATAAATAAATAAATAAAAATAGTGTCTCATGATTTCTTTTAAAAATCATTACAGCTCTCTATAAACCGGATGGGGTAAAACACACAAGGAGCCTTTGGCTCATTGTCCACTTCCTGCTGTGACAAAACAAATTTCCCACGTGTGGGACTAATAAAGGTTATCTTATCTTATCTTATTTACAGTAACCACTATGTTTGTAATTGAGTAGGCAACACACTGAAACATGTAATAATTAGAATCAGTGTTCATAATGCAATAGCAGCAATAAAATGTGCCAGAGATGCAAAATTAGGGCTTTCAAAGCAAACTGTTTCCCTGTGACTGGATATATTTGGCTAGCTTCTCCTGTCTAGCAATAGCATCTGTGTACTAAGATGTACAGTCTTATTGAAACTTTTTTTTTTAAAATCTATCCTTTCTCTAGGCCAGAAAATGATTTTCGGAAATAAAATAAAATAATGTCAAATATTGACAAAGTGAATAATTAAACATCATCATTTGTTATATAAAAAATATGTGATAACAACAAGAACCTTCCATTAAATTTTGACATAAAAATTCAGCCTAAATTTGAACCCAACATTATATTTGTGTCGTTGGGTGTCTTCTGCGATAACTGTGTTGTATGAGGCAGTTTAGTAGCAGGGTGTTATCTACGGTGGCTGGGAAGTGCAAATCGCAACAAATTAAAAAACCGCAACAAATTACAAAAAGCCCACAACAAATTACAAAAAGCCCACAACAAAATACAAAAAGCCCACAACAAAATACAAAAAGCCCACAACAAATTACAAAAACCCCACAACAAATTACAAAAAGCCCACAACAAAATACAAAAAGCCCACAACAAATTACAAAAACCCCACAACAAAATACAAAAAGCCCACAACAAAATACAAAAAGCCCACAACAAATTACAAAAACCCCACAACAAAATACAAAAAGCCCACAACAAATTACAAAAAGCCCACAACAAATTACAAAAACCCCACAACAAAATACAAAAAGCCCACAACAAATTACAAAAACCCCACAACAAAATACAAAAAGCCCACAACAAAATACAAAAACCCCACAACAAATTACAAAAACCCCACAACAAATTACAAAAACCCCACAACAAAATACAAAACCCCCACAACAAAATACAAAACCCCCACAACAAATTACAAAAACCCCACAACAAAATACAAAAAGCCCACAACAAATTACAAAAAGCCCACAACAAAATACAAAACCCCCACAACAAAATACAAAACCCCCACAACAAAATACAAAACCCCCACAACAAATTACAAAAACCCCACAACAAATTACAAAAAGCCCACAACAAATTACAAAAAGCCCACAACAAAATACAAAACCCCCACAACAAAATACAAAAAGCCCACAACAAATTACAAAAAGCCCACAACAAATTACAAAAAGCCCACAACAAATTACAAAAACCCACAACAAATTAAAATAAACCCGCAACAAATTAAAAATCCTTGACGGAAAGGGATTGTCTGAAATACCGGAAGTGACACAACGATTAGGCTTACTCCATATTTGTAGCTCAGAAAAGTGATTCGGGATGTAAACAAACGTCGAGAAACGCACTCCTCACAGCGCTTCCTCATTACCCTGACCGTGCTCGCTGCATTAAAAATAGATGGAAAATGTTTTGTCCGTTTTGTGGCGTTAGCTTCTGCCTCTTCACCCCTTTTTGTGCTTCCTGTGGACGGTCTCTGGAGCTTTTGCGGGACACAGACCAGGCCGAAGGATCAGACTCCCCAGGGACATCAAAACATACAAAAAATTCTGAACAAAGTAATTTTGATATATTACTCACTTTTTTTCTCTTCAGTCTATACTATTTCAGTTAAATAGCACGTTTATTTACCATTTTGGCTTTTGTTTCTTTTTATGTTTCCTTATACTGTATTCTCGTCTACGTTTAGTAATGGAGAGTGCTTATAACCCCGTTTTGATGTTAAACGTTTTTCATTCAACCAGAACAAACATGTCCGTCATACAAGCAGTTCATGGAGTACAAAAAATCAAAATCCAAAGAGCGTCAAGCCTTCAACTGTGGAGCAAAATTAAAACTCAAGCAACAGAGTAAACCTGTCAAGGTAAGCCATCACAGGTAAATTTATAAACGAGGATTTGGCAATTATTCTTAAAGTGATCTTGCTTTTATTATTTGTTTCTAGATCAATATAGGAATAATGGCGAAACAACAAACGGACTTAAAACCGCTAAGAGGGAAAACACTGCCCTTATTTATTAGCCCCGAAATTACAGCCCCTGACCTCCTGAAGCAGGCTGTAGAAAAAATGATAACATTCAACAAGGACTTGGTGGAGGGACCATATGTCCTTTTGTATCCCGACTGCACAGAGGTGATAAATGTGCCTGGGACAGAAAGGCCATTCCGACTGGCAGACTACAAAGATGAAATAGGAAAGAACTACAACAGGATTTCTCTTTTCATTTGCCCAGAGAGCCACTTCAAACAAGGTTTGTTAATTTTATATTTTGATGTATTTACATATACAACAACTAATAATGTGTTTATTTTCTCAGCTCTGATTGCAGAGGATGGTACCTCAGACTCAGACCCTGAGATTGTGATTACATCAAGAAGCACAGCTGAGTTCAACCAGGCAGACACATTGGTGTGTACCTTTTTCCCCCTCCACCATGCCAGAGGCCTGTGAGTGGCCCAGGCTGAGTGCTCTATTTTTTTCTCTATAATGATCATAATTCTGTAACATCCATGGGTGGATTATTTTCATTGTGTGATTGTATGTTCTTTAAAAAAATTATTATTATTATTTTGATGAACTAAATACTGTGTTTGAGTAATTTCTGTAACTGTGAGACATCTGCTGCTGCCTATCTTGGCCAGGTCTCCCTTGAAAAAGAGGTTTTTAATCTCAATGGGATCTTCCTGGTTAAATAAAGGTTAATAAATAAATAAATAAATACGAAGTTGTTGAAAGCTTTGAAAAGTGCATATTTTTCATCTTAGGTTTTCAAACCACAAGACCAGAGTACCCCTAATGGTAAACATGCAGAGAAGGAGTAAGTTATTTCAGAGCTTGTTCTGCTATATATTAGAGTTGGGCAATACAATATGTCACAATATTTCTTTGTTTTGTTTCAGGGAATATTGATATACATCACAATATAAACAGCTAGATTTGTACATATTAAATGTGCCGTTGCTCATAAGTAAGATGTGAAATCCTCAGAAGCTTGTTTTGATTTAAATATTTATTTCCTGTCATACGTTCAGACAGACAGATGTATTACCATATTACATTCCTTTCAGATAACTAAAAAAAGGTACATGTTAAAAACTAGATAAAAAGTCAGGGATAAAGATTTCCAGTTTCAAAAGACAACAAACACCATATCACTCAATTGCTTGGTCAATTACATTTAAAAACCAAAAAGAATGATTCTAAAAATAAATCTTAGTTTACAGTAAGTTTTACAGGAGAACAGACATAAAATTGACAGTTTTTGTCAATATCATATGAATAAGCTAAGAAATTGTCACGGCTGGCGGGGTGAGCCGTGTGGTGTGGGGGAAAAGGAGGACCCAAAATGCGGCAGTGACTGATGATTCGAGTGTTTATTTACAAGTGGTGGAGTGGCAAAAACAGGCAGTGAGGCATGACAAAACAACTGCAGAAACCTAAACTGGGAGAACTAAATGACAAACCTGAGACCATGCAAAAGGGGTGCGGGGCAGAGAGACAGGAACGGAACACCATAGAACGCAGACGAGCCGACAACGAACACAGACCGACACCCACTATATACACACACACATACACAAGGTAATCGGGTAATCGCACACAGGAGGGAAGAACAGCTGATCTGAATACACATGATGACTGGAGGACACAAGCTGAACACAATAACAGACACAGACCGTCAGAATAGAACAGGAAATCCAGAACACGAGCCTTCAAAGTAAAGCAGGAAACACACAGACTGATTTACAACACAACACGGGGACATGAACAGAGCACCAAGGACAGACACAGGTAGGGCTGAATATACACCAAACTTCAGGTTCAACCCTAAACTAATACAAAATCAGAATAAACACAAAACGCTGGGTCAACGACCCAGGACCATGACAGAAATAAAAGCAAATTCTCCTAATCTCTCCTTGTATATTTATTTTAATGGTTTGTTTAGATGTAAATGGTGCCCAAACATCTCCACGGGTGGTGTTGCTACTTCACTGTGCTGCAGGTAACAAGTCACCCTAACTGGACATGACGCTGTTCCCATAGCAATTGGTTGCTGCGCAACTTGATAAGGATTGACTATTCTTATGTCAATGAAAAAAAAGAGGGATTAGAGGAATAAGCAGCATGTAAAATGGATGGATAGCTCTATTGCAATAGTCTCATATTTCCATTGAGAAAAAAGTATAGTGCAATACATATTGTTATTTTATTGCCCCGCCCTAATACAAATATTTATTGGTTTCATAGCATTTTTATAATGTTGGTATCATAAAAAATATAAAACTGTATGAGCTTCTTATCTGGACATTTTAATTCCAATTCTGTTTCAGACATGCTCCAGGACCTTCATCTACCATACAGCCATGTCAGGTATTTGGGCAATTTATGTCAGCATGAGGTTTTTTGCTATTGTTGAAATAATACAATGCTATGTATGTTTATGTACAGTATGCAATCTTTGTTGTTCTTGTTTTTCAGATTGTAATATCTGATACAGAGGATCTTGATCACCAAAACGAAACAAATCCAGTCATGAGTCCCTATAGGTAAATAAAATTGTGTCTTATACGTAATTTTAAACCTGTAACTACAGTACACGTTTGGGTTTGTGAAATGGGTAAAGATAGTTATAGGGTCAACACAAGTTTTTCTAATGTTGGAATTATAATTTCTCAACAGTAAATATGCAGACCTGTGTGCCCCCTGCATTGAGGACGAGGATGAAGAGCTGGTTGAAGTTGCTTCACCGATGGATTCCAAAACACTGTAAAATATCAAATAATACTTCAAATAACAACGCTAAATTGTATAGTCTTGCATTCTGTCTTTCATTTTTGTGATTACAGGGAAGACGTTAACATTACTCTACCTGACATCATTGCAAACTTATCCAGTGCTATTCATCATGGAAGGGTCAGCAGATTCAACATCTCAAGAGCAAATGTCTGGGATGGAGCAGTCAGGGGTTTCAGGCGGTTGTCATACTCTGAAACCAATGACATGTTGGTTAAATTTACTGATGATGCTGGCATTCTAGAAGAAGGACTTGATGCAGGTGGCCCAAAACGAGAGTTTTTGAGTCTGCTAATGAAACACATGAAAGATCGTCCCATTTTTGATGGACCAGAAGGACATCGATTCCTCGTCTACAATGCAAAGGGTATGCAATGATCAGATCTTTGATAAACTTAATTTAAAAACATTTTTGGGACTTGTAAATCAATTTGTTTTTAATTATTATCAGAAGCAACTCATTTTTTTTTGGATTATTTCAACACAGCATTAGTATGTCTATCTGGTCGATTGATCTGACATCGATCGGCTCTGATCGATTGATAGAGAGAGGTGTGTGTGTGTGAGAGAGTTTATCATTTACTGTATTCATTCACAGCTGTAAGAGAGGATGACTACTACCTAGCAGGAAAGATGATAGCTGTGTCAGTTGTGCATGGTGGTCCAGGGCCCCATTTCCTGTCAGAAGAGCTGGTACATTATCTTGCAGGCCAGACTTCAGTAAAAGCAACAGTTGCCTCAGTCACAGATGACGACATAGGGAAAGCTTTACTAGAGGTGAGGACAGCGCAGGATTTGAATGCAGGATAGAACTATAGTTTCTTCATCTGTATGAAATTAAAATCTTCTTTCTTTGTGTAGGGAAAAAAACAGGAATGAAAATCAGACACGTAAGCTTACATTGTGTATGTCCATTTTTATGGGTTTTTCAGATCGACAGTGCTGGTTCAGTGGATGTCCTGCGTGACTGTGTCATAAAACACAGTACTATGCTACAGGTGGCTGGTTGTCTAAGGCATGTTTCCACAGTTGAGGAAAAGAAAGACATTGTGTCTGACTATCTCCGGTGGTATATAATTGCTCGAAACTCATCTGTAATTGACAGGTAAGACTATTATAGAAGAGACTATGCACAACACCGTCATAACAATAATTCTATAATTTCCAACTGAAATGTTTTACATTCTCCAAGGTTTCCAAAGTTCAAAGTGTGTCCATAGTTTATGCATGTATTATGAACTGGTAAATGACACAAAGTTCTCCTCATTCTTTAGATTTAAAGAGGGTCTTTCAGCACTTAATTTCCTGAGTGCGCTCCAGCAACACCCTACTTTGCTTTCCCCGGTCCTGTGTCACATGGAAAAGAAACTCACAGCTCTTGAACTTGAGAGACTTTTCAAACCTGACTTCAGCCCATCTGGAAGTAACAGGAGACATCTGGAAAGTCAAACTGTGGGCTACTGGTCAGACTATCTGCTGGACTGTGAAGGTTTATACCAGTATTTCTTTTAGTACTCATTACAAGACAATGTGTTGAATTCACATATACATATATAATTTTTTTTTAATTCTTTGCAGAATCACAAACTGCTGTGTCGGTGGGCGATGTTCTGATGTTTGCAACTGGGCTAACATCACTGCCACCTTCTGGATTAGATCCACTACCAAGCCTACAGTTCCTGGATGACTCTTTATTCCCGATGGCAAATACATGCTTAAACTTATTGAAACTACCCATGACAACCTCATATTCTGTGTTTAAATCCAACATGGATTTTGGAATTCAAAACTCCCCAGGATTTGGATGTTTCTAGGATGTCTGGCCTTGTATTTCAAACCTGCTGTTGATTTGTTTCTCTAGTTTTTAAGTCAAGATTTTTTTAAAATATGTTATGAATAGGAGAAGGTGGGACATACTAGTGGTACAGCACAAATCCATTTTGGTTTACCAGGTGTAATTTTATTAGATAACCCAGTCACTTACAGCTGCTTCTTCTTGGCATTACATTGTAAATTCTGTAGGTTTTTTTGATACAGGACTTATCCAGAAATCAGTTATGTATTTGAGCGTGTTTTTTTTTATTCTAAAATGTAGGTACATATGTTCAAAGGAGATTGAAAATACAATGGCTTGACTTGATTTGTTCAAAGGTTTGACAGTGCCGCTAAAAGTAAAGGCATTTAAAAGTGCACCGTGTTCTACTCTTAAAAGTTGTAATAAACCCACAATACAGTGCAAGATTTGATTTTATTATTTATCGAAATGTTCAGGACTGTATCTCAACTTCCATCAGCTAAACAAGCATCACAATTTGCAAGACATTGCAGTAAGAATGTGCTTTTACAAACACTAACTTAAACTTTTGGCATCTTCAGCCAACTCATGTAGCCTAGTCCAAAAATACAGCATATGCTATAGGTTTTGGTAAAAAACCAAAAAAAAAAAGGTTGGTTTTTTTGGTTTTTTTTTTAGAAATTTGCAATTTCTAATAACTTCATGTAGAGTTCAGTGGCAGACTCCCAGCAGACTGGCTTTTGAAAATGATTTTGCTCCATTACAAAATCCAGATACTCCTGTATGTTTGAGTCCCCACATACAACTACTGACAACCTAGACTCAGGAAAAGTGTCCAGTTCAGATTGTTGAATCAGGAATCCACAGTCCCTGGAGCCGTATCTGTGGTCAATGGAAGACAATTGCATTAATATAGGTTTACACAAAGTAATTATTTGATCATTATTATCCATTACCTGTGGGGTAGGTAGTACAGTTCATTTGGCACGCCTCCTGGACATGAAGCTGTTCTTGAAGGACGAATCCGATGAGTGTTCCACAACTTCACACATTCATCAAGATCCTTCTGAACAATGTCAGTGAAGCAAAATCTCAAAAGGCACTGATGCTCATGACTTCCATTGAAGTATCCAGCGTCTCGAAGATCCGCAAACAGCTCCAACCAAAACTGAGCCCTACAGAAATTGTTAAAAAAAAATTGTTTAGAAATAGTTTAGTTAGTTTACATGGCATCGTTTCACAACATGTCATCGCATGGCACTTTACAGTTCATTTTAACTGAATCATATATAGACTCCAGTCAGTTTAAATGTTTTCTATTGAAAGGGATTGCATACAGGCAAAAATCGAAAACATTTGAGTAATGTGCAAAAGTTCATTTATTTTAGTAATTCAAATTAAATGTGAAATTACCAATATTGACTCATTACATACAAAGTGAGGCATTTCAAGTATTTGTTATAATGTTAATAATTAAGACGTAGAACTTATGAAAAACATGTTCTATTTGTTTGGGTCCTTTTTGCATAAATTACTGCCTCCATGCAGCGTGGTATGGATGCTATCAGTCTGTGGATGTGTTGAGGTGTTATGGAAGACCAGGATGCTTCAGTAGCAGCCTTGCAGTCTTAGCCACTACACTATGTGACACCCCTTTCATCCACACTTACATTGGACAAAACTTTCTATTAATGTGCTTTGATAGTCTCTGGGAACAGCCAACGTCTTTTAAGGTGTTCTTTATGGAGGGTGTCAATTATGTGTTTTTTTCCCCACAGCTGTCAGGACAGCAGTCATGTCCATCCTGTGAGTCGTCCTAAATTAGAAAGACCAACATGTGACTGGACTCTCCGCTGAAGTGGTCATCATGATGGTGACGTAGTGCGCACTGAACTGCAGCCATAATGCCGTTTTCTGTCCCACAGTCAGTTCTCAGTCTCATCGGTACAACACCAAGGCTCCCAACACATGACAAGTAATAGTAAGCTATGACCACTGGATTATTATTGGTTGGTCCACATTCTAGCCACAAAACCTTGCGTGAAAATCCATCAATGCACCCTGAAATGGCCAAACCGAATGGTTTGAGCTTGTCATAACCATCAGCATGCCACATGTAGTTGGGTCCCAGCGAATGATAGGTTCTCCTAATGAATCTTCTGCGTGTTCTCATCTGGCATCCATGAGGATTAAGCTCCCGGAGTATTTTCATCACATCATCCCTCTTCACTTTAAGATGATGCTTTTGTTTAAGTACCTGCCACATTGTTCGATACCCAAACAATCGCCCAGGTCCTTGAAGCTCCGCTCTGATTGCGTTAATGATTGTTGTTCTGGAGTGAAAATGTTTTCTTCGGTAAAGTCCAGCATTATTGAGTTTACTTTTAAGACTCCTTAAACTCATCTTTACACCATGCAAAGTTAACATCATGTCCATGATAACACTATATGAGTGACCTTCGTTGAAATATTTAATGCAGCACTGTAGCTTGTCTGATCCTTCGGCCTGGTCTGTGTCCCGCAAAAGCTCCAGAGACCGTCCACAGGAAGCACAAAAAGGGGTGAAGAGGCAGAAGCTAACGCCACAAAACGGACAAAACATTTGTCTATTTTTAGTGCAGCGAGCACGGTCAGGGTAATGAGGAAGCGCTGTGAGGAGTGCGTTTCTCGACGTTTGTTTACATCCCGAATCACTTTTCTGGGCCCTGTTTCAGGAAGCCGGTTTAGTGGAAAAACTGAGTAAGTATACCCTGAGTTAACGAAAACTCTGGGTTTTCGGTTTCACAAAGCGAGTTCAGCTGAAGCCTGAGTGAGTCACTATGACGACACACGCCGTGAAGCTAACCTGCCCCCTAGCAGGTTTACTACAACTAACCCTGACTGACCCCGCCTCTTTGTCGGAAACCTGACAGCAGGAAGTGTCAGACATGGCGTGTCCCTTCCTTGAAGAGCCAGTAGATCGTGAAGCCCAAATTCTCCGCAGAGCTCTCCGCCGGGAGAGAGTGATCAGAGCGCGTTTGGACATTTTATCATTTCCTGATGATTTTCTGTGTGAACGTTACCGTTTCTCAGCACAATCTATAAGTTATTTGAATAACATCCTCAGGCCATATATTACGCATGTGACACATCGTGGACATGCTCTCAGTTCTGTACATATTATTTGTATTGCACTTCGGTTTTTTGCAAACGGGAACTTTCTGTATAATATTGGTGACGCTGAGCACGTTTCCAAGGCTACCGTCTGTCGGGCAGTCAGGAATGTTACAGTTGCACTGAAACGTCTCCTGCACTCGTCTGTGGTGTTCCCCGGTCATAGACCCACAAGATTCATCAAAGAGGGATTCCACAAAATTGCAGGTATCAGGATGACCAAAACTTAATTTATGATGTGGTGATACTTGGACTACTACTTAAATTTTACATTTATTTTCAGGGTTCCCAGGCGTGATTGGCTGTATAGATGGCACTCACATTCCAATCATTGCTCCTTCAGTAAATGAAGGAGACTATGTGAACAGGAAGTCTTTCCACAGCATTAATGTGCAGGTACATAGTTCCCTGTAGCATTTCAAACTAACAAATTATTTCATTATAGTAATGGATGCTAATTTGTGTTCTCTGCACTGTGAAGATCATATGTGATGCTGCCAACATTATCACAAATGTGGAAGCCAAGCGGCCAGGCTCTGTCCATGACTCACAAATATTCCGTGAATGTACACTGAGCACAAAATTTGGACATGGTGAGTTGAGAATACTTTAAAATATATAAAGACCAATTGCTTCAGGGACATTTGAACTGAAGTGTATCCTTCTGTCTTAGGAGAGTTCACTGGCTACTTGCTTGGTGATAGGGGGTATCCATGTTTACCCTATTTGCTTACCCCTTACCCTGACCCTGAACCGGGCCCACAGCAGCGATATAATCTGGCTAATTGCAGGACAAGAGCCAGAATTGAAATGACTATCGGAATGCTTAAGGCCCGGTTCCAGTGCCTGCAAAGACTCAGGGTCACCCCAGAAAGGGCATGTGACATTATTGTGGCATGTGTGATTCTTCACAACATTGCCACAATTAGAGGAGAACACTGTCCTTCTGAACCAGACATCAGCAGTGATCCAAACCATGAACATCCTGACCCTCCCACGGACATACAAGATGGAAGCACAGTCAGAGACACCATATGTCACAATCATTTCTTTTGACCCATCACCTCAACATGTTGAAAGAAGGATAAACAGATTTTTTGTTCAACTGGCTTTATTGGTCGCCTGTATTTCCTGTACACAAAGTATTAAAAGATGTAAACCTCATAAAGTGTCTCTGTTGCTTCCTCCTCTGTAACAGCTGTCAATGTTTCTCCATTATTTTCCTGTAGTAAAGAAATAAACAACATTGCTGTTCTACTGTAAACTCATATAATCTGTGGAGTATTACTCACAACTGCATGTTGGTCTGGCTCAACAGGAGGCTGCACCAGATGCAGTACACCACCACCATCAACTGATAGAATATGAGGTTTATACAGGTCACTTATAACTTACAAGGGACCAAATGGCAATTAACAAACATACCAATCACCTTACACGTCATTGTCATTATGCTCTCAAAGACAACCAAGACTGAGGGAAGGCAAAATCAGTAGGAAAATAACTTCACTACAAAATAATTCGTTATGGTAAAGAGTTTATCAAATGAATGAGTAGCACTGCAAAGGTGACTGTGAAGAAAGGATGTATGCACATCATGTATTATTTTGAATTTACCCCCTATGTAGGCACTTGTGTCTTGCGGGGTTATTGACTCAGAGGATGTCCCCGCAGAGATGCCTTCGGCCACAGGGCGCCCACTGTTTTGGCTGAGGGCCAACTGCTCAGCCTCTGTGAGTGGTGGTGGTGGAGGACCCCCACCTGTTTTTCGGGCCTCCGCTTTTTTTCTGTTGGCTATAACGGGGTCACATTTGAGCATACAGAGTAAGCAAATATGTACTTGTAATGTGCTCAGATAATTTCAATAATTTCAATAATTACAGAAAGAAAATTAATGTAGCCTCTAACTGCAATTGATTTACATGGGACAAACAGACCAAGCACTATGGCTCATAATACAATTACACCTCACCTGTTTGGACTATATTTTTATATTTCATTTTTACTTGCTGCCAGGAACGTTTGGGGCCTGTTGGGTTGCACCTGCGCTCACATCACGTCACAAAATAAAATGTATAAAATAACAAATAAAATAACATATGATAAAATAACGTGTTAAATGGGTGGAAATCCCTAGATCAATGTTTATATTAACACTCACGCATTGACTCTGTCGGCTATGTTTTGCCATGCATGCTCCCTTTGTTTTGCAGCTGAGGCTGTGTTACTTTTTTTCTGAGAAATTTGCATGTTATCGGCATATGCTGCCATCAGAATTTCGGCCTCAAGCGCTGTAAAATACATTGACCGCGCCTTCTTTCCCTCCGTCTCCATGGTGACTCGCTTAATCTGTGCTCCACTGATCAGGGCTTTATGTATCCTCGTCCGCGCGCTTCACTTGGGGTTAAAGCAACTCCGCGTTGACTGAACTACTTGTTATCAGCCTTTCTGAAACCGAATATTCCGAGTTGGACAGTTCGGGGTTACTCAACCCTGCGTATCGTTTTTCACTCTGAGTTTTCTAAACCGGCTTCCTGAAACAGGGCCCTGAGCTACAAATATGGAGTAAGCCTAATCGTTGTGTCACTTCCGGTATTTCAGACAATCCCTTTCCGTCAAGGATTTTTAATTTGTTGCGGGTTTATTTTAATTTGTTGTGGGTTTTTGTAATTTGTTGTGGGCTTTTTGTAATTTGTTGTGGGCTTTTTGTATTTTGTTGTGGGGTTTTTGTATTTTGTTGTGGGCTTTTTGTAATTTGTTGTGGGCTTTTTGTATTTTGTTGTGGGCTTTTTGTAATTTGTTGTGGGCTTTTTGTATTTTGTTGTGGGCTTTTTGTATTTTGTTGTGGGCTTTTTGTAATTTGTTGTGGGCTTTTTGTATTTTGTTGTGGGGTTTCTGTATTTTGTTGTGGGCTTTTTGTAATTTGTTGTGGGCTTTTTGTATTTTGTTGTGGGCTTTTTGTAATTTGTTGTGGGCTTTTTGTATTTTGTTGTGGGGTTTTTGTAATTTGTTGTGGGCTTTTTGTATTTTGTTGTGGGCTTTTTGTAATTTGTTGTGGGCTTTTTGTATTTTGTTGTGGGGTTTTTGTAATTTGTTGTGGGGTTTTTGTATTTTGTTGTGGGCTTTTTGTATTTTGTTGTGGGGTTTTTGTAATTTGTTGTGGGGTTTTTGTATTTTGTTGTGGGGTTTTTGTAATTTGTTGTGGGCTTTTTGTAATTTGTTGTGGGGTTTTTGTAATTTGTTGCGGTTTTTTAATTTGTTGCGATTTGCACTTCCCAGCCACCGTAGTTATCGCTGCGTGGAAAACAAGAGGTACTAATACACGCCTGAATAATGAAGAGAAAATTACTTTGGGAATCAGGAAGTCCTTCACCATTAATGTTGAACAACTCTCAGTGGCTCTCAAGCAATCAAGCAATGGGATTTACAAAAGATTTTAATTTGGATGCATTATCCAAACTCCTTACAGACCAAAAGGCAGGCAATTGCTTTGACAAAAGATATGCATTGATAAGTTTGAAGGTCAACAAGCTGCTGCGGTGGAGATATCAGCAGCTGGTCTGTACAACTCGCAGTCAGTTGCTGTAAAATGCAATACACACTTAACGTATATGCACACATTAGAGGGTGACCAGGTGGTTAAACACCACTAAAGAGTATACAATTAGCCTTCTTCAGTTCTCATCAAAGTTTACGATGAGTGAAATGCTGCTTTTTCATCACATATCTGAAACTCACATGAAGCACAGCTTACAATATCCAAATGCTGGAAAGGAGAGCAGCTAATGAGTCCCCATGTAGAGAATAAAAGGGGGATTAATGAACAACGCAGTTTGGTGTGAAGAGACTAGGCACCCCTCACCCAAACCCTTTACAGTGTATGCATATACTAGGTGAGAATATTCCGAGGCTTTCACACGTTGCTTCAGTATTGAATGGTCTGTGCCTCGCTTGGAGGAGCATTCTGCTGATGGAATCAAAACCCCTTTCACAGATTCAAATGAGGTGCACTCAGCTGTGATTGGTATTGGAAAAGCATTTGTCTGAACAGAGGCTCACAGAAGGCTTCTTAAATACAAGGCAATCACAGTGTCTAACGCAGAGACGAGGCGAGAGGTGTGCCCGGACTGCAGAGTGGAAAACAGGACAAAGGATTATGATGGTAATAAGCAGTAAACCAAAACAAAGTCATCCCCTGATCCCTAATTCTCTCTCCCTGTCGCTCCCTGTCTGTCTATCTCCCTCACACCTAAATCCGCTAACATACTCTCTCCCTTCTTCTTTCCCTGCCTCGCACTCACCACATATTGACAAGGCCCATTTTTTTCACTGTGTCTGAGCTACAATTTAAAACTCATTTCTCATTATTTGCGGTGAATCCCTACACACACACAATTTCTAATCTGTCGAGGCCGTGATGGCTGTGCGCAGAAGCACAGGCTCTTTTGCAGATGCCTGACTGTACACCTATACGCGATGTCAACTCTTGCACACCCGGCTGGGCCTTATTTCATTACAGGCGTCAGCAAATGTGCATGCCGTCAACTGTGAACTTTTGTGCTAATGTCTTTTTTTGCCCTGCTTTAGCTGAGCTCGTGGTGTACACATTGAAGGCATCTTTAAATCCCAGTGACAATGTGCAAGTGCAAATTAGAAACTATTTCTTGCTCGCAAGTTTTAAAAGATGTGACAGAGCAGTGATCTAGAATCTGAAAGCCTGGGACACAAAGGATAAAAAAGAGGTGGATGAGTTCGGGTAGCTGGGTTGGGAGAGGTTTTACAAACCTCTAATTTGGCCTTGTTAATGAAAGGTTGTCAGGGCTATACTGTATCCCAAAGTGGCTCCCCTCCTGCTTTTCTTCATACCTTTGACGGACATTGGAAGGTTGTGTGTGTGTGTGTGTGTGTGTGTGTGTGTGTTTTGTGTGTACGTGCATGAAGACGAAACTGAGAGAGGCAGGGGATAGAAGGAGCCATTATTATGCCTGCAACAACAGGGGCTGGCAGCAGAGAAAAGAGAAGAAAAGAGAGGAGAAGATTGTGTTTGGAATTGTCCAAGTGTGGCAGTAGTGGTCCTCAGTCACTTTATCAGTGCCACAGCAGCACGTTTTCCTCCCATCTCTCTGCTCAGCGACTACTCTTCCACCCTCTTAGAGCAGGAAAAACACTCGCTCTCTCACCACGGATAGTGCAGCACAATAACCAACCTTTTCTTCCCCCACCTACCCTGCTCACGCTATCTCTTCACTCAACATCGCTCTTTGTCTAAATGCTTTTTTTTCTTTTTCCATTGCTCAGCCCCATCATATTTGTAGAAGTGCAGAGTACTGAAAAATTGCCACACTTCACTTCGTCTGCACATTCTATTTCTATCTGTTCACTTAACATCAGGGTTAGGGTGTAAATACCGCACCGTGTCTGGTTACTTGGAGGATTTCTTAGAAAGGGTTTAGGGATTTTACACACAATATAAAACTCTAGAATTTTATCTGGAAAACAGATTACGGTTTTGGGATGCTGCATCTGTCAAAAACTAAATTGTCTGACCAGCAACATTCTTCATCGTAACACTTCTTGATGTATGCTCAATCATCCAGGTAAGTAAATCTCCAAAAGTTGATTCTATTCATCTGGACGCAGCATTTTCAGTGGGAGAAACATTTCGTCACTCATCCAAGTGACTTCTTCAGTCTCAGCTGACTGCAGGTTTCCCCAATCTTATAAACAGAACATTTGCATAAAGACTGAAACCAGCCCACTGAAGGAACTGGCCTGGGAGGTTCATCGTAACACGTTTGACTAATTGCTTTGCCTAAGAAGTTGTTGTTTTCTGTCAGTCTTTTCCTATCTGGACCTACTTGCCAACAAACAAGACAGCAACTGCAAACCAACTTCCTTCAGCACGGTGCCTTTTCTGTATTAGTTCTATATTTATTGAATTCGTTTAGCTGTTAATGATCATTTAAGTCACCACTGCCATGTGCTAATGTTTTTGATAAATTCAGAAAACCTCAATATCAACACCAGCTTTGTAGGGCAAAGTCAGTAAAGAATGAAATCCTAGTTTCTAATGTGTAGAAAATATGCTTAGCTTATCCACAAAAGAACAGAAGTGTAATGCTTGGGAACGCACATCAGATTATTAGAAAAAAGAAAATTCTAAAGGGGCTCACTTTTGATATTCGCTCTTCAATTAAGTGTTTTACTGTTAGATCAAATGAACCTTATAATCATATCAACACTGCATGTCTTAGGCATCTTTTAATTCAGACACCTCATTGTCACTTCATGTTTCTACGCTATAGCAGTGCTTGCATTATTATATATTGTGAGTAAATACTACTAACAGAAAAATATCAACATGCATATATAAATAAATGAATAAAGACCTCTGTATACACAGAATTTAAGAAGCTAAAGAGATTTTCAGTGCCAATCAGCATTCAACAGTTCAGTCATAAATTATTGAATTTGTAGTACTATTTTTTTAGTACTATTAAGACTAAATACCAAATATCAAACAATTTTAACCAAGAAGCAGCCTGGTGGAGTCCATAATCACTATGATACACCAATCCCACACTTAAATAGGATTTTAATCCTGTGATTCTTCATTGCTGTGAAATTCTTTTATAATATTACAGCCTTTGTGCTGGAATGAAACAGCAGAGCAATCTGCAGTTTTTGAGGGTTAAAGTTATACATCTTGCAGGGGATGCGAATGTAACGGTTCAAATATCTTGGATATTTGTGCTGACGTGTGGGTACGTGTAAGGTTTATAAGGTTGTGACTGTTTCCACAATCAAGTCTTCATTTTCCTGGGAGGTTTCATAACCCCAGGAAAATGAAGACTTGATTGAATGGTGTTGATGGTGTCATTATTCTATAGCCACTACACTGTGAAGTCAGCGTTTTCTTCGTCATAAATTCAAGTGAGAAAAAAAATGCATGTTGGCAGAAACAAGTGAGAAATATTATTTTTAAAACTTGTATTTATGATTAAATTGCAGTTATTGGCATAATGATTATGTTTAGAGGCATACTTTGCCTAGTCAAAGACCTATTTTGGCAAGATAAGAAACAAACAACCTGGTGGGAGGAAAAAAAAGGAAGTGACAGGTTTTTTTCCCCCAACACGCCATAGATGTTTGGACAAACACAAACAAATTATTCTCTAATCTCTGGATCACACATGAAAAGATGGGTGCTCTTTCTTTGTACTTTCTGAACACTGAAATACTCAAGAAACTTCAGAGTCTGAAGAATGATTTTATGGCCGTCATCAAAAGGTCACTTTAGAAAAAGAGAGACCAGCATACAGAACAGATAGGTGTGCTCATGTTATGGGAAAACGAGGACAAAGTCATTGCTGGCCAGAGAAAATATTCATCTTTGTTGGTTAGTATTGTGGTGCTGCTACTGCAGACATCTGCTAGTTTAGGTCATATAGAAATGTAGTGTATTTGTTAGCTTCAGATTTTTCTCCAAACAGTTTCAATGATATTTACTCATTAGCCAATCACCAATTCATACGAATTCACAAAGCAGAATGACTTTGAAAAGTGTGCAGTTTGACACATTATTCCAAATGTGACCCCAGAGATGTGTTGTTGGCCTAAAAGTGAGATTTGATCCCACCATATATATTTGTTTAATATGAAGTAGCAGCTATAGGAGTAGGCGATAGCAGCTGATTTGTATTGATAGTGCAATAAGCTATGTACCTTTTAGTATGGAATCAGATTTCTTTGTATATTTGTTTTTGTATGAAACAATTAAATCTAAAATAGCTGTTTTCCTCTGTTTCCAGTGTCCCTGCTAAGCTAACCTGCTAGTCACTGTAGCTTTGTATTGAAACAACAGCTATGAGAATGTAGTCAATTATATTAAAAGACCAGTTTAGTTAAAAATGTTCACAATAGGTATCCTTTGGGTTGTTTCTGCAAACATGTAGCACTTTTAACACTGCAAACGCTTAAATGCAAATGCAGGTAAGTTGCGGGTTTGAAAGTGTAAACGTGCAGAACTACTTGTAAAAATCTACCAAGCCACAGTAACTAGTTTGTCATTATTGCACACAGAGGCACACCAAAACAAACTAAACTGAGAGTGTGATAAGCTTCAGTGGATAATTGATCAGGTTGAAATTACTAATGGATTTCTGCAGAACTTTCCCCAGAAAATCTATTGTGCTTCAGGTCATCTATTGGGAATCATAGAGGTATGTAATACAGTGAAATGGCCACAGAACACAGCGCTAATAATTTGTTTACACTTCAACCCCATTCTTTCGATTTTCATTCACGGCACGAACCACCTGACAAGTACCACCTTCAGGGACTTTAGTTAGTTTAAAAAGCAGCACAGACACTACAGAAGGAACAATAAAACAAAACTTGTTATACTATTATATATTATACTTCATGTTAATGTGTACTGCATTTATTGATGGTTGTTTGTTTTATTGTTAGTATATAGTTTAAATGTAAATCTGAAATTTACTGTGCATGCATATACATATACCTTTACATCTGTTTTAGGGTCTACATATATCCACGATTTCATGTTTTTTGCATGAGTATCAGTAGTTGCAGTAGTAACGGAATGCTAATAATAAAAGTAGCAAGATAAAATAAGTATCCTTTATTTATCCTATCCTGGCAAGGAAGGGTTAGCAGGTGTGCGTGTGTGCATGCATTACTATCATATAATGATGTCACAAAAAAATGCTGTTTTTCAAATTAATACTTTGATCCTTCTTAGCACTGAGCAATGTATATTTGTAACATATGAAAAATATATCCTCTTTATAACTGAAAATAATGATTTGTGTATTTGTATTTGTTTTTAAACCAGTGAGGTGCGCAAAAAATGTTTTAGTAAGAAACAAACAAAGCATTAGTTTTGAAAGCAGCAAAATACACTGCTGTGGCCAACTATATATATATATATATATATATATATATATATATATATATATATACATACATATACATACACATACACACACACACATATGTATGTATGTATTTTATAAAAACATGAAGATACAGTCATCTGCTAATTTTTATATGTTAAATTATACACAGTAGTCAATCTTTTTTTTTTTTTGATAAAACCATCCCACCAATTATAATTAATTCACAATAAACTTGACGTTGAACTCTGTGTGTGTTTGTGTGTCTGTCACAGGCAAATTTTATATCTCTGCACACTTTACCTTCTTAGGTTCACCTACACCTTCTTTCATCCACAAGCAAGCCGGTGTGTATTTATGTGCTTGTGTGTGTGTGTGTGTGTGTGTGTGTGTGTGTGTGTGTGTGTGTGTGTGTGTGTGTATCTCGTTGCAGCTCTGTCTGTCTGCCTTTAAAGAGGCTGTGAATGATCTTATTTAGTGTGTACTGATTGCTGCTTTAACCTGGCGGCCACGCTGGCTGCTGCTGCATTAATAATCACGGGGAGCCAGGAGAGCTGGCGAGGCCCGCACCTTGTTCACCGCTCGCTCTCTTGCTATCTCCACGGTACCAAGGAAAAAGCCAGCAAACAGCAGGGGAAGTGTGGCGGAAAATTACAGTCTTCACATGCCAGCCAGGAAGGCTGCTGCTACTGCTCGGTGGGGGCCAGTGCTGTGTGAAGAAGACAGAGGAATTGGGAGGACGTTTTAGTCTATAATGCCTGTGTGGAGGCAGAGGGTTGGTTTGTGTGTGTCTGTGTGTGTGATTGTGTGTTCCTATACTTTTGTCTGCGCTTGAAGAACTTTTAGCATCTCATCTCGAGGGGACTGGTTTAGAATCATGTCTTTTCTTTCTGGTTTGAATTAAAATATGGATTCAAAATTTAGCAAGTGCATATGAGCATATGCATTTTCCAGCACATTATTATGTCTCTTCCATATTTATAAATTGATTTTATATGCTCTACTTTCTTCCAGCAATACAGAGATGTGCATGTTAGATGAACTGAAAACTGAAAATTGGCTGATGGTGTGAATGTGAGCATTTCTCAAAGACAGGTCCAGGATTGCTTATTCATGTTCTGGGACGAGCTCCAAATGACACAACCCTGTCCAGGGTAAACTCGGGAAAAGCACAGGTGAATGTTTTAATTGTTGGTTTGTGTTCGCGCTATTCAATATGTGGTGTTTGAAAGTGAGCAAGCAGGAAAGAAACACAGAAAAGCAGAGCATGGGAACACAACAGTCGACCATCAGATCTCCTTTATGTCAATATTAACTGAATGGGTTGAAACTGCTGCCCTTTTTATGTGTGGCCAACAAATTTCTCTTTCAGTCCAGTCCAGACGACATTTTGATTGGTTGTGTGAAGATTAAAGCTTCGCACTCTCTGCCAGGGAGAACAGTATAATTGATATTTCAGCTCTGGGCAAACTTGCTCTCGCAGGCCAGTGGCTGTTTCAGCAGAAAATTAATGTTAGCACAGCTCGGCGGCAGAACCGTCGGCATGTTTCAGGAAATATACTCTGAGTTGGGTCTCTCTGGTCCACTGGTTTCTGCTGCAAGTCTCAGTGCAAGTGTATAAAATGAACATCCTGTGCTAGGAAAGTGGGTGTTGGCTTTGCACACACCGACACACACACTCGCACACATAGACACGCACAAGATTATTGCAAACTAAAAATTTGTGCTAATGGTAACACTATGGGGGTTGGATACTATATTTCTTGTAATGACAGTTAAACATCTAGAAATGCTTCTTTCATGAGACTCACTTTCGCCCTTGATATTATGATGCCAAAATGTTGCCATAAATTTCAAGAAGTCAAGCACACTTCAGAAAAAAATGCTGCGAGAGCGTGAGTACAGTTTGATTGGTCCTAGTGCTTCTCAATGCTATCAACATGCTCAACAATGAGGAGAATCTCTTGTCTACTTCATTAGCACATGTATCATTCCGCTGGTGTGAAGAACATAAAAATTGACCTAGCATGAAACAACGCTGGAGTCATTGTACCGATAGCACCCGCATGGTGCACTTGTCCTGAATGGGCCATTTAAGTGGACACAGGGGATTAGGCAGATGATGGCAGCCAAGGTCCTCATACTGGTGCAGTGTGACTCGGACCACATTAGCACAACATTAGTCTCATTTCCATTCTGATGGCGTGTGCTTCCACACAACAGTGGAGAGTGCGACCAAAATCATTGTGACCCTCACGCTCCAGCCTTTCATTTCCTGTCGCCATTCAAACCATCCTTATCTCTCTCTCTCTCTCTCTCTCTCTTTCTGTTCTCTCGCTTTCATTTTTGCCCTTTCTTTGCTGTTTCCTTTTTTTCTGTCCTTGCCCCTGCACACCCCAGTCTCTCCCCTCCATTTCCTCTTTTTCTTTCTTTCCTTCTTGTTCCACATCAGCGCCTGGGTGAAGCTTCTCCTCGTCACGCTTGGCCGCACTCCCCTTAATTACCATGTATTCTTCTTTAGCTAATAAAAAACGCTGATGAAACTGATTACATGGCAGCAGGGCTTTGTGTGGTGTTGGATTTAGTCACGAATGGAGAGTGAGAGGAAGAATAGAGCAGGAAAAATATATTAAAGGACAGAAACACAAGGGTAAAGAAAATTCTAGACAAAGGAGTTTAGTGAGATGCGGAGAGAAGGATGACTAAAGAAGGAGAAATAGGACTGGCGGATGAAAACAAGAAAAAAAAATAGCAACGGTTTGGGCAGTAACCCGTTTGTTGTCTTTGTTGTTGTTTGGGTCAGAGATGCTTTAAGCCCTAAGGGAACTTCCTCATCTTATCACAGAGAGCAGACGGCTGGCACATCTTTCTCATTACTAGCCTCTCAGTTATAGATTACTCCTGCCTTACTCCTCTCCCCAGCCACAGGCAGTCTCTGTTACAGTCTACAGAGCCATGCTTGCACCAAGCGTAGTTTGAACTCCTGAATATAGACTTTGCCTTTTTCATTTCCCTTTCATGAGAATTAAGTCACTCTCTCTGTCCATGTAATTGTAGTTTGAACTAAAACCAACTGTGGCATGGAGAAGAAAATGAATTAGGGATTCTTGTTTGATTGAAAAGCCTTCTAAGAGGAGTTGAGTAGCTGGGATATGATACACTCTTTCTGTTTGCTTTATATTGCATTCCTGCTCAGCTGGATGGAGTAGTGCTTGTTGAGTTTCACACTCAGTGTGTTAACACTTGATTGTAAGACTTTTAGTTATAGAAGTAAAACTGATGTGAACATTTTGTTTGTCATGTCAGTTAAGATACAGAGAATTGGGTAGATATCATTTATGAGCATGAAAACCTTTGTTTTACACATTTAAAGAGTTGTGTTTCAATATTGTGAGGCTGACTGTTACAGTAAATTTATCTCTTATGTTAAAAATGAATGCAAACATATAGACACTTCCTGGGAAACTTCTGAGAAGTACATTATTCTGAGTGAATGGTAATAGGTGACTTTTTGTAATTATCTTTGTGAGAGAGAAAAACTCGGATTTTCCTAGTCAACAAGTTAGAACGTAAACTAAGACCTCTGTGCCTACCAAAAGTGCAATTTTCTGTATTACTATCTATGCCCATTAGCAACAGAATAGTGCTACACAACAGCTGTTGATGCACACAGATGCTTCGAAACAAGCTGTGCCATTACTGGTTTGTTGTCCTATTTCATGACCCCTTTTCAATAAATACGGAAGCCTGGTGAGCCATTCTCCACATTTACATGTTAATGTTTGCAATTTGTAAACATAAATTGAAAATGTCAGAAGCTCAATAGCTAAATGGAGATAAGTAAACACATTATTTAAACACTGTGGCCACTTAAAGTCGGACACCCATTCAATACAAAAGGAAAAAAAATTATCGGGAGGAAAGGGATGAGGAGGAGGAGGTGGAAGAAGACAAAGAGGAATAAGAAAGCGAAAAAGAGGGCAGGGGTGCTTTAATTCGCACAGCACGTACTTGCCGAGGGGGTGAGACGATTAGGTTTGTGATGAGAGGCAGCAGTGTGACGGAGAGGGCATGGGGGGTGTCAGGATGAGCGAGGATGAGGGAGATGAGAAAGAGAGAACTACTATCTCGCCGTGCTTTTAAAATCCCACACACACATTTACACAAGTACACATTTATATGTAATAAGTGATACGTACACAGGCAGTTACATCTACTTCTGCACTTATAATGTACCCATATGCACATAATGTCAGCCCTGTTTATCAGTTTCTGTGTCTCCCTTTCACAAACACACATACATGCACAAAGACAGTGGAGTGAGAGAGTCAGTGCAGTCAGCCCTGGTTCTCCTCACTGCACACACATTCATCACTCAGTCGCAGTCCTGACAGAACCCTCTGCCCCACAGGCCACGGGTCCACACATACACACAAGCATACACACACCTTTACACCTACATACAATCACAGACAAAAGAGGTAGAATGAAGAGACACCAGTGGTACCATGAAGTCCTAAAACTGCCCACAGGCTTCGACTTGCTTATAAACATGCTTACTGTGTTCTGCTCCTTTGGTACAGTGCAGTAGTGCTGTCACCTCGGTGAATGTACGGTATGACAAACTTTTGTAACTATCAAATAGAGGTGCTGAAAAGTTTGTGCTTATTGACATTTTGCTGAAGTGGTTAGGCACATAATTACACTAAGGTATCCGGTTGTTCAGTCTGACGTCACTAGCCGTGTCTGGGTCTAAACTCCGCTGCAGGTCCATATATCAAACGATCACTGTGGCATTACTGAGAGTTGAAAAACTGTCTAAAGTCTTTCATCTTTAATAAAATGATCAGCGTTCTGCTCTACCAGGTGTAACAATTGAGTTTAACATCCAGGCATCCATGAAAACGGAATTTATGACATTTAACGGAGTTAGAAGTTAGCAGGGAGTTAGCTCGCTAGCTTCTATCTAAATACAATATAGCATGTCCTGACTGCGGGGTTTTGGAAACAAATTAAAACGTACAGCTTTCTTATCACTTCCAGCATAAATGAAGACAGAAAACTAAACAGCAGTGACATTTGTAGGGTTACTGAAGTTGGGCTAGCTGGTATATAATGATGTGCTACGTGACCGCTAGCGACATAGCTATGTTAGCATAATATAAACAAGCTAACTTTTTTTTCCACTCGATAAAAGTTAACGTGAGTGTTCTCGGTGGTCAGAAACAAATGTAATCGCATGGCAGGATGCTGTAAAAGGACCAAACTTCAGCCAGGAGAACAACTGAGATAATCCATCCACAATACGAGGTTAGTCATTCATATACTGCTTCATGGGCTGGGCTGTAGTTACATCCTAAGGTTTTAAAAACTGAGCTTAAATAAATGATTAGCGGTAATAAAAGCCGAGGGAGGTCAACAGTGATCACTGACTGTTTTAGGAGCTTTTTGAGATCAAATAGAAGAAAATACATAACATTAAACATGTTAACAACACAAAAGCCATATTAAACGCAGACCACTTTAGACCCGGAAGTAGGATTCGTCGCGTCATCACTGAACAACCGGATAGTGGGTGCAGTATAGTATTTAGAGGTATGGTTCTGTTCATTTGATTAGTGTGACTCACTTTCCTCATTTGGAATTTTACTTTTAGTGACATCCACAATTTCCCAAACAATTTTCCAGTTTGTCTACAGCTGCCCATTCATAACTGTATCACCTTGGGGGGGGGGGGGGGGGGGGGGGGGGGGGGGGGGGGGGTGTGTCATTTTTTAGTATTAAGCTTATGGATGTCAAATATGGTCTATTAAAAGGGGCTGTTCTGTGTTTGTTATTGTGTGTTTTGATAATAGTTGTGTTCTGTTAACCTTAATCTTTAGTGAAGTTGTGATGTGAGAAACATGGATTGCTATTTCTCATACAATTCTGAATGGATTAAAAAATGTGAATAATATATATATATATATATATATTAGGGGTGCAACGATACACAAAATTCATGGTTTGGTTCGGTTCGATACTTTGGTGTCACGGTTCGATATTTTTTCGATACAAAAAAAATGTTCATGCCTTTTTAATTTGTCATTTATTAAAATTATAAATATATATTTTAACTCAAAAGTACAGTTTTTAAATTTAACCCTAACCCTTGTGCGTGTTTTTTATTTGACAACGAATGCGCACCTGCGGACCACTTATGTGCAGCCCTGGTTATTTAGCTCGTCATATTGCAGCCACAGAAATTCTTTTGTCCATGAAACCATAAAGCTGCACTTTCTTTTTGCCTTATAGTCTGATTTGTCATAACTTCTCCGTTTTGTGGTAAGCTTTTCTTTGGCTGTCACTTCTTCACCCTGACCTGTCTTATTTGGCTCAGCAGAACTAAAATATATATCGTGCTGCTTTTACACACACACTCACATAAGCTCAGCGATTCTCTGCGCGATCAACCTCTCACATGTTTAAGCTTGCTGCGGGAGATTTCACTTGTCATGTTTGCATAGTAAGCTAACGATTAATAAGACGATGTCAGAGGAATTGGTGCACAAATTATCATCACTCACAGATCAGTGCTGTCGCTCTCTATACACAGTTAGCACGATTGCAAAGTGAAAGCAAAAAAACAAGCGCAAATTCAAACGTGATTTCAATATGTCACATATTGACAGTGGCTCACTGATGCCAATGACATAATTACCCAGCTATATTTCTGAAAGAATGCAAAAGCATTGACATATATTTTTCCTTCCTACAATAGCCCGACGGGCAGGGCAGAGATAGATTTTGGTAGCCCGACTGAAAAAAATCGCTAGCCCCAGGACGTCGGGCTAACGATATTGCAAGCCCTGTATCTGATTGAGGAATCACTCATCTTTGGAAAAGAGAGTTTATTACAGAGAAATGTCTCTTTCCAAAATAAAAGCTATACTATCTGCTTCTTCTGGGCTATATTCTCAGCAGCATAAGGAGAATCATGTGCTAACAGCTGTCTAAATGACTCGGCTAAAGTTAGTAGCATGCTTGTTGTTTTTGTCTTTGCACTAGGATGATGTCGGCGTAAATGTGCAGTCATATTCGTTGTGTTCCCACTAGTGCTTTCAGGTTGATCTCGTTGAAATGACCTTAACGCCACAACACGGCAAATCTCCGTTAACGAGCTACCGCCGATCGCCCCGTGCATGGGGCTAGACGGCCAACACGTTAACGAGCTAACTGCGCTAACACACTAGTTCCCACCCATGTAATTGAGCATTGCGTGGCACATCCAACATACTGTTTTACTTTAGTTCATGACTCGCTTACCTTCAGGGTCATACGTCACATGAAAACCAAAATAATTCCAAACGCCAGATCTGAATGTTGCAAGGAGAGCTTAACTTCTGTCTTGCTAGCTTGCCCTGCGCTCTTCCTTCTGACTATGCTGTCTGTGTTGAGCGCTCAGTGGATCTGCGCTCGACAGTGCAGCCTAGGCGGAGTAGTCGAACGCAGATTCACTGAGCGCTCAACACAGACAGCATCGTCAGAAGAAAAGTTGATAAAATAAATTACAAATGTTGTATTGTTCGATACATATGCGTACCGAACCGAAAGCACTGTATCGAACGGTTCAATATCGATACGAATATCGTTGCACCCCTAATATATATATATATTAGGGGTGCAATATATATATATATATATATATATATATATTGTCAATTTTGTTGTTATGTTACGCAAACAAAAAACATGCAAAAAATTAACATTAACAGCAATAACTGGCTGACAAAAAAGGGCACTTTGCAAAACCGCTAGTGCATTCCATTTGTACGTCCACAATCTACTTCATTACAGTGGCTTTCATTGGTAACATTAAAGAAGAGAGACTGTTCTCTGCTACAACATTAATAATAACACAGCAGTGTCATTTCCATATAGACAATGGACTGTAACATGATTTTGACTTAATGCTTTCGCAATTTTACTTTTTGGTTAGAGTCACTAGGAAACTTTGTGGCCTTTGGTTTATTCAACTGAGAATAGATTCTGATTTAATAATTCGTTTTCTCATCTCCTCTTAGCAAGGAAAGGAGAAAGGGTAGTTTCTAAATTTTTAAATTACTCTTTTAGCTAGGATGTAAAGACTCGGATATAAAGGCAGAATACATGAATGCACTAAACTAAGCAATTAGCAGTAAAACAAAAAAGAAGAGTCTTAGCATTGTAGCAATACACAAAAGTTTGGTTTTCAATATACGTGAAAATGGCAGTGACCAGGGAATAACCATGACAGCAGATGTAATGTCTTTATTGTGCTGCACCAAACAACTAGGCACAGAGGTTTTTTGTGAGAAAGTGGCTGCAGACACTCAGCAGTCATCACAGGAGGCAAATGTCATTTCACAACAGAGAAAAGACAAGTTGTTATTACTCTGAAGACTGGAAGATTGTCTTATAGAGAAAAACTGTCAAAAAACAATATCGCTGGGCCTTGCACCATCAAAGGCCATCCAGAAAAAGGCAAGAAGTTTTACTTGAAAACATATTTTTCGTTAAAGATATTATTATCTAATATTAATATAAATATATGACAATGTGCATATTTTGAGTAATTGCAAAAACTAAATTGTAGTCATGGTAAAATAAAATAAAAAGTGCACCATGTTTTCAATTCTCAGGTTTTACATAGACATAATTAAATCCTTGCTAGGTCTTAAACTTGGCAAATATAACCTTAAATTAACAGATGACCTATTACGCTATGTCAGTGTGGAGTAATTTTGGCCCATTCTTATTTACAGTGTTACAGTTGAGGACTCGATTGAAAGACTTTGATTGTGCCATTTCAGCATCTTGATTCCCTTCTTTTTTTCACTTATTCTGTTACAAATTTGCTGGTGTGCAGATGGCTTCACATTTAACTCTAGAATATCTTTGTAAACAGAGGATATCATGGTCAATTCAGTCCAAGGTGCAAGGTGTCAAGCTTTCATGGCTGCAAAACAAGCCTTAAACAAGGCATATTTGTTCAGTCTTTTTTTCTATTTGTACTATCACCCCTAGTGGGGGACTATAGCAAAACATACAGGAATATCTGATATCTGAAGAGGTGGAATGCATTCATGAACCTAAAGAAGAAGTTCAGCTGCTTTCAACTCAAGTGCTAAAGACAGCCATGACTGAGACATGACTGCATGACTGAGAAGCTGCACAGACATTAGCAAACCTGGAGGAGGAATGGCTTACCTAATTTGAATTCAAGTGGTGATTGCTTATTGGACTTCTGTTTGAGTGTGTATGTCACCTGGGTGAAAAGATGATCTTACCTATCCACAACTTCATCAGCTCGCAGAAGAGGATGCTGGTTAGCTCTGGTGCACCCCAAACTCATGGAGAATCTTGAGGAGGTACAACACATCTTCAGCTATCTGACAGAACTTGAGGGAAGCTAGGAAAATCGAGTTCCATCAGTCCTTGTCCCATATCACTATTGCAGAAGTGACTCTATTCTGCAAGTCTACAGCTGTTGCCATAAGGTTGTTGGTGAAACATCCAACTGTGGCCATTACAGGTAAAGGGAGCTATCTAAATGTAGGGGGAGATGCATTAAGCTGATTAGCTTGTGGGATTCTGGAGGCAGCTGATATATATTGAAAGGTCCAGCAAAGTGTAGTTGTAGCAGTGGCTGAAGCAAAGGACAGGTGTGAGAAGAGTTAGAAAAATCTTCTAAATCTCAATACTATGTCTTCGATCACTAAGGCCTATCCTCCCCAGTGGCCCTGGGCTACCCAAGGCTTGGAGTTTTGGCTCAATTTGTCTGGATTGGACATCTGGGTGATGGTCACCATTTTTAAGAAGAGAAAGCTGAGGTTATATCCCCCTACTTCAGAGATATCATACTCCTCAACCTCCTTTTTGCCAGTGGTTTGGAGACGAGAGATGGCTTCTTAGTTGGATTCAGGAGGAAAAATGTGGTTTTCATTCTAGTTTTGATCCTAGTTCTCAGACAGCTGACCTTGGCCTTTACACTCTTGATGACACTTGAGGGAGCGTAGGAGTCTACATTCACTGTGGGTTATGAACTATTCCAACACAACCCTATCTATCTATCTATCTATCTATCTATCTATCTATCTATCTATCTATCTATCTATCTATCTATCTATCTATCTATCTATCTATATTTACAGATTCATCAGTCAGTCTTTCTTGATTTATTGTTTTACAAGTGTAATTGATTTTCACTGATCAATCATTGTGGTTCTGGGGAAAAATTAAAGTCCTCAGTAAACTGTAAATTATTCATAGTATGATAGGTGCAGTGTACAAGCAAATTCCTATTATTACACACTGCATTAGAATTGTTTACTATAAGGACATTTCTATGTAGAACAAATTCAAATTGTGTCACACTCTTATTATGCTGTATGTGCTAAAAGAAAATTAGTCTCCCTTTCATCATATTTTAGACCTTTTCTCAAAGAGCAACTTCAGAAAATTGGAAAATATACGTACAGAAAGCTTCGCCTAGAGAAATGCATACGCGTGTCTTTGAATGGGCCCATTTGAACGTGAGCTTGTGTGTGTGGATTGCAGTATTAATGGACGTTCCAGTACATTTGGTCTGACGCCAATGGGCCCAATTGCTTAGCATGCCTGCAGGACATTAATTGATGGCCGGGTTACGCTTCCTAATAAGTGTCATAAATAACGGTTTAGCAGGACGAGGGGAAAATCTCAAAAACATTAAACACTGCGTTGACATCTTAATGGAGATTCAACTGAGATGTGATCAAGTAGAATCCGTCAAGTAGGAATTCATTAATGTGGGGCCAAACCCTCCACTCTGGCAAACTTGTGACAGCAATGACAGGGATGGAACAGACCAGCTTTACCGCTGCTCATGTGTCACTTGCAGCTTTAATGGACAGTCTTGTCAACATCCTCATCCCCACTCACACATGGCCCTCCACCAACACAGCTGTTGAAGATCTGTCAAACCTCCGTGTCAGAGAACCACACACACACACAAGCACACTTTCCAAAGTCGCTGATGGAGCCAGTAAAAACCACAGGCCGTTCAATGGCAGCATCATTGATTTTATCCTCGAATTATTGTTGAGGACGCACCATGCCTTGCATACCAATGGCAGGCCTTTCACAGGCAGACAGGCAGGAGGGTCAAATTAGCCCCAGATTGTCACAATTTTTGTTGAAGGAAGGAAGGTTGGAGAAAAGTACTGGCAGCTCTTTTTGGCGATTTGTTCTTGAGCTCATGTGCACACACACATACATAGATGCACATACAGAAAATATATTCATAAAAATTCACCCAGATGCATTTTGCCAGGTTTTCCCCCATTTTCGGTATGTAGCCAGGAAGCTCATCAGTGGAATTGCAGGTTTAGCCAAGTGAAGGTTTTTCTGTGTAACCAAGCCTCAAATGAATGGTAAGAAATCCCTCTGAGCTCTCACAATATACTGTAAGTGAAACTGTAGAGGTAAAAGTATTAGTCCATTGCTAGGGCTATGTTAGGAAGCAGTGTGTTTATTCGAATGCATGTGTGGGAGAGAGAATGCGCATATACACCGGGGAATGCTCTTTTGTGGGGGTGTTTAAACGTGTGAATGGGATTCTAAATGTATGCAAATACAAGCTTATTTGAAAATACAAGGTTAGCATGTGTGTATGCCTGTCGACAAAAGCTCCATAGACGTCTTTTCCAAAAATGTCAAATTTATACATTTATTCCTTTTTTCAGTTTTCAGTGCAAAAGAAGACTAGCACTCAAACCAGTTGTACCTCAACAGAGAGTGTTTTAAATTAGATATATGAGAAAATTAGGTACTTTATTTAAAAAGGATTTTTACATTATACCTAATTACCATATATAAGATTACTCAAAGTGACAATGAGTTTACCTCAGTAAAATATTTTATTATCCTTGCTGTCAATCTGATTGACTAGAAACAAATGTACAATAGCACTGCATATGAAGTGCCATGCTCAGCTCTTTCAACAGAGTAGTGGATGTGGTCTATCATTAGCCTACATACTGTCTTGACAGTTGCTTTTGTTAAAGGAATCCCCTTAAGTGTATCAACTAGGTTCTCTGAAGTTTCTATTGTGAATGTGCCAGTTTTTCTGAGGTAAGTAGAACTGCTGCAGTGACAGCCACCGTGTGTAAATGTGTGCCTGACGGTGTGCATGTTTCTGTATGTGTGCTCGCATGTGCATGGAAATGTCTGCTGGGGCCTGTGGGGTGACAGTTCTGCTCTCGGCAAGTAGGTAATTAGCATGCATTATTCAAATGAAAGACGGAGGGAATGAGGGTGGGGACCTGTCCACCTGGTTGTCAGCATTGGAGCCCGTCTCGTTCAGCGCCACTTACTCCACACATTTAGAACATCAGAACGTCTCTTGTCAGTATATTACCCTCTTCCCTAGCTTGGATATAATACACTTTTACAAGGTCCCATTAAGAGTGAAGATGTGATAGAAGTAAAGCCAAAATTAAACAACATTTAATCTTTCGACTAAAACAGAAATGCCCATGTTAGACATTTGTATTTAAATCATATTACATCTATTACATTAGTACAGAAATGTCAGCAATTGTGAGCAAATTTCGGCAAAAAAAAGGCAATGTGACCCACTGTAGTTCCATTCAAAAGTGTACCATATGAAAAGGTCATAATTGCCTGAAATCAAGCTAAACTTCTTAAAAATAATATTTATGTTGTTTATCTTGTAATATAATGACCTTGAAATCAGTGACTTTCACTTTAATATACAAAGTCAGCTATTGAATTTTTTCCCTCTTGCCATGGCTGCTGTGGTGGTCTCACAAGGTATGCTACTTCACTTTCTTCAGGCCTGTCTGAACCTGCAGACATCCTATATCAATCCTATATCAATCCTATATATGTATATATGTGTGTGTATCTATCTATCTATCTATCTATCTATCTATCTATCTATATATATATATATATATATATATATATATATATATATATATATATATATATATATATATATATATATATATATATATCTATAGATATATATATATATATATATATATATATATATATATAGATAGATAGATAGATAGATAGATAGATAGATAGATAGATAGATAGATAGATAGATACTGATCTTGAGAAGATGGAAGGAAATATTCATTCACATGAAGTAAGTCAATATGAAGATAGACACAGTGTAACAAATGCTTTAACTGTGAGGTTTAGATTGTGTCTGTCAGTTCAGCTGCATGAGGTGCTCCTGGCTGTTTCACTCTGTGTCATGAGTGATTATTAAAGTTGCAGCTATTTTTTGCCACATACTTAATTTTATCTAACATGACTTTAAAGCTTATGTTAAGTGTCTGTGGGAGCATTACACTTACATTACACAGCATTACATTACAGCATTACACAACATTACTAACTATGTTCTCCTTTTTTTGTTTTGTTTGTTTTAAGGGAAACATAGTGGAAAAAATATGAATAGGCTTGAAAGCAACATACACATTTTTAGTGATACTTTTGAAGGCATGTTATAATAAGCTACTCTATCATCTTGCTATTGCAATGTTAATTTTGTTGTTAGAATATAGTGGGAAAGATTTGAAGACTTATTGGACCGAGCCATCAAAATTATGACACCAGTGTGTAAATATTGTATTCTAGTTGTTGACTGATGATGGAGGATGCCATTCTTTGGACTGACATTTCGTATATTCCTGGCTAAATACAGGTCAGAATTAATTAACAAACAAACAAACAAATAAACAGAAATTTATATAGGAGTTTCCACTGCAGTTCAGTCTTTTGTAAAGGATAAAGCATTTGTATAAAAAAAAAAGTTTCTCTTTGTTAGTATGAATGAGCCAAATTACATTTCTGCAGGAAGTAAACTGGCAGTAATACAAGTTGAAACAATATGTCTTTGTGAAAACATAAGATGTAAAAACAAATCTATGGAATAAAAATCATAAAGCATCTCATATCTGCACCTAATGGACCAGTGCAGCATTTATACTCACATATGCAACATATCATGACTTTTAGCTTTGTTTCATATATTCACATATTATACCAGTCACCAGGTGTTTCTGTCTTACCACTGCCGTTTCTGTTGCATTATCATCTTCAAGCTGATATTTTAGGCACAGATGAGTCATTAGCACCTTATCATGCACCTATTCTCTAACCCCACCACACCACCCCTCCAGGAGTGGACTGTGTTTACTTAATTGATCAATTAGCTGCTTGAGAAGGCTTCTACTCCTCCACACGTCCCATTTAGCCAACATTTACATGTGCCAGTTTAATTGTGTCCCTATCTCCTCTCCCAAATTATTTACCTACTCACTCACCCACACTGCAAAACTCCCATTGTCCCCTGGTGACTGATAGTCTGACTGGAATGGCAATGTGCTTCCTTCATCATAATTTTACCCTCTCACTGGAAAATGATAAACAAGGCAAGAAGTTAACTAGATACAAGTTTAACCTACACTACAACAATAGGTTTTGTGCTAAGTACACAGCACACAATTTTTATCTGTAAATGGCAGTGTGTTGTACAGTTGAAATGTTTAACACAATACTGCAGTAAAATGAAAAGTCAGTAATAACCATCAGCAGACATAGAGCAAGAGTCCAATGAGATACTAAAATGAAACCTGTGTGACAAAACATTTTGCAGGAACAGTGACTTTGTGTTGGTGGTTGACTTTTTACAAAGGATTTGCCCCCCATAACAGTTCAGACATGGGGTCTGCTGGCCTGAGAACCATTTCCAGTGGGTTGACTGGGCATGAAATCAAACTGGCATAACCCTCCTCTTCCATAGTGGATTTGCACGATTTACATACGGCAGTCTTTTGATTGTGCTGGACCACCAACTAATCCTTTGTTCCCAGGAGGGCTTCAACCTAACATCACCCAATTTGGGTCTGTTATAGACTTGTACTGTCCTCCAGTGGCGGAAAAGCAAATTACATCTTGGTATAGAAAGTACACTATTCGTTGCGGCTGATTCACATTTATGTCAACTATGCAAATCATTTTTATTGCAGACTACTTAAAACAGCATAAAAGACAGACTTATTATTATTATTATTAGGATAATAATCATGCATGTATGCTATGTATAATACAAATAATTGAATTGCAAGATTTTTTTCTTGTCCTATGGAATGCCCTCCATTTCTATGAAACATGCATGGAAACATTTAGTTAGCATATTATCACTTTGAAACAGCATATTTGTTCAATAGGTATATGCATCTTTAGGTGTTTTTATGACAGTAAAATATATCTTAAGTTCTACCTCCAGTAACCACAAGGTGGTGATAAATCACTGACACCAATGTGCCTATTTCTTCTTTACAAAATAAGAATTCTGAAACATGTATTTTTTTTATTGAAATAGATTTTTTTAAAGCAACATTAAAATTTTCAGTCCACATGCACTATTTTATTTTTAGTGCTTCATCCTAATTTTAACTTGTCATTTGGGCTCTGTCTTCTCCATCAGCTTAACAGACAGGGGAGAAAAGATGAGTTGCTGTTATATTTTCTGGTAAAACAAAAAGCAAGCAAGTAAGAAAGAAACATTTAAAGAATTATTTTAAAAGCAAAATAAACAAAATGGTAAATACCTTTTTTTTGTATTTATATCCAATGAACAACAAAAACCAATAAGACTATATATTTAGGCTTCAGTGTTAGGCATTCTGCACTAACACTAACAGCTTAAACGAAAAACACTTCTTTTCACTTTGTGCTATGCTAAGAACAGTTTATCCTTTAAAATTGAGGAAATATGAATCTCTTGAATTGCACTGGCAAATAAAAAATAATGAAGAGCTATAAAATTTACTTTTTTATAAGCTTCGAAATCAAAAGAGTAAAGTGAACAACCAGTAAAACAGACCACTCAAATAACTTAAAACTAATTAAAGGAAAGTGTATTATAAATAAAAAAAATAAATAAAAGATTAATAACAGTGTTAAAATAGTATGCATTTTTCTTTTTACTATACAATGTGATGGAAAGTTATATAGTTATAGAAAGTCATATAGTGAAAGGTTTATTTTCACTCTGTATTGTTAACCTATATACAGTTCATCACTAATAATAGATGGTGTACAAAATAAGTACAACGAATAGTATGATTTGTATACGGGTTAGAATTTACTATGTGTCTGATGTGTGTAGATCTCTGTGTGCGTAAACAATTTACATAACATTCCCTCATATAGCTTTGGCAGATCAGTAAGGGCTTAAAACTTTACCTGCTTGGTATGCACTCAAGGCAGCAGTATGGCAAAAATTAGTGTGTGTGTGTGTGTGTGTGTGTGTGTGTGTGTGTGTGTGTCTGTGTGTGTGTGTGTGTGTGTGTGTATATGTGTGTGTGTGTGTATACATGCTCATACATGTGTTCATCAGTACTCTCTCTATCGAGAACACTGGTGAGCTAATGGTACAGACCTCTGTCAGATTCAGGACCCCATCACAAGCATCCAGCCATCAGGGTTCAACCTATCCGCCCATTAACACAGAGGCCTGAGGATGCTGACTAACCACACCAAAAGAGAGAGTGAGCCTGACATAGATCAGGCCTCTCTCCCACAGCGTGCTCACCAGCTTGCACTTTCCAAGGACATTACTGCTCCATTCCACCGGCTCTCCGGTGGCAGGCTATCATTAGTGCACTTGCGAGTGCCCAGAGAGGTGATAGCAGGGGAATTGTGGGCTTTCATATCCACAAGCTGGTCCACGGGATGCCAAGGAGAGTGTGGTAATTTAGCTCAGAGGTGATGGAAAATAGTGGGTTAGTTTAATGACAAGTTTGTGTGGCCATGTAAAAGCACTCATCAGAGAGTGGGTGATGGAGAGAATGGTTGAGAAGCACCAAAATGAAGAGGGGAAAGCGGAATTTTTCATAGAGTCACTGTGTTTGTGTGCTCATTTCTTATTGGTTTCTTTTTTCTTTACTAATAATGTGTCAACTTACATTTTCATGCAAACATTGGGGCAAACCTGGGAAAATGGTATATTTTGACATTTTAGGTGATAAGAACCAAATTATGTCCTAAACTGTCAATACATTGCTGTGCTAATATGGCACAAAAAATTTTAACATTGCACAATGTACATTTATTTCATTTACTTATTGTCTATGTCTTGCACAGTCAAAGGAGCAGTTCAGGACACATTTCTCTGTGTGTTGTACTCGTATGTGACAAATAAAAAATCTTAATTCTTGAATCTTGAAACAAATAGACATTAAAAACAGCCTGTCTTTGTGTTAATACACCATAACCTTTTTTCATGAACTTTAAAAGTAGAAAAAACTAAAACTTGAATTGTAGCATAATTGAAAGAACCTTTCATCTTGTTCAGTCATGTAAATGCATTTTGCTTTACTGACCTGCTAAATTTCTACGGCAAATTCTATGGTTTTTACTCTGTTTTATTAGTTTGCAGATTCATCTAAACCTAAATCGCATGTATTCATTATAAAAACGGTTGACTAATAGTATAATTTATGCCTGTATTTAATTCTAGTCAAATTATCTTAAATACATGTATTGCCACCTTTAAATATACACAGTACATTAAATTGTCATTTGATGATTAAATAATTTTATGGTCAACAAAGCTCCATAATTTATCTATATTGTTATAAAATGAATAAATGAATGATGTTAATAGATAGTACTGACAGCATCGTCCATAAACAATTAGTGCAAGAGATCTGCCAAAAATAATTTTACATGATAAAAATGTATTTGTTGCTCATCTGTTGCTAATCTTTATTGATCTATATCAAGGTAAAGCTCAAGGATTAAACTGTAAATGAATAATGTCACCATTCATAAATGTTAGTGTGCCTTGTCTGATGCATTTTTTATTCATGTATCTAATTCACTTTGAATTTTATCCCTTAAAAAAAGAAAAAAGGAAAACAAAATCAATCCTCCATCTCTGTCTCCCTTGGCAACAGGTTATAATCCATAGTTACGAGGAGCTGTTGCTAGGTGCGTTGCTGAGATACAGACCCTTCTCTCCACTGGCACTACGTAGGAGGCCACCGGGTCCTTGATGATGGCGGATAGATGAGGGACGGGTGAAAGGATGACAAGAGACAGGACAATGAGGATAGGAAATAGACGTACACACCTGACAGAGCCACAAAGAGAGCACAGAAGAAAGACTGAAAATGGGAGCAGAGAATAGAAAGTAAACACAAAAAAGATAATATAACAGTCTAAGTGGGCAATCTGCACACCTCCATTTGCCGCAGCTGCATTTTTGTCTCCATGTGTGTGTTTGCATCTGCTTCAGAGTGATCCGGGAAAAAAGGGAATTTGAGGAATGTATTTATATACATATATGGAACAAAAAAGAAAAAAGGAAGACAGAAAAACCCCCGAAACTTAAATATAAAACCAGATAGACGTGTTACACATCCTCTCATTTTCCCACAGATGTTGCATATGGATATGGAAACAGTTCTGTTTATTAGCGCTCACGGCCATATAACAACCTAAGTTAGCCAAGCTGTCATTTTTTCCTAAGGCTGATTCGATTAGTGTGGTGATGATAGAAACCCAGGGGAGTACTTCCTCCTCACGAGTTTCCTTGTTGGTGGATAGAAAGAGTGCTCTTTGGTGCTGAAGCTGCATGAGCCATCTGCCGCTCCCAGCTCCGATTATCCCTAGCTTCTCCCCCAGGGGGCAGTAGCACCGTGCACACAAACACTTGGTAGACTTAACTCTGCTCTTTCCCCGAGATCAAAGGCACAGCGCTTCTGCAAGCCAGAGGCAGCCACCACCATCCCGTCTGCTTTCTATTGTCTCGGAACAAGTTTTGATATACATATTTAAATTAATTAATTTATTTATTTTTAAGGATTTTAACATGATGTAATGGTATTAGAAAGCAACCTCGAATTCTAGGCTTCTTTTGAATAGGTATTGAGTGTTTGCCTAGCGAAAAAACACATTGCTTAACACTCCTGACTTTTGGTTTCAGGTCGGGTTACTTGGTGTGTTTTATTAATATTGTCTCATCTCCTGAGGGAGCAAATATCAGGGTTAGCTGGTTGTTAGGTCTTTGGTATATTTCGTGAATATTACATAAACTTATATATATATATATATATATATATATATATATATATATATATATATATATATATATATATATATATATGTATATATGTATGTGTGTGTGTGTGTGTATACTACTATATCACTAGTTGAAACATCAACAGTCTTCAGTTATTGACTTATAGTGCTTTGCAAGAAACAACCCCCCACCCAAACTATTATATTTTTACTTCACGACGACCTAACAAAACATCTTTTATTATAGTTTGTGAATTTCCCATCTGCACCCTCACGTCTGTGTTTTACCTAATTTTTTCCATGGCTTAAGTTCTTGGAAATCATAATAAAAGACTTGTAAGTAGTCCTTAAAATGCTCGGCAATTTATAATTAATGAAAATTAATAAATTTGAAATCTCAGTAGTTGGCTGCCTTGTGCGATTACTTTGATGTCTTGATGTACCCAAACAAAATCCAAACAAAAGAAAAATAAAAAAGAGAAATTAATTAAGTGCCTATTAGTTTTTATTTGTACCGAAATGATGAAGAAAATGTATACAAAAATACAAAGGTGTCAGAAGGCTGCGTCAATAAACTGGTTTTACTTTATATTCCTGTGTTACAATGCATCATATTGGTTTGGATTGGATTAAACAATAGATGGGCCTCTGGCACAGTGTCTGTCCTTCAGTTTAGCAGCCTCTTCAGGCTTTGCGTTGAGGAGGGACTCCTGTTTGTTGATTGGAATGACTTTCCTAATTGGATTCAATTCCTAATTGAAATGTAATAAAAATGCATCAGTAGACGTGGTGCCAACAATTACCTCATGCAAATCTCTTGATGAATTGACGTGAGGGGCGTAATTGCAGCTGTAAAAAAAAAAAAACACCAAGAAAAAAACTGCATTGATTTCTCCTGGAATAACATCAATTCAAATCAGTTCACACATGCTTCAACCTGTGTGTGGAAAACATTTGTCATCACTCAGTGCTCCTCTTAGCAGGTATACAGGAAAAAATGGAAACATCTGTATCCCTTCACAAATGTATGTCAGTTTGATTGGGCTTGCGAGACATATCCTGTGGAATACATCTATGCATATGCAATTAAGTATTCTCCACACTTCAAGAAGGAAAACAAAAGAAAAATAACTTTGCTATTGTTTTCATGGAGGTGGCACATTGATTATTTGACTTCTTTTGGATAGAGCAAAAATATTCTGCTAGGGATATAGCAAAGAAAAACACAAGATCTCTTCTCCACACACATGCGCATGCAAAACTGTATACTTAGAAAAGCAATATGAATCCTCTGATTCTTAAATTCACCAAATGTTCTGAATATTATCTGCCTGTTGATTTGGCGTAGCAGTGTAGAGTGAAAGGGTTAAGGCATCTTCTGAGTTATTGCCTACTGCTGTAGTCATAGCAACAGGTTAATAAGTAGCTTCTGGATCGTCCTCTGTTGCTGCACAGGTTGCTAAGATACAAATAGCATTCTGGACTCAGTGGGCTGAACTACAAACATCTTTGATAAGAAAGAACTTTAAACATTTAAACGTAATATGTAAGGTAAATAGTCATATGTGCGCTCAGGGTTGCAAGAAAAGGTGTAAGACTCCACGATTTCACCTACAACCCCAGTGATTGCATCTACTTGATTTGACCTACCCATGCCAAAAAAAAGGAACACAGCAAAACAAAATTGAACACTTGCTAAATCCAGCTACCTCATACCTTGGAGGCGAGTGGTTGGCCCATGTCTAAAGGTAAACGGGCCAATCAGCTTTGGAACAGAGTGGCTGTTCCTAGACGCGTGTGCGAAACCAAGGGCAAATTAAAGCATTGCCTCCGAGTTGCATCATTCTCCCCTCACAGCTCTATTAGTAGGCTAGCCACAGTGTCTCTTTACGAGAGCTACTCTCAGAACAGAATTAGGCACACTTCCCTGCAGTGATATGTCTTTTTATGAACCACATTGGCATCATGTGTAACAGTTCTTACAGGAACAAACCAGTGTTGAATTAATGGGAGAAATACATGTCTGGATGCCTTTATTTCCAGAGAAGATGACATAACATGACATGACATTTTCTGACTTCTTTGGATTTAATTAATGTTTTGGATATTTTGGCCATCTGAATAGTGATTTTAAAAAATGACAAATAGGCAGTGTCCTCACCTCCTATTATTATCTTAACTTTTCCATCCTTGGCTCATCTCGTCTCCTTTTAATGGAAGCTGAAATAGCATTGATTGAAGAAGATGGACTATCCACACAAACACAATAAACAAACAACAACTTGACTGGAGGAAGCTGTGAGGCCACAGTAGGGAGTACTGGAGTCATTTTTGATAATAATGCTTGATCCTTCTGATCTCTCTGTCACCAGGCTTCATTCTTTCACTTTAGCTCAGCTATCATTCAGCAATAGCTACTCACTCAAGTGGTTTAGCACACATGTACCCTAGTACACACACACACACGCACACACACGCACACACACACTATACAAAGTTGCAGGCTTGTGTGCAGGCTTTGCATAATTATTCAAAAGACTAAGTGATGATTGTGTATCTGTGTGATTAAAATAATTATCAGAAAGTAATAATATGTGTTATTTATGAGAAATTATGAAATTTCATATACTGAAAGGTGGCAGGTTGTCAAAAACTGAACTGTGAAAAACCAAGTAAGATTTAAACAAGTTCCAAAGTTAATGCTATGCAGAAACAAAGAGGCTGTATGTTGCACACCCACAGGTTTTTTGGATAGCATAAGAGACCTGGGGGTCATAAAACTTTAACAAAGGAAATTCACTTACTGTTAATAGGTAGAAAAAAAAGTACCCATCACAAGAACCTCTTGGTTTATTAAGATTTTACACTAGATTTTTTCACAGATTTTGACCTCACAAGGCTCATGAATAAATTTTCATTTCAAAGTGAGAAAAGCATCATCAAGTTTTCCATTGCGTGGTTTCAGCCACAGCAGTTTTATTCTGTGTACATCTACAGATGAAAGCAACACTCACTCCAATACTGATTAAAGGCTGATCTCTCCCACTGGGCTCCATGCTGGTTTTGGTTCATTCAATCTAGGCCTTGATTACTCGATTGGACTCATTGATTGAAGGGGAACTTTAATGACCTATTATCTCAAGTGTTAATCAGATGTTGACGGACAGCTCTCTGTGGGACTGGGCATAGCTGAGGACGAGAATGGACGGAACTTGCTGGACTGCTGCTGCTCAGACAAGTTAAGGGTCGAGCAGTAGACACGGTGCAGGCACAGCGCTTGACAAGCTTTCCTCTGGAGCACAAGCTGTGCAGTGCAGTGACATCATCTTCACTTTGCCCGGGTCAGCCATGACTCAGATGTTTTGATGCCTTCTTTAGCCGTACTTTTTCTTCCCTTAGAGTTATAGTTACAGTTTTACCACCCTATGAACCACGATGAAATGAGAGAGAAAGGGACACGGTATATAAAAGTCAAGGCCTGAGACTGTAATGGTGGTGTTCCAAGTTCCATGAATTCAAGAATTGTTAACCTGAAATGATGGAAAAGCCTGATGTTTGAACATGATTTAGGTTTTTACTGAGTTACTGATTTAGCTTAGTTTGAAGCTACTTTCCAAATGTGCATAATCCAGGCTTTCAGAATTTTTTCATAGGGGTGGCCATCAGGTTTTGGGAGATGTGTTTCTCTACAGTGGCTTTATTAAGAAATACAATTAGATTTTAATTAATAATGAGGAATCTTGTGAAAAAAGCATTGATGAACCTTTAGGTGCTCTGTTGAGCAAGCGAGGTTTGTTCATTTGTCTCCCTTACTTCCTCACATTGCTTACATTTTTCTCCCAAACATAAATTTTGAACTTTGTATGTTAACTCGTATTTTCCAGGACTTTATCTGGACATTTAACAAACAGACTTAGCTGTTGTTGTTGGCCTTCTCAGGCTGCTCTCGGAAAACAAACTGAGAAAACTGTTAAAATAATCAATGTAATCAATGTTACTACCAACCTATTAATGTAAAAGAAAACTGCAAAAGTATAGATACGAATACATTACTCTTGGTTTAAAAGCTTCCTTTGATTCAGGAGAGATCACATGGACATGTGAGTAAATTATTTTAATGATGTTTTCGTGGAAAGCATTGTAGACAGAAGGCAACATACCCAAGTTTCCACCTTATATCTCCAACTTAAATCTCTTTTGTCTCCACCTTCGCCATGTCTCCCACTGCAGCTCTCTCTTTAATTATCTCCCTTTTCAATCCCAGCATCTTCAAGTCTCATCAATGCTTCTTAATTTCCATCAATAACGCTGCAGCCTAAGCTCTTCACACCTGTCCAGTCGCCATGGCAACCTCACCTCTAACAACAAAGAGCTCTGTAAGACATGGCATCCTGTATTCCCCTTGATTAGATATTGATTACGCTTTTGTAATACATAATAGGATCAAAGGGATTGTGCAGCTTTGCTTGCCCAGGTCTTCTTCACACTTTCAGTTAGTTATAATCTTTTGTTATTTAAGAATCTGCATGTTAAGAGGGATGCAGCTGAAACTTGCCACACTTAGTCACAGCCAATGAGAGCCTCATTCAGAGGCTTGTAGATGCACGAAGAAAAAGAGGGAGAACAAATGTAAAACTACAATTTAAAAAGTGTTGACAACAGATTCAGCTTTCTGGGTGGCATAACTTGTGCCTAGTGTTTGCAGCATGTCTCCCATTAAGGGACATGCTAATAGGCCCATTGGAGTGTGCAGAGGCTCCTGGATGGTTGAGTGTCCCTAATGGATGCATTGATAGATTAATGGACGATAAAAGTCAGATGCTAAATGCATGGTAAGTGACAAGAGATAAGTCAATATGGTAAATATTTGTGTAGGGCATAGTTAAGACGTTGAAAGGCTGTTATTCACAATTACCTGCATATAAGCCTTTCCTTGGTATAATGTGACACATGACATAGATTTAAAAGCTTTTGAAAGTAATGGTCTGGAGTGCTTTTCTGTAAATTACATATTAGTGTCAGCTGCAAAACACACATGACGGAATTGTTTCAATTTATCATAAATCCATTAATTTTGTTTTAATGACATGTCCCACATGAGGAAAAAGGGCAGTCTTTTTTATCTTAAGCTTTAACTGTAGTTTAAGGTGCATTTTGAAAAAAATAAATAAAAAGAACAACACAAACAAAAAATAAGCTTTATATATGCAATAGAATTTTGACTGTAATATCTGAAGCGTTGTTGTCATTCTTCGGTAAACTGCAAGAAAAAAAAAATCCCGAACTGCATGTGCTGTCTGAAATAGCCAATTCAGTTGTACAAACTGCACTTCTCACTTATAGTGCATTTATTGATGTGAATGATGTGATACTCAAATCCTGAAGACACTTGCTTGAGGACACTAGAAAGATCGAGGCTAATCTTTTTAGCACCCGTTTTTTTTCTTATCTGTGCTTTTGCTGTCAGCAACGATATTTGAGCTTCATAAGACCACCCCATCTCAATCAGAATCACCAATAAAGTAAATACACAGAAGAAACACTCCAGCCAGACAGGAGGAGGTTATGTGTTTGTCAAATTTACACTGAAGACTTAGAAGGATACAAGGCTGAGAGAAGTGCAAAAAACGATTTTTCTCTTTCCGTACTGAGAGAGAAGGGCAGTCAGAATTGAGGATAAACCAAAGAACTGCAAAGAGCCATGTTTGGAACAATCTGACCTTTTTTTTACAACTCAAACAAGGATAAAGACAACAAAACGTAATAACTTTCCCCTATCCAATCCATACTTCATGATTATCCCTCACTCCAAAACATTGGGGAAAAAAAATGGAACTGTCAAAAGGGTCTTGTTGTTCCATTTTCTTTCCCTTGGCCCCCCTCCTGGAGACAAACAAACAAACCCCTGTTAGCACATTTCATCAGCTTTAGGGGTTACAGAACAGATTGAGTATCGACAACGGTGGCTGTCGAGGCTTATGGCTCAAAGGCAACAGTGGAGGAAAATCTCAGGGGTAGGAGATGCAATCGAAAGGACCAAAATAATTCAGCAGGACTCACTCAAGGAACAATCCAGTTTGTCATGTGGAATCATGGAGTGTCTGCTGCACAATGAGTGCAAGTCCCTGGAGAATCAGCACGGGAGTCAGCATGTGAAAAGCCAAGAGTTAGTGCCCCAACTGGCCACTCTTTGCCTTTTTATCACCTGCAAATTTAGCAACCATAAATCTGTTTCCACATGAATGCTACTGCACAGACACAGCAAAGAGACCTATAAACAAGAAATGATGTTCGGTGTCATGGGATGGTTTGGTCATTGATGGCCCCTTGGGTGTCGTACTCTTTTCTAGGAACAATTACTGTCACAAAGTTTTGACGTTTTCCTTCTGCTGTGATGGACAGTTGTGGCTGCTGGAAATTGCTGAACCATGTTGATCTGCAAAGATCTATAGTCCACTGGGGGGTTCAAGTTAGTTGCAATATTGTGTGGTATTTTCATTTCATTGTTATAGGTTCTGAGGCACCTGGTGACTGCTGGGTAACTCTGACAGAGGAGGGGCCTCTGAGCCATAGAATGGACCCTGGCCATATTCTTTGTCAATAAAAAAAGTAGCATGAGAAAAGCCTCTGATTAATGGAATGACCACCTGCTTCTTATTCACAGATGATAACTGGTACCACAAATTGCACCTGATTTTGTTTCTACTGTAACACCTCCATAAGACAAGGACTGAATATCCATTTCCTTTTAATCAATTCACAATTTATTCCTCTCCCTATTCCAATCTCCCTTTCATTTATTATGCATTATTCGCCCTTTTTAAAACGATTTTCTACTAACCGTCTCATCTAATTTGGTATTCGGATATGGTTAGTGCTGTTAGCTCAATTAATACAATGACATGTCCTAAATGCATTCTCTCCACAATCCAAGTGACAAGACGACACCGAACACTTCACATCTTTGCAAACGGGGTCATGCATTCACATCATGCTAGATCCAAACATTTAGGAGTTATTTAATCGGGCTATGTATATGGATAAAAAAGACAAAGGAGCCTCAGTCTTCTACAGGACTGTGCTTTATTTTAGTCTAAGCAGAATATAATGAACTAGAGAACTACAGAGTTCAGGAGCACTATGGGAAATATCATCCTGAATCAGGGAAACGGACCAGAGCCAATGCTAATTCAAATTACATCTCTGTTTCAAACGAAAAGAAAGAAAACAGTAACTCAGATTGTTCAAGACAAAAAAAACCAACAAAATAAATGAGGTTTTTTTTTCCATTCACTGTAAATTTAAATACTTAAATAGATTGTGAGTTTTTATGGCAATGAATAACAACAGTGAAATTAGACTGTGAAGCTGGGAATGCAATGATTCATGGTAAAAATCTTCATGGTGCAAAATTGCCTATGACTAAATACGAACACTTTAAAGGCTCTCATTTGAATGCTTGATTGGAGCAAACTTCTCAGTTATCTGAGTTTGTTTACATTTTGGTCCTTGTAACCAATGGAAATGGTAATGGATGACCGCATCCTTATTTGTGTCAGAATGAGCTTGAGGCAAAACTGATTCTGGCAGAGTGTTTGTTTCGAAGAACATTTGGCATCCCCAGAATACAGCGTGTCTGACCACTGTTCACAGGTAGTACTGTCAGAGAGAACAGGCTGGGTTTAAGGCAGAATTTCCTCCTCGCATAACAAACCAAAAAACTGGAGAAAAGCAGCGTGATCTACTTTTGGCATGTCTTCAGTGGATGGTGTCACATCAGATAACAACCTGTGGAAGAACTGTCCCATGAACAAAAAAAGATATGAAAATCAGGTCAATAAATGCAATTAACCCTTCAAAATACAAGGCAAGAAAAGGACATAGAGAGAACTTCATTACAGGAAAGCAACAATGGCTTAAACATAATGACATATGGCAGCATAAGTCCCCAAAACAATCTGATGGCAAAGTTTGATTTTTTTCTTAAAACAACAAAAGGTCCAAAAAATAAAATTGCGTTTGAACATACAATTCTGATCCTTTTAACCTCAGTTGTGCAAAGAACCCTTTTTTCTGAATCCACAAAACCAGTACCATCAATCATCCTTTTACAGTGCAGTTTGCTAATTCTTGTATTGATGTAAGAGCTTTCATTGAACAAAATCTCTTTGAACTTTCCAATCCACAAGGGATTTTACACAGGAATTGTGCAGCCAAAAAAATTAAATGGAAAAAAAAGAACAATGATCAAAGCACATCTGAATAAACCTCATGACAATGGGTCTATCCCAGCTTCAACCGATAATAACAAAACAAAAGAGAGAAAATAAAGACGTATTTTCAAACATGAGTATAAAATCCCATTTCTGAACATCCGTGCTTCACTCTACAAGAAATAAAATCATTTTATCTTCTGTTTTTGATAAATTATTTCATAGGTTCCTTTTCTTAGTTTCACTGAAATATATTAACTATTCTTTCTTTTTTTCTGTTTGAACATGATCTATTGTACGGCCTATAAAGAATGTTTAACAGAATTGAAAAATAAGCTATATTGTATGTACAGGTGTAATGCAGCTGTGTGGTCAGGAGAGCAGTGTCAGACTGGGTCAAGCAAGCAGGGGGTTCTGCTGGGATCAACATAGTTCTCTTGTTTGTCCCCTTCCTCTAAACTCAACCTAACTGTGTTCGTATATTTTAAACCATGTGTATTAAATGTTTGATTCCAAAATGGTTTATGTACATGTTGAACACACTGTAACCTGGAGTTTTATTTTCTAAAACTAGCGTCTTAAATGCTGTAAAGCCTCAACTTTTACTTCCAAAGAATTTAAAAAAGAGTGGTGCTGGCTGATGGTTTTTTTCACACTGTCAAGCGGAAAGCATGCAGATGGATGAACTCTACTGTCAGTGTCATATCTGTTCATCAGCCCCAACTGGACTAATCCAATTACGGCACAGGCAATCTTTCTTCTGTCAGAAAAATCATGACATGTCGGTGTACACAGAATCTTAATTACCGGATCACTTCAGGGCCATGGCTTAGGTTTGACACTAAGTCAAATACTCTCTAAGCCTTGGCCAGACACTTAGAGTTGTAGGATGCATGTTCACAGCCCAAACCGAAGGGGCTTATAAGGACTAAAACTCTCCTAAATCCCTGCACTGCTGTGGATACATTTTATATTGACATCATTGTCCCACAGAGTTGGACTTCTCAACACAAGTTGCTGTACACCCTTCCTCTGTTTTTTTGTATTTTATAGTCTATTTACATTAAGAAATTAAAAAAAGTCTTTGTCTTCATTTCTTTCAGACATGTTTCTGAACATAATTTCATACCTTCAGCAAACCACTGTGCAGTGTTGGGTTGATAATGGCATCTTTTGTGTTTCTTTGTTTCTCTTTGAATGGGATGGTAATACTATAAATCCAAAGCACAATATTAGGTGGTTCATCAGCCCTTCTGCTGGCTCAGGACACCCCACAGTGACATGTGATCGTACAGCTTCTGCTGTCCTCATATTTATCTACTCAAATGCCTTCAGGATAAGGGGTAAGGCAAGGCTCTGAACCTCTCCACTAATCATGACATCATAGTCCCTGATGCCCTGAGTATTGGGAGTGATTTTGTGGAGTTTCAGTTAAGCACACAGCACCCCCACCACCCAGTGCCTGCTTCCACTATTTCCATTGCTACCTTTTTCAATACAAAATCTCATTTCCACAGCAAACCCTCACTGCGTTAAACCAAGATGCTGAAAAAGCTTTCTCCCAAAGCAGCTATTAAATGAGAAGCATTAATTTCTTCCCTCCTGTCCAACAGGTTCCTTTAATTATCGCTCCACTTTCAGTCAATTACATTTCACTTCCTTTCCTTGACAATCACTGCTATTTTAAGGTGAGTGTTATGCACCCAGGGGTGGGAGATTCATTCTCAAACAGACTTGTGCTCTGCCCTGCCATTGGCTGGGAACCTCTAAGGATACATGCTCCTTAAGCAGACAGATCTTGTGAAAAGTGGTGTAGTGGCAACTGAGGAAAGGGGCTTACTTCATACTATATAACCTCCAAAGCCAGAGGCAAATGGTTTAAATGCTCACAAAGAACTGACTATACCTAAGTATTACTTTTGCTCATCACTGATTGAAAAATGGCAAATAAAGGCAGTGCAGTATGAGAAGATAGAGAAGATAAGCTTTACCTCTTTGGAGATATTTATACTTTTTCATGTTCACATATATATTTTTTCTTTTGCCTAGCATGCTAAATATTATATTCTAAGAACTTATTCAAATCTTATGTATTTCTTTTGGCAAAAACGCTTAGTTGCATTTTCTTTTTGTAAGCTGGACGGCAAATATCAAATCACAGTTTGGCAACAGCTTGGTAGTGTGCCTGCTGGGTTGACATTTGTCTGTGATTTTAGAGGTGAAACATAGCCTCAGTCTGCTCTTGTCTCCAGTCCAGGCTAAGGGCAAATCAGGCAAGAGCCTCTTTAATAAATGGTAATGAGAAGATCTATTTTCTTTCTATTTTTTTCTTCATTTTGGTAGTTTCAGTGCAATTCTAGTGTTTCACAGCTATTTCTGCTTTTAATGCACAACACTTCAGCAACATTCTCCCTGGAGTGTAAATGTAATAGGAGCACCCGTTTTAAAAATGTTGAAGTACTGATTTCACATTGCCTAATTTAGCCCTGGCATAGCAGATATGCTACATGATCGCTGCACTGTTAGCCAAGCAGACAGCAGGATACTAGGCTAGGCTGAGTTTTGGCTCACTGGGGACTCAACCTGCCATTAGTAGTGGGAACTAGTACAGCATCTGGTATAAGACAGAAAAGATTACAGGATCAACCATGCAAGGTTCGTGTTGGAAATGTATTCTAGAGATGGCCAAGACAAGCAGAGGATATTGCATTGCTCATGGAACATTAGATTTCCCATTGATTAGTTCAGCTTCACTTAAATAATGAGCATAAATGGTTTGTAGAACATGGCTTTGTTTTTACTTACTTCACATTAATTCACAAAGCTCCTTCTATCAGTAACACATGTCAAATGAAATGACAGAGGGAGGGCTGGGTTTTATCTTACAGTATTTAAAGGCAATCCTTAAGAAGTCCTTAAGAGCTGATATATATTCAACCATACCTCATTCAACCATCTATATAGATTATATATATATATATCTATATATATATCTATATCTATATATATAGATATAGATATATATATATGAATGAGGCTATAACTTGCAGGCATCATCTTCTGAGATGCAGTGTTGCTGCTGAAAGAAAATTCACAACAACAGGCCTCACTGCAGCTGAACAGTAACAGAATTGAGGATTTCTAGTAAAAAATGTTGGATTTGACCCAGTTTTAAGCAACTATTGCTGCAATGTTTGTGATAGAAAACAAAAACTAAATCAATTTTGCTACCTGCCCTTCTCTTTTAGTTTTTGGTCAAATTACTCTGGAACATTAAAACCTTGCTATGATATGGAAGGTTTTATCCCTCATCCTGCATTGCCTCTTCGGTAAATTCGGCTACATTATTGGTGCCAGGTCAGCTGTCACCAGCCTTGCCAGGGAGTACGCGCAAACATAATTCTCCCTAATCTTCCTTCTGTCATCCATGTGCATGCAGGGGACCATCTCTCCCGTCATTTGGTCCAAGTGATTATCCCAGTGATTTTTCACTTGGTTGCTGCTAATGTATAGAGGCTGATGATTACAGTGTGATTAGGGAGAAAGGTGAAATAGCATGTCTAATGTGGTGCAAGAGATAATTGAAGGGTAGTGAGCACAGGCATTAGGTAGGTTCGAAAATGCTGCTCCAACGGGAGAGCCGCTAAACAATTGTGCCGTGATTTAGAAAGGCATGGCTGCTCTAAGGACGGGAGAAAAGGAAGTGCTACGTGGAATGTTAATATCAAGGGCTGAAATTAGTACCTTCAGCTTTTTTTTAAGTGGCAAAGGCAGTATATTAAAAACTATGAAATCTGCTGGCACATTTAATCAGTCCCTTCTTTAGTGATTTGGACCAATTCTGGTCTGATTTTCTAGTTCAACAAAAAAGAGGGAGAAGAAGACTCTCATTACTTAACATGAGCTCGTTGGACTGGTGCCTAAAGTATTAACTTGAGGTCCTACTTGACTGTTTAATCTGCTTTTGAAAGCATATAACACAGATTATGATTAGATTATGTATACTGTTTGCCACCAGAGCTTGATTAGGGTTTCTATTTTTTTTTGGTTAAATCATGTGGCATCACCTACCAGCATCAGCTTAAAGGATCTCGGTGTGATGAGTTCTTGACTTCCCCTCTTCTCCCCACTCTCTCCTTGCTTCTGTCTAGCCTTGCCAGCTGTCAGTGCTTAGAGGGCTGGTATATGGATTTGAGCTGGTGTTCGGCGGAGAAAATTGGGAAGTGCTCGTGGTGACTGAAACAGCATCGCTCCTCCCCCTAGACTCACTCGAAACATATTGATCTGGTTTTAGAGAGGAGCCTGCTTCCAGAGCTGTAAATTGTTAAAAAACAGAGGCTACAGGACTCTAAATCAAGACACGACACTACTTGAGTGCCTGGCATCAGTGTCAGTGTAGCTAAAGATGAGTTGAATGATTTTAAGAGTGACTGTTAGAATTATCTTAGATCGAGGCCATTAAGCTCTACTTTTTTTTTTACCATGGACTTTATGAATAATGTGTACATTACGCAGGTCAGGGAGCATGTTAACAGTGGAATTAACATTACACAGGTAAATGTGCTCTAAAAGCCGGCACTCCTTTCCTGCAATACAGAAGTAAATTGAATTCATCTTTAGAGAAATTTGCCAACAGACAAGAATGAATTTTTCTCAGTCTAGAGTTTTGCAGCAGCTTCAGTGGACACACACATATCCTTGACATGTCATTCAAATTTGTGGCTGCTTATGATGGGCATACTTTGTTTTTTTGAGAGAATGCTGATACCACAAGAGCCAATTCATTACTAAACCAAATACATTCTGCTGGCAGTTACAATAGCTATCACTTTTTTCTCCTTCCCTCTTTACTCTTTCGGTCATGACCATCCATTTGTCCATCTCACTTTTAATCATCTCCTTTTAGAAGTTTGTGGCTTCATATTTCACACTTCATGTAGCAATACAAAAAGGCCAACAACAAAAAAAAAAGACACCCCATGTCCATTTTACTTGGTCTTTACAGTGGATTGTCGCTTGAACACAAAGGCCAGTGAAGCCTTAAACATCTGCACCCCGTCCAGCACAGACATCAGTAAAGTCAGTCTTTTTTTTCTTCTTATTCTTTTGTTTTCTTCCAGAAGATCATCTCCATATCTGTCAGAGAGTGCGGTGACTTGTACATAATGATGAGCGCGATATCCAGTGGCTGATACGTTAACATCCAAGAGAAAGAGAGTTGTTGCGTTTAGGGGCAGATGAATGCTTCCCCCCACACCATCCCACCCCTCTTTTGCCCCATTTTCATTACAACTTCAAGTATTTTTTTAAACAACAGCAAAAGTTAGCAAATCTACACTTTTTTTTTTCTAGTCTACTCTACTACTCTACAACCTGGTGCTAAATCAGCATCCAGAGCAAAAGATCAGCCCCTATACTACGTTTCCATGTCTTTTTTTATACATTATTTCCATGTTCTTTTATTCATACTTACAGTAGGCCACTGGATATTGATTTAATGTTTTTGTTTTTTTGTTTTTTTACTACGAGTAAATTGTAATACTTGCAGCTACAAGGTATGAGTTTTTAAATATATATTTATATATTTATATATTTATATTCTTTTAAAAAGCGTTTAGTCCTTTGGTCCCTATTTCCTAAGGAATGATGCATGTAAATTATCCTGGATTCTCCACTTTTCTCCTTTTCTTCTTGTTTTCTTCTTCGATCCAGAGCTTGCCCTGTCACAGAGCACAACACCTGTGTAGGCACAAAAACCAAAATGGCAGCAGGCTGGTGTGTGTGTTTGTATGTTTTGTGTGTGTGTGTGCGCACACGCATGAGTTTGCTTCAGTTCTTGTGTTGGCATTTGCACTTATTTATACATGTACAAAGTTTTTTTTTTCCTTTTTTTTTCTTGTAAGTGTAGCATTTTTGAAATGTGTATGTTTGATTTGTTTTCTGTGTTTATCTATATCCTGTGTCAGTATGCATGCTTTGAGCATAATGAGTCTATAAAGGTTTTTTTTTTCCATCATGTCTAAAAAACAGCAGCAAAAAGTTGGTCTCTGCAAAAGATCTTCTTCCACAGACGCCAAAGCAAAAGAGGAAAAAAAGAGGCATTTGCGAAGAAAAACGAAAATAAATAAACAAACAAAAAAACCCGACAACTCTGGGATCCTTCTCTCAGTCACCCAATCTTTCAGCGGCTTTCCAGGAGGATCAAGGGACCACCCTTCCTTCATGATATGTAGCAGAGCAAGAAGTCTTTGTACTTTTACTGCACTTGTGGAAATAAGGTGTTGTGGCCCTTCATCCTGTGACACAGAGAAAGAGAGAAAGGAAGAGAAAAAGACAGGAGAGAATAAGGAGAGTGGATTCAGTGGGGCTGTGGCAAACATGCTCAGGGTTGCTGGCTCCTGGTTATCACACAGACTGACAGGCACAGCCAACAGCATGAGAAACAGACGGGGAAGAGGAAAAAAAAAGAGGAGCGTGTCAATCACAACCAGAAATAAGTGGGCTAGAGGTGGGGTGGGAAATTTGTGTTTTAACCATATGGAACAGACATCTACACTGTGACAGCACTAATCCAGCGAAGGCCTAATTTAAACTGACTGCATCTTCCTGATTGGAAAAAAAAAGTTGCCCGAGATGTTGCTGCCATTCATCTTTTTGTTAATTCATTACAAACAGGCTACAAAGGAACAAGAAGGAAACATAAAGAAAACGAGACAAGTGTGTGTGCAAGTTCTAATATTGCAATAATTAGAATCACGTAATAACTGACAGTTGTCCATTATGAAAAAGATACATATTTCAAGAACTAACCTCTAATTAGGATAGCATGAAAAACAACTCCCTTGCCTTTGTGCTGGATTGATATGCTGCACTGTTACTAAATGTGTCTGTGCTGTCGAGCTTTGGGTTGATAAAAGATCTAGTTTACAGCCTATCATCCCTAATATGTTGTGAGCTATGATGTGGGTGAAGAAAGGCTATGAAATCACAGCAAATCACTCTCTGAGAGTGAACATGAAAGGGTCTGACTTTGTGACGAGAACATGCGCCCAGACGCTCTTTGTTCTACCTTTCCATTCCTGTAAATGAGCTTGTTACCATTTCATAATAGATCTGCTTTTTAGATGGGGGAGCAGCGATTCAAACTTATTTCTTATGTGTGCCAAAGCGAGCCCGGCCATTAGCAACATAAAGCACTAACAGTCCCAATTACAGATGCCCTATTTTATAAGCCATTCGCAATTCTCCCTATACATGTAGCTGAGTAGAAACACACAGTGGCTTTCAAATTGATCATTTTTTCCCCAAGTAAACAGCTTCTTTGAAAACATCACAACTGTTTCATGCAGTAACTTTGTCCAGTAACAAAGAATTTCTTTTCCCTTCACAAGCTTTTAGTCCTAATATTATGCCTCCGCACACCACCACCTACTTGGATGGCTCCATAAATGACACCTGGCAGTTAGGAGGCATAGCTGATGCCAGAAAAACCTTATGCCCCCTGGCGTGCCTGGCTAGACACCCCCTGAGTTCACTGGATAGACTAAGGTTGGGAGAGTCGCCTGCAGGGCTTCTGAAATAATAGGGTAGAATGTGCTCAATGAAAACTACTAACGCTTATCAGTCTTGGCCTTGAGGGTTGGAAACAAACTCACTTGCAAAGAAAGGACCTTTTCACTATTAATTTGTATGCTGCTTTTTTGTACACAGAGCAAAAATTGTACTACATACAAGCAGCAAAACCGAATACCTAAATTATGCGGAGCTAGAATCACACTAAAAATATAACAAGCAACAGGCAGCCACAAATAATCAATCCAGGTATTTGTATTTCATTCTATCTTTTGTACCCTACTTACACCTCTCTGTACAGTATGGTGTATGGTGGACGGATTTTGGGTACGCGGGTCTGTAGTGCCGCCAGCAGCTTTTCTATCACTGTGTAATTGGTTTGCACCCTCATAAATAAATAAATGGGAAGTGATTCTCGTGTTAGGCAAACAAAACAATCTTGCTGAAGTACTCCCTGTGCAGATGGAAGTAGACTGTCAACATTTGCCTGTGCTCTCTGTGTGAACGTTAGAGATTTAATTGGCTTCACAAACATAGGGTCATCTTGGCCATCTCTCAACTAAACAGCTGTCGAACAGAGAGAGAAATAGGTCCTTTTTGAAAATAAGTAGACTTAAAGAATAAAAGTTTTCTGGAAGAAAAAACGCTTCGTGATGTGAATGTGAAGAGATAGAGAAATCGAAAATACAGTACATCCATACACATGAACCCCACAAGAGAAAGTAAAACATCACAAGGGCACACATTACAATAGCACAAAGGGTTAAAGGCCACTTCCAATTATAATCAACCAACAAGTCAGCACGTCAGTTACAGGTACCAGCCATGAAAGGCATCGATTACTGCACTCCACAAACTGCCAATATACAATATACAGTATATATAAATATATATAAAAGTAGGGCAGAATATAAAGAGAGAGTTTAGAGATATCAATCAACGCCACGTCATGCAACGCAGTCACAGGCCCACCACATGACGTCATCCAAAAGAAAATGACACCATGGGTTCAACTTACAGCTGAGGGAACTTGGCCCCATGACAGGTGTGGGGGTGTGTGGCTATAGCGGAGAAAGGCCACCTCACACTGTGATTGGCCTTGTCAGGTTGCCAGGTTGGTAAGGGTGCAAAAGAAGGAAAGAAACAATGGGATTTTCTTTTCCTCAAGTCAGAATTCAAAGCACCCCATCTATTTGTTCCATACTCACTTATTCTGCCTGACAAATCAAATGAGGTCATTATAGTTATTACCATAAAACTGAAAAAAAAAAAAGACAAGTAAAACAGAAATAACAGAGCAAATAATCTTCAGTGCAGCACAGAAAAAAGCCTCTTTGTACTTTAGTGTGGTGGTGAAATATTATTGGGTTGACAACATCTGCAGGTTAAAGGTTTGAATTGATGTTTTTATATTCGCAAAGATAACCCTTACGGCAAAAATGCATATTTCAGAAACTTGTCCTGTCTACAGTAATTGGATTTGCCTTGCATTGTTTGCTATGAGGGTACAGTGAGTGCTTCAGGTTTTTTGCATTAAGTTTATCTTTAAGACACAGAACGCAATTTCAGAGTAGCAGGGCTCCTGAGACCAGAAAAGGAGAATGCTGTCTGATCGTGTTTTTAATTCAACTTCAAAGCAAAAATTTTCAGTGTTACAGAAAAAAGGCCTTCTGAAGTTATCTACATATTGAAGTTTTTACCTATAAGGAACACACACATGCACACACAGAAAATCATCATTCAAGTTTCATCAAAGTTTTTCATCATAATAACGCATTAGGGTTGGAATTTAGAAAATTAAACAGTTGAACTTTATTTACTTTAAGCCCAACAAGCCAATGTACTCTCTCCTGCTATAAATAAATGCTTGTGCAATAATTTAAAAGAACATACCTAGAAAATATACACTTTGTTTTTATCGGCCATGAATTTTAGGAATCTATTAACCTAATTGCTCAAATTGACTTCAAAAAGTTAATGCATTTATTTCCTTAATATTTCAATGCTTATTATTGGTCTGTCTATTAGTTTAAAACAACCAAAGTGGTGTAATTACATAAGCAAAACACAAAGATGGCACAATGACAGAGGGATACATTGAAAAAACAAGTACGCACACATACTGATTAAGTGACATAATGTCATTATGGGAAACGTGTTTGCTTGGAGCCATTCTGAAAATATTTCAATGACTGTCATGTCATTCAGTGCTGTTGTATTTCCCATTTGCTCCTAAATCAAATTCACTCACTCCTTTTCTCTTCTTATGGTATCTTCTTAATTAGCGAGGATAGCTCTATTCAAATTATATCAGAGAACTGATAAAGGGAGCTGTATCAGTATAGGATACCACCTTCTATGAATGCTTTTTAGTAGAATAGAATAGAATACCAGAATAGAATACGTGCCTGTGTAATTGTAATACAAAAGTTTCCAGGCAATTGGTTTACGATGTATTTATATTGTCTTTTCACTGACAACTGTAGTTTGTATTAGATAATTATTTGAGACTAGATGCACTAATCTAACTTTTTCCAGGTACAATAGGTATCACCCAATACAGCAGTCCTATCTAAAATAAAGAACTTTATTCCACCTAATTTTCTTTTAATTAAAATGTAACAAATAAATGTATGTCATTTTACTGACTTTATGACCATGGATTAATTTGCACTAGTCTAGTTTCAGCAAGAGTTATTAGACTGTTGCACGCTAGTTTCTCCTAATCTCAGGACAGTACATTACACCTCTGTAAATGCAATAAAAGCTTTCCAATAAGTGTAAAATCAAATATAACAAGACAGAGAGAGACTGAAAAGCTTAAAGCATTCTTATTAAGGATTGGCAGTCATGTAAACACATTTGACTACAGTTTACATTGAAGTAAAAGCCAACCTTCAAACTTCAAACCTTTGGTTGTTAGGTTCCTTAATGTTATATAACCTCCTATGTTTGTAACTATTGCCATTCTGCTGAAAAGGGGAATAATGAACACAGGCTAATAGAGGACTGAACTGAATAGATGAGCCTCACAGATCTGCTTGTTGTGACTAATACCTGATCCAGACTTTCAGTCAGGATTGGCCCAGTACCCAATTTAAATATCAGATCGATGCATCCCTATATGTTACAATGGAGAATTATTCTATTGAGGCATGTTGCTACCTTAAGCAATCTGTATTTTTATTGATTTTTATTGAAGCTCTCACATTTTAAGGTACCTAATAGGGAGCTGTTGACAGAAGATTTCTTGCGGCAGATACACTAAGTGTGAAGACAGTGGCACAATTTTTTTTTTTTACATTTTGCCTCTATACACAAACACAGTGGACCTAAAATCAAAAAATGAGGTGTGTTTTCAAAACAAACTAACATATACTTTAATAAAAGTATTGTTTGTAATACTTGGATGACTTGGATAAAACTTGGACATTATCAAATTCTGTGTTTCCTTCCTTGAGATGCTCTGCCAGGCCTTTAATAATTTCAATGGCCTCTTTCACTTCCAGTGACAATGACGCTCTAGACCTTTTATTGGGAGTTCAAGTTACCAAGTGGAAGTTCGGCACTTATAATCAACTACACAAATACTTAATTTTTTATGCAATAGCAGGAGAATAGGCCTCATCTGGCCAAGTGTTTGTCAATCAGCTGTCTTTTGAGCCTTTGAAATTGGGGGACTATGTAAAAGAATGTCATAACAGTGTTACTATGCATGCAACTATGCATCCGTGTTGTTGTGGAAGCATTAAAAATGACATTTCCATGTATGTTAATTTCATAATAAAATATACAACACTATTTTCACTTCATAAAACATCTCTATAACCCTTGGTTACAACTAAATAGTTACAATAGAGCAGGATTAAGCTAAAAAACAAAAACGATATCTTAGATTAATAATTGTTTATAAGTACAAGTCTTTGAGTGAACAAAGGCTTTTACATTATGGTTGTCCCATACATGCTGATGGCATGAATCACTGATATCTATGGATATATAGAAAGGCCAGTTTTCTGTATCCTTTAACACTGAACACAGTGTTGCATTCTAGTGCACCAAATGCAGAATGCCACAATGGGACTGACAAATACTGATAAATATAGAGCACAAACATTTAAACATGCTGCACTTACTCTTAATACTCATTAGATGTCTGAATTGACTGTATAATTTTTTTTTCTTCGATAAAGGATCAGCTTGTATATTGCCAAATAGCTGACATAAGTCTAACGCTATTTGAGGAGATAAATTATTGCTTTTGGAAATTTGTTGCTAAACAACTTGTATCGATTTCCAGTGGAGTATCCAGTAGACAGGTAATTATGCACAGCTAGGTATTGATGATGTCATTTATTTGCCCTAAAGCATCCTGCAGGTCCAAGTTAGGCTAGGCTAGACTAGACTCCCAGAAGTAGACATAAAACAAATCTGTGCAGCAGGGAAACCTGGCAGAAATCACCAGAGGTTTTTGTGAAAAGGTCCTGTAAAATCTAGAAACATTGACACTTCTTGATTATCTTGATTATAGAACTATGTTTTTCTGACTGTAAGTAGTTGACACATTTTGTGGACTAATTTGTCTGGCATATAGATGACTCTGTAAATTTCAGTATTTTATTCAATGATGGGATTTTTATTTGGTGGAATAACGGAAGGTTGAGAGTTTATTTTCTTTTTGCTAATCTCAGTACAATAACCCCCCTGTAAAAAGCAGCCCACACTTTCACATATTTTAATATTTGAAATGAGCAGAGAAATTCACAAAAGCGAGCTTGGGAAATGTTATTGTGTAGCTCATTTCATTACATTCGCAGTTCTTTATTTATACAATTTTTTAATTCATTTCTGCATTTCTGCATTGAAAGTATACAGTATTACTTTATAGTTGCTCAGATAATAAGTTTGAATTTTAGGAGCAATCAACATTTTCATTAGAAGTTACAATGAGATTTGCAGGAGTAAGTTCACAAACATTCTAGTCTTCTGTATTGTGTCCTATGTACTGCACTGATAATATTGTAAATTCAATTCAATTTTGTATAGCGCCAAATCACAACAGGAGTTACCTCAAGGCGCATCCATACCTTTTTCAAGTGAAGTAAAACGCTTTTGAATGGCATGGGACATTATAGCATGGGTGTTACTGTACCTGGGTATGAATAGCAGACGAGTCAGTAAGGTCGGTTGGCATCTTTTGGCCGCTTTAGCTGCACCTTCAGCCTCTTCATGCCTATCTGAAAGCCATTCATGGCCTGGATAGCGGCTTGAGCACTGGATGGGTTATCAAAACTCACAAAGCCTGGGACAAGTACACAGAACAGGAGAGAGATGGGGGCAGAAAATGGGAAAATGAAAAAAGAAGGAAGGAAGAAAGAAGAATAGGGAATATGAGAGAGACATGAAAAAGAGAAAGGGATCGGTTAAGGAACAAAGAGGAAGACAGGTGAGATGAAAGAAGCAAGAGAAGGAAAAAATACCCTTTTTAACTCCCAACAATGGCAAAACAATAGGTCTTTGTTTTCGCTTTTCAGGCGATTAATTGAAAATCTCCGAATTAAAAAAGAAGATTAAACAAAATACCAGAAAGGCTAATAACGTAATAACACAGATATAAAAAAAGCAAAGGAGTACCATTAGAAACTGGGTGTTCAACTTGAACAGAGAACAAAAAAGAAAAAAAAGGTGTTCAGAGATATGAAAGAGAGAAAAGGAGTCTTGTATTATGTGTAACGCAAATGTTGCGCCTGTAAAAGTAAACTGTGTGTTGAGCCATACAACTACACCAGTGGTGTGTGTGTGTCTGTGTGCATGTGTATACATATTTTCATGTATGTGACTGCATCTAAGTAAGGAGCAAAGGGCATCGGGGACGTGACGAGATGCTAGGAGCAAGGTGTATAGGACGGAGGTGCCTGCTGCTCTGAGTTATCACCTGGGTGTCGAGGCGGAATGAGCCCACAGCTTTCCACACTGGGACTCCTTGCCTGGTCTTATCAGACACCTATGTGATTGACGGCCGGAATTTTCCGCCTGCCAACTGATTTGATCACACTGCTATGGGTCCAATTTAATTTGGGGGGAGAGGGCAGGCTTTTGTCAGTACGGGTGAGATAAGGCTGCTGCTTTTACAAACCCTTTAAACAAACTGAGCAGGGAAGGGCCTGTCAGTTGGTAGTGATCCCCCTCCCAATCCTACAAACACATCCATGCCTACACTATCCCTGGCTTTAATGAATCTCCATACCTCACATTTACATCCACATGCCAAATAGGTGATAGGATTCTAGGGGTCAAAGTAAAGTATAAAAGGACAAAGACTACCCTGCAAACTCTTGAATTCAGGCACATAAAATAAACAAGGATAAACAATATTTGAGTGTGCTCCTGATTTAAACTGTTTTCTTGAGGTTGATGTTTCATTCCTGTGATGTGGCATGGAGTGTGTGTTGCAGTACAACTCAAACCCCAAACACTTCTACCGCTTGAAGTACAGTTCTTCCCACAACCATCCATATCAGCAGAATGCTGCAAGCTTTGTAATGTTATACATTTCTAATAAAAACACACATTGAGGAGCAACAGGGACTGACAAACTATCTATATGTCCTTTTATTGAACATATAACATAGCTGTTTATGGATGTACAGTGGGGCAAAAAAGTATTTAGTCAGCCACCGATTGTGCAAGTTCCCCCACTTAAAATGATGACAGAGGTCAGTAATTTGCACCAGAGGTACACTTCAACTGTGAGAGACCGAATGTGAAAAAAAAATCCATGAATTCACATGGTAGGATTTGTAAAGAATTTATTCGTAAATCAGGGTGGAAAATAAGTATTTGGTCACCTCAAACAAGGAAAATCTCTGGCTCTCACAGACCTGTAACGTCTTCTGTAAGAAGCTTTTCTGTCCCCCACTCGTTACCTGTATGAATGGCACCTGTTTGAACTCATCATCTGTATGAAAGACACCTGTCCACAGCCTCAAACAGTCAGACTCCAAACTCCGCCATGGCCAAGACCAAAGAGCTTTCGAAGGACACCAGGAAAAGTATTGTAGACATGCACCAGACTGGGAAGAGTGAATCTACAATAGGCAAGCAGCTTGGTGTGAAAAAATCAACTGTGGGAGCAATCATCAGAAAATGGAAGACATACAAGACCACTGATAATCTCCCTCGATCTGGGGCTCCACGCAAGATCTCATCCCGTGGGGTCAAAATGATCATGAGAACGGTGAGCAAAGATCCCAGAACCACACGGGGGGACCCGGTGAATGACCTGCAGAGAGCTGGGACCAAAGTAACAAAGGTCACCATCAGTAACACACTACAACGGCAGGGAATCAAATCCCGCAGTGCCAGACGTGTTCCGCTGCTGAAGCCAGTGCATGTCCAGGCCCGTCTGAAGTTTGCCAGAGAGCACATGGATGATACAGCAGAGGATTGGGAGAATGTCATGTGGTCAGATGAAACCAAAGTAGAACTTTTTGGTATAAACTCAACTCGTCGTGTTTGGAGGAAGAAGAATACTGAGTTGCATCCCAAGAACACCATACCTACTGTGAAGCATGGGGGTGGAAACATCATGCTATGGGGCTGTTTTTCTGCCAAGGGGACAGGACGACTGATCCGTGTTAAGGACAGAATGAATGGGGCCATGTATCGTGAGATTTTGAGCCAAAACCTCCTTCCATCAGTGAGAACTTTGAAGATGAAACGAGGCTGGGTCTTCCAACATGACAATGATCCAAAACACACCGCCCGGGCAACAAAGGAGTGGCTCCGTAAGAAGCATTTGAAAGTCCTGGAGTGGCCTAGCCAGTCTCCAGACCTCAACCCCATAGAAAATCTGTGGCGGGAGTTGAAAGTCTGTGTTGCTCGGCGACAGCCCCAAAACATCACTGCTCTCGAGAAGATCTGCATGGAGGAATGGGCCAAAATACCAGCTACTGTGTGTGCAAACCTGGTAAAGACCTATAGTAAACGTTTGACCTCTGTTATTGCCAACAAAGGTTATGTTGCAAAGTATTGAGTTGTATTTTTGTTATTGACCAAATACTTATTTTCCACCCTGATTTACGAATAAATTCTTTACAAATCCTACCATGTGAATTCATGGATTTTTTTTTCACATTCTGTCTCTCACAGTTGAAGTGTACCTCTGGTGCAAATTACTGACCTCTGTCATCATTTTAGGTGGGGGAACTTGCACAATCGGTGGCTGACTAAATACTTTTTTGCCCCACTGTAAATGTACTATATGTGCACTTTCGAAGCAAACAACAAACATGCAGAGGCAACTCGTCTTGATTTAAAAATAGAAAAGAGGTATTAAAAGGCAAAATAAAATGGCAAAAAACAAACATGTAGAAAGGGTAAGATGTTTCCGGTGTTCTCTAGGTTAGCTGCATCTCCTTGTTTTCATTTTTGCACCGTATTTAATGTGCTTCCTGTGCGTATGTGTTATGCCATTCTGAGAAGACCTTTTGAAATGTATTTTTAAGCTAATTCCGCCTAATTCCACTTAACAAGGTAAGCTTTGATCACTTTTTAAAAGTCAACAGCGAGTGACTGAATGCAGAGGATTAAGACTAATTTTGTATCAGAGCCCAGGGTTAAAACCAAACATAATAATAACCATAATAATAATATAGCTCTTCATCAGTGGATATATATGGAGTTTACAGATTACCCTTAATATATGTTTTATTAATTTCTGAGACTCAATAATTCATTAATGATTTAAAAAAAGCTTGGTAAAATTATGTATTTTATAGTTAACAATTATACCAAAGTATATTACAAAAGACTGCACATGCAACTGTAGCATGCATCTGTTGCGATTTCTTGTCATCTTATTGTTTTAATTGTTTTGAGGTGAAATATTCCATCTCACCTGCACAAGTGTTTAATATCACACCACATCGCACATTGATATCCATTTTTTCATACTGCAAATAAATGCACTAAACTAAATAGACTAAATTTACAGTTATAAATCCCTTACGAGTATACTGTTCCAGGTTACATCCTTTAGAAGTAAGCATATTCTTTGAGTGTGCCTCCAGTGACCTCCTTTTTTATCACATTCAAATTCTCAAGCTTCTCTGTAAACACTTGGGTAAGAGGACGATCTGTGATTATCTTCTCACAATATGCCAAAACAAAAAAATAAGGTAACACATGCATACATATGGTATTTCTGTTCATTTGCTTACAAGTAGCCTTCTGCCCTGACGAGCACTTGGAGAGAAAAAAAAAAACCAGGAAAAAATCTTGGCTAACTAAATGTCATCTTACAGACTGCTTTATTTAAATGTTACATATATAAATAATTAGCCTGCCAAAATTTGAATACACACCACAGTGCTTTGAACATTTTCTGTTTAATTAACAGTAAGGTCACCTAGTTTAGATGAGCGCTTCTTATTTGGTAGCCACTGTAATTGTGCTTTGCATAATTAGATAGCTAAGTATATTTTCTTCTTCATTCAATAGACTTTATCAGACAATCAATCTATTCACTGTGATACAGCTGTGTACAGTGTGTAGATGCACATATAATGTATTTACACATTTCCAATCATTAACCACACTATCAAGACTAAACTCACACATTTTTAAGATTAAGTGTTCCAAGTTCTTAGATGCATAATAACGTATCTCCCCTAATGCACAGCATCTTCTGCCTAATTTGTTAATGTCCTACAAAAGAGCCTTGGGGCTCCTGCTATAAAAAGGAGGGAGAAATTACTTTTTTTTAAAAAGCCACAAAAGAATCATGGGTTGAATTGATATTTTTCAGCTAAAATCTTAATTACTTGCTATGAAAAAGAAGCTGGGGAGGCTGATGAAGTTGCCGCCCCTTTGTCCTTCTCCCTTGTTGACTGACAGATAGTGATAGTGAGAGGCATATGTTTATAGGAGAAGACACACAGGGAGCTAGTCTAACAAAGAGGGAGAGATGAGAGAAGAGAGGAAAGAGGAGGAAGCCTCACAGACATGCCATGGTGAAGTGAAACTGAAAGAAAGCCAATGCTGGAAATCTCTCTCTCTCTCTCTGTCTCTCTTGCTCTCTTTCTCTCTCTCTCTTTCCCTGTCTCCTGAGTGCTGCTGTCCAACTGAATCAACAGCAAGGCCCACACCAGTCTATTATTATCTCTTTAAGCCCATGGATTCCACCTGCACCGCCTCCACCCTGATGAACTGGTTTGCTGTGTGGGAGGCGAGAGAGGCAAGCGAGGGGTGGCATGATGCTGCTGGGTTGCCCAGCTGGAGGATTGTGGGAGTCTGGGAAAATGCTTTTCTCTTGGGTAAAGGAGGCTTGTAATTGTAGAAAGGGGAAATAGATACTAATTGTCTCAGTAATGGTGTGATAGAGAGGGTGATGAGCAATGTTGGGCAAGTTACTTTGAAAAAGTAATTAATTATAGTTACTAGTTATTTCTTCAAAAAAGTAACTGAGTTAGTAAATGAGTTACAAGATTCTAAAAGTAATTAGTTACTTGAAAAGTAACCATTGCGTTACTTAAAAACAAAAAAAACAGTTTAACCCTCTGGGGTCCAGGGTATAATTGGCCATTTTTTAACTACTTTTGATGTTTCCTCTACATTTCACCTTTAAAAACGATTTACTTTGCCTTGTTTGGTATCATCAGCACAACCTCATGTGTCTGAATTTACAGCTATGTTTTCATTTTTACATACTGTATTAACACAATTAATCTAAAACATAAAATCAGTGTAGAAAAAGTTAAAATTTTACTGTAACAACCACAAACATGTTTAATGAATCATATTTCATAACTTGAAATGCAAATATAAATTGACAATTTTAAAATGATATGCACAAGTTTTGCAAACAATACAGTTATTTGCAGCCATTTACCTTTTACCCCTTTTTAAATAACCATTTCAAACTATTTACGCAACAATCACATGTTCTGCATTAAATAAGATGCCACACAAATTATTTGTGCCACTCCAAAAATATCTGTCCACTATAAAGGAGAACATCATAGCCTGACCTGCACAGCCTGCAGGTCTGACAGCAGCAGGTGTATCACTCCTGTTTCTACCTGGAGACAGTGGTCGCCTCATTGTTCTGACACACAACACAAAACTATCCACAACACTACACACTAACTACACAAGACAACACATTAACTACACATTCCAAACACGCTAAACGTCACAAATCTCTCCCATCTTAAAACTCGCTCTCTCTCTCTCTGTTGTCTTTCTCTCTCTCTCTCTCTCTCTCTCCATCACTCCTAAAACTTCCCCCTCTTCCTAAACAACCAAATGTCCTGTTGCCGTATCATTTTTTGATTGGTTGAAATGGTGCATTTTTCCACCAACACGAACGGGCTGTTTTTTATTTTTGTTTTTTGGTCATAAGCAGAGAGTGCTTGCTAGCTCTATCCTTAGACAGTAAACGTGACGAAAGTATTCAGAAAAAAACACCGCTTATTTATTTTTTATCATGACTCTGGTTTTAGTTGCCCTCTTAGCACAATTTAAAAACTGGTATATATCACTTTATTGCTTTGTCATCTTGAAGTGGTCATGTGATTGGCTTACCACGACTACTATATTCTTCCTCAGCCAAACAGCAGCACTCATGCCATTGTTTTCCCCCCTTAGCTCCAGGTGTTGTGCCAAAAAGTCATCGTTTGCCAGAAAGTGATTGCCGTCCGCGGGAGCTTGTAACGCTGTTATTCCCATCACTGATGACACGTAATGTTGTGATCAACAGTGTGATGGATACATGTGTGAATGAAATGCCAGCTGTGGAGAGACACTTGGGTCAGTGGCTAGCTCACCAATTCTAGTGAGCTTTTGGCTTTTCTATTACTAAGACCACTATCTTTTTATGTCTGTGTGGTAGACTCAGGGAGCACTGTTCCTTGATCTCCCTCTCTGCTCCCCTGTGCAGTGGCATGTAACGACACTTTTAAAATGTTAATTGCAGCTTGATTAGTTCAGACAGTGGGAGTAAAAGCAAAAGCAAACACTAATTGCAGGGAAGCAACAAGAGAAATGAGAATATTACCAAACACAGCCACCTTGCAACATTCATTTCATTGGATCATTGGAATTCTTTTTCCCTTCTCTTCATAAGTGATTTTTGACTCACCGAAACATTTGCTCTGATTAGTCGCTCGGTCCACAAACACTTTGGCGGAGATGACGTTGCCAAAAGGTAGGAACATTTGCATGAGCTCAGCGTCTCCAAACTCCTGGGGCAGGTGATAAATAAACAGGTTGCAACCTTCTGGCCCTGGTGATGAGAGAAAGACAACAGAAGGGTTATGTGGGAGTGTAATGTGCCCGGTGAGAGAAAGACTGACCATAATAACATGGGTGGAAAAAAATAACTATAAGGCAGTCTTGACAATAATCCAGTAATGCAGGAACCTTGGAAGCACTTCACTCTGTTTATTTTATCGGTGGCACAAATATTGGCTTTGTTAAACCTGGTTATTGTGGCATTTGCGGCGTACACAAAGCCTAATCCCATTTTTTCTAGTGTTATAAGGTCAAACTGTATGTTCAGGTTGTTTTTGTGGTTTCCATTTGAATCTTTCTAAGAGCCCCATTTCATACAATAACTGCATAAAGAGGGGACACTTCACTGAATCAGATTATAACGGTTAAATTTGACTTTTGTGTGAGTACATGTGCTGAAAATAGCAACACACAGACAGGTAGAAGCAAAAATAGGAGAATGAAAAGAAAAGAAAATAGCCAGATTTAACAACATAACCCCAAAAGAAGTTGAATTAAAGTAAAAGACTTAGACAGCTATACTGGGAAAAGTGAAGCACTGAGACACAGAAAAACAGAGAAGAGACAGAGCACACATTAAGACATAAGCCAAGTTTTTGCCCCAATTACTGTGTGACAGTAGGACTGTGTTCCAATCTCTCTCCATCCTTCACACTCATCCAACCAGCTGCCACATATTGTACAGGCCAATCTGGATAAAGGAAGGAATGAACTGGAAAGAGAGTGAGAGAGGGAGCCATGGACACATAGAAAGAAAGAGAAATGTGATGGACTCAGGGACAGTAAGCTTGCAGCTGGCTGCCTGGCTAGGTTTCTTCCCTGTCTCATTGCTCAGGGTGATAGCATGACGAGATGAGACTTGGTCTGGTGAGAAGGCTGATAAGAGGGCTGCAGTGGTGGCTGGCTGCAGTGCTACTATGCCTCGTTGAGATAGAGAACACACACACATATTGGTTGACAGAGTGAGAATTTTTTTAAGCAGTTATACACTGTATCTCAGTTCTCTCTGTACAGATTTAGGTGCTTCACATAATGTTCACATTAAATTCTTGCTTGCTTGAAAAGCTTTTTGTTTGAAAGAATAAAATACTAGTGCATGAGGACTTTTTTCACATTTGCCTTACAAATATAATCCCCCGTTGTTTTTGTTATAATCAACTTCAGTATGCTACTGCATGAGCATGTAACTAATGAATCTTTATGTTATAAAGAATACACTTAAACATTAAGGCCTTTTTTTATGCTTTAGCACTACGAAGTGAAGATTAATTGCACAATGCACCGACTAGAGAATAATGGCACCATCAGGATTTACACTTGTTTCATACGAGCCTGGCTCTTACTCTGCCATTCTTTCTAGCACTAGGTACAAAATCTCCTCTGAAAGTAAAGGTTAACTGTGCACAAAACAGGAAGGTGATAGCACATTTATTTTACCCAGAACAATTGAAGTACCTCTACCTGGCAACAGAAAAACAGCCAAGTTGTCTGAAGGTGGCAAAGTAGGTATATAGAGAGGGATATAGGAAGCGCAAACTTCACATTCACTTCATAGAGAGAGCTATGGGACTTCAGTTGGTAATATTTCGGCTAGATCAGTGGGTAACAAAACATGCCAGATTATTAGCTTAAGAAAAATGAGTGTTTTAAAATAGAGAGCAAGTATCTGTGACAGCAGATAAAGGTGGCGGTGTGTCTGTGCCTTGGTGTCTATGTTGTTCTTCGTGTCCAAAGTATAAGATGATGATAAAAAGGAACATGCCAGTCTCCTGTGGTGATCTAATACTCCTTAGTACTGTCTCATACACAGTTTCTAAAGGTTCACATTCCAAGGATGCCTAATAAAGTACTCCACGATCCAAGACACCAGAGTAACATTAGAATGTGTGGCAATCACCTAGGTGTTTGAATGGTGGATTAGGTATATGATGGAGAAGTTGGGGGTGTCCAGTAAAGACCTAACTAGTGCCTTCATGATGCTATATAAATAAAATGCTATAACCTGTAGCCACTGACTTCCAAGGGCCATAAATTTGAGGTGTGGTTGCTTCTGGGTTACTGGCCATCAGTGTTTTCATTTTGAAACTATTGGTAAAACAACTGGGACATGGAGCCATGGACATGTTGATGTTCCCATCTACTGTTTGATGGCTAGGCATGTAACCAGTCACTTTCCTCATTCCTCTCCAGACCTCCCTGGTGTCACTCTGCTTGTCCCTCTTCAGGTTCAGGGGAGTAGTGTTGTAAAATAAGGAACGGCTTCAATTGACGTCACTTAAAGCATTATTGTTTAGGCTGAACAATAGGAGTTAGTTGTCATTTCACACTGATGTTTTGCACACAATTGGTAGTTAAAGATGCATTAAGTGTTATGTAGGTACCAGGTGTTTGGATAAGTATGTGGAACTAATCGATATCATGTTGGTAATACTGAAAATCAATGATATTTCTAGAGAAACATATACCACAAAATAAACCACTTTAACGTTCTAATTTTGTCAGATTGATGCACCAAACTCTGGAATATAAAACAAAACAACAACAACAACAAATCTCTTGTTTTGACATAATAGAGAATTAGTTGTATACTGTGGTTAAAATTTGAGGCATTTTTATTTATCCTTGTGGTTGATTTAACAGCAGTGTAACAGTGTATTGACATAACATATATTACTGTCAGTGTGTTTTGCAATACTGAATTAAATAAAATACAATACTGTGGTGCCTAACAGGCTAGTGTTGATATTGCTGGATAAAATTATAATTTTGAATTTTGAAGGACTATTACTGTTGACATATCACACACACAGCTAGACTGAATCCAAATTGCTAGCCTTCAGTGGAAGGATGAAGCTGAAGTTTGACTCTGCCTGTGTATTCAGGTTTAAATGTATCTTGTTAAATGGAAGGGCTGCAGACTGTGGCAGTGGCCCGAGACAGGCTGGGACACCAGCCAAAACCCACAGGAGACCAGAACTCAGACAGGCCACTGGCTAAACCGAGAAGAGCTGTGTGATAGTGTGCCTATAAGTCTGGCTGTCTGTATTTGCATTAATGTGACTTCTATGATTCTTGCTAATTATTAAAATGTTCAAATGCATCACTGGGAGATGTTAAGTAATTGCCTTAACGATTCTATGTTTCTTCTATACTGTGGAATTATGCCAGCATGCAACTTGTGTGGATAAGTATGCCTGCATTCATTTTCATTTGTACAGTTCTCCACAGTGACCCTGTCATGCGCACACACTAGTGACAAAATATGAACATAAACTAACTTTTCCTCCAGGCAATGCTGGAAACACTCAGTTTCAAGTCCATATATTGATTATTCATACCACTCTACGCTGTCTCATATAATCATATAGATGAATAATTGAGACTGACAAATGGTGCCAAAAAGAGTGATTTACCGTCACAGTATATCCTATACTTTATTATATCTGATGCTGTGCCATAAGAACGAACACTACACTACGAATGGTAATAAATGATTATGCATGCAGCTAATTAATCTGATGAATATTTATAACCACTTAAACACATTGTAATGGACTGATTAAGCAGTCCAGCACTGCGAGTTTGAATTAGTGCAGTTTTTGAATAATGACAGAGTAACTTTCCATCTCACTGCTAATGTTCTTCTCTTTAAATGGGGAGCCTTTTTCTCATATTTTCCCCAGCCAGCTTTTTCCCTCCCTCGCTAATTCAAAGCAGCGCAGCTACATTAGAATGGAACATGGCAATTATCACCTTTTATCTTGGGTGGGCGCGCTTGCTCGCTCTTACCTTCCCTCTGTTGCTGGGGAATGATGGTTGGTTGCTGGGGGAACGCTTGGCTGATTGGCGCATAGGCGGCAGGGTAGGCTGCTGTTGCAAAGGGAGAACCAGAGTGGAGTTTTTCACATCTCCATTTTCATATTTGACACAACAAAACTCAAATCATTATTCCATTGTTCATTTGTGTCCTCTAGACATTGCATAAATAAATTGCATGATGACTGGGAGCCTGGGCTCATTTGGCTGGCAGATCACTTCACAAAGAGAATGGTAAAAGGGGAAGTTCAAGTTAGCAGACGCATAAAGAAAGGGAGTAAGACTAACACCATGTTAATGAGAGCTGATGTCATGCACAAAGCAGTGCTCACGACAGGTCTGTGTCATCTCTCATCCAGGAGCCTTAGGGTAGGTTAAAAATCTCAGCTCTTGGTGTACTTTTAGAATTAGGGTTTTTGTGTGGGTGTATATCAAGTCAATTAAAAATCTTCTTTGCAGTTCTAATGTAATGTAGCCTGATCCAAGAGGAAACTGGCAAGTCATCTGGCAATCGCTACCTGTCATGTGCCTGCTGATGTGACAAACCGAATGGGAGAGGGAAGAGGCAAAGGGACAGATGGAGGAAGTGAGGGAGTAGTGAAGGTAGGAGAGACAGCTCACCTGCGTAGTGCTGGACGCCAGCATAAGCCTGTTGGAGAGGGTCGGTCACTGTTGGACTCTGTGCTGCACAGAGACGAAAAGAAAGACAGACAACAAAGAGCAAAATTAAAGTAAATGAGACAAAGAGAGGATAGATGGCGGTCAAGACGGACACAGACAAAGAGAAATAGAGAGAATGTTAAACAGCACGACAGAAATTGTGGTTAGTTGCAGAGAAACATCGGGGGGTAAGATCACACAGGGAGTGAGAGAAATTTGGGTTGTCATGTCTTTCAGTTCTTCAAAATGCCTGTTCGCCCCAGATGTTTGCATCAAATATTAACTACATGCCAAACAAACCACTTTGTAGTTCATTACAATTGCAGCTGCCTTTGCATAATGCAAAAGTGGAGAGTGAATGTCTGTCAATTTTTCAGGAATCAGTCCAAGGCAACATTAAGAAGCTGAGAACAGACTGAGACATATCAAATTAGCCATAATTGACTGATGGATGAACTGATGGAGTCATCATGATACTGGGATGGCTTCTCAGAAATCTGTCAAAGATACTGTTGATTGACCCTCAAGCCTTAAATGCTTCAATTCAGTTGAAAAAAATATGATCAGAAAGTGAAGTTTAAAAGAGCCTTTTGAAGTTTTAGTTTTACATGAACTAATATAAGTTGTTACAGCTGACAACTTGCATTGTAGCTCTAGTATGCACCAACATGAATATTTTTTTCTGTGGTAAATCTGGTGAGCTGGCCAAGGACTTTAAGAAAATTCCAAAATCGAATGCTCAAAACTTATAACAAAATTTGGTTGATGAGTGAAAGGTAGAGAATTTCAGGACATTGGCAAGGCTAAAGAAGACAACATCTGGTTAAAAAGAGTATATATAAGCGGATATATCTATTAATAGATATCTGTTTAAGAGGTATTTCTGTTTATTTCAAAAATGCATATACACACACAGAAGGTGCTTGGTTTGAATTTTATCTGAGGTGTGTCCTTTTACTTTTCAACCAATCTTCAACCAGTAATTGTTAACATTGTTTAGATGTTTAGGCAAATTTGTTTTTAGCTGTTGCTGGGTGAATGTACAACAGAAGCATAATAAAAAATAACACACTGTCAGTGCTAACAGCTAACAGTGTCCAGGCCCAGAACAGACTCAAGACTCAGCTAAACCTAGATATTCTCACCTGGGTAAGGGTGAATACCATTGGTGTAAATGGGCTCGGATGTGGGCTGCCCATTGCTTTGAGGTGGGAGGGCACTGAATCCATTGACCCCAATAGGAGTGGCTATGCTGGGCACGGCTGTGGCAGAGATGCCTGGGGGTGTGCTGGTGCCTGCAAATAGATACAGAGTCATTATGAAAACTGCAGGGTGTAGGCAACAAGCTTAAAATTTGGTCCAAGAAAAGTATATTCTTGTAGTGAAAAATACATGTTCTCACCTGTACTACAATATAACATGCATCGAATGGGTACAGATGTGTACATTTTGACTAGGGCTGGGTATCGTCACTGATTTCTAGAATCGATTCAATCCGATTCGATTTGAATCGGGTAAATTTTGCCTCAGACAGTCAGAAATATTATAATTCTAATCACGTATCAGTACATTTCCATATTTTTATTTCTATGAAAAGAAAGCTGACACTTGCGAGACTTTATCAAAGGTGTAAGCATCACAGCAGATACCTTTGTGTCAAAGTAGCCGAGGAGAAAACACAGAAAAGCATGAAGGCGACTTTCCTGGCCTGGGATTTTATAGCAGATAACCTTAAAAATATTCTCCAGTAGATCAAAAACAAAACAAAACGTAATCAACATATTAACATTACCTAATGCTGCTGAAGTGAAGCAAAGCAAAGTTACAGAGGTTTTATTAGAGACACGGCTAAGCCTTTTGCAATTTTGCATAATTTTAAAAAGTTTAAATTTGTTCAGTAGCCTATTGAACAGCAGCAATGAGGCTTGTGTCAGTCAGTACCATAACATTGACTCCGCCATGCTCAACAGATGATGTAGTATGACTTCCTGGCACTTTTCTCTTTCCATCATTCTGGTAATCTTAGTTAATCTAAGATTTTTTGCAGAGCTGTGTAGGCTCTTCTAAATGTTTTCTGACAAAGTCAAATCTGGTCTTTTTGTTCATGAGTGTCAACAGTGTTTGATAAAGGTGTCTCTTTATTGTAGACTTAATTATATGGCTCCTTCTTTAAGAGCGTTCCTGACTGTACAAGATGATGTCAGTGTTTTCCTTTATCAAGGAAGGTTTGGCTTGGTTTGACTGAACATTCAGTTTTCAATTAAAAAAAAGCACTTAGTCTAGATGCACGCTCAATCATCCAGGTAAGGAAATCCCAGAAAGTTGTTTCTGTTTATGTGGACTTTGTGTTTCAGTGGGAGAAAATGCAACATTTGCCACTGAAAAAACAATGTTCAGCACAGAGTCATATCCTTCTGGGAATGACTGTTGATTTGGCCACTCCTAAAGTTTTGCTGTATCAGTTTGTTTTGGGAGTTTTTCAGATTAGTGAGTATTCCTTTGATTGCAATGTCCCTTTGGACCTTATTTTTGGATTTCTAGTAAACAGTTGCCAAAAGCAACTTTAAAACTTGGACTCAATCACAGATCTTTCGTCTGCGTAATTTTTCATAGAAAAACAAGGAAATATTCTCACCTGGCCACGAAACTGCTTGTTAGTCAATTATCCACTTACATTTGAGCCTTTGGAAATGGGGGGCTTTGTATACAGAATGGCTGTAATTCATAAACAGTCATTTAACAATATTTTAATACAAATTCAAATTTGTATCAAAGCTGAAATTCTGTATTTCACTCACATCTTGTTTTTTTTTTTTATTTGTGTACAGATGCAAAATGACAAAAACTGTTTTTGTCCAGATACATATAAACCTGCAAGTCTACTGGATGTAGAGACCTGTGTCTTTTTTTTCATACCAACTTTCCTCCTTGCGATGATATTCCAAGTTTGTCACCTTGTCGGTGCATTTTTATGCTGATGGATTTTTATTATTTTTCTTATCTAGGTGAAGGGCATTTACGTCATGTAGGATTATGTTTTATAGGCATTACCTGGAATATGTAGGCCTTGTGGATTACAAATGCCAGGTACAGTGTCAAGCCACTTTATTTAATACATTTGCAATGACCCTGTCTTCAGGCAGCCTGCCTACTTAGTGTCGAGCCATCAAAGCTCCTCATGACAAGGGCCAAAATGATAGTTCAGACTGGGGTCCAGGATTATCTCACACAAATCTTTGCTCTTATATTGTATAAGCCAAGGACTCTGCATCCAAAGTCATCGGATTGGCTGAGTTCCCAGAAAACACTGTCATAGAGACACAGAAGGAAGGAGTGACAGACAGAAAGAAAATGAAAGATAATGTGAGAGAAGAGGAGAAAGAGACTCTATAATGTGGCTGCCAGTGAGTGTAAAGGAATGCTGTACATCTTCTCCCATCATGCCTCACTCAGTACAAGGCTCTTCTTCCTTTAATTCAACAATGACAGTGTCTGCCTTAACCCAGAAAATGGGACCTATATCTTAAAAAATGTAACAAGGGCAAAACTAGAAAGGCCTTGAATGAATATATTACTACTGCTTCTATAATTCTTGCTAATGATGAAAATGTTCCAGGGCAGGAGTGAAAAATGAAAAGAAAAGTCCTGAATGGCTGTATATGTGTGCTTTTGCACATGCCTCTGCTCTTGCACCCTTACCAGCTAGTAGTGTGTGTGTTAATGTATACCTGAGGAAGGTGTCATGGGAGTAGCCACCAGGCCGTTGACATTGAAAGCTGCCATTTGCTGCATTTGTGCGGCAGCGATGGCTGCCATAGGGTTCAGGTAGGACCCTTGTGTTGCTGCCATCAGGGCTGCTTGCTGTTGCATCATCTGCTGTAGGATTAAAGAGCAGTGGGGAGAGGGCGAATGGTGGGAGGGATGGAAGGAAGGACAGAAAAGGAAAGTAGGGTGAAATAGCCGCAGGATCAGAGCATGTTTACTCTCACATCTCTGTTTGCTTGGCCAATGCCTTGTTCTTGAACAGAGTGGTTTGTGTTGCCCTGCAGCTTTGCTTCCCAGCTCCTGTAAAACTGCATTGGCCTTGTGCTTATTATACAGAAACAAAAGGGTATGTGGTGAAATGAGTTTGAGAATATGTATTTGTATATGTACTGTATATGTATAAGTGTGTGAGAGGAAAAGAGGGACAACAGTGGCAGAGTTAGAGGAAAGATAGTGAGTGGGCGATTCTCACCTGTCAGGGTGAGCTGTTAGCTACTGTGTGAGTGTAAAATCTCACAGACTCCTAACTCAGGCTGTGACTTTCATGTGTGAATATGAAATGGGGGTGGGAAGGGCTGACAGAGAAAGGGGTGGGGTGGGGGGAATCGATGTGGGATGTTAGTAATAACGTGCACCTCTGTCTGGGTAAAAAGAAATGTGTAAGAAGACGAAAATGTTAAAAAGGCAAGCTCGCATTTGCAGTCTAGATTCACAGGCTGAGTCAGAAAATGCAGGAATGAAAAATGAATATGTATGCAAGTAAAACAGTGTAGTGCTGGGCATATGTGATTAACAGCTTCCCTGGACAAACAAGGGGATAAAAAGACAATATAAAAAGCAGCGCTGGATTTTTTCTTAAGCCACTTTAATTTGGGATTCTTAACAGCTATTTGATAGTGTAAATCACTTAAGGAACCATTCACTGGGAGTGCCACATGCCTAGTGGGAGAGAGTGTGAGTTCAAACCTCAAATCACAACAGTTTTTGTTTTCTTTTTTTAAAGCTCACCGTCTCCTCCCCCGCCGGGCTGAGACTTACAGCATGAGAGTAGGCGCCATAGGCCCCAAACTGGATGGTCATAGGACTGAAGATGCCGAGCTGGCCTGCCATCTGGTGCATTCTGCGCAGGGTTCTCTCCTTATCAGTGTCGGCAAATTTGACCACCAGGCTCGACGAGGCACCCTAGAGGGGAGATTTACAAGGTTGATTAAATAGTCAACTTTGAAATTAAAAATACTTTTGTAGCTATGCTTTGATTTTTTTTTACATTTTATTTTGGTATGCACCCTATTGTTAGCCAAAACTCGCTGTATAAATGTTATAAATTCATGATAAACTTGAAAAGACAAAAAGAACTGCAATTTTTTATATAACTACAGCAGTTCAAGAAGTCGTTGAACTGCAGTTGTTTTTAACCTGGAACAGTTTTTACCTGGAACAGTTTAAATATGATCTGGGAACATCTGGCAACCCTTAAAAACAAAGTTTTCAATCCCATATATTGCATTGTCATAGTTCATGATACTTTTTTAACAGTATTTGTTTCCCATGGGGAAATACCTAAAAATAAAAAGTACATTTTAATAAATGTCCAAACCTTTTTTCAATTAAAACACGAGTGTGGATTCCCTGTGTGAAACAAGAGAACTGGTGCAACTCATTTCTGTCATTTAATGTCCAGTGCACATCATACTCAAGCCTTTAAGAACTCATATCTCTAAACCAAGGAGGCCACTGGAATTAAAAATTCCCCTCATATGACTGCAGTCATTTAGCTGTCAGCATTAAATGGAAAAGAATAGTGAGTGATATTTGCTTTTGTGAACTTTCTAACTCTGCTGTATACACTGAAAGTGAACTGTGATCCTAACCAGATCCCACAGGAGTCCAAGTCCCCCACTGGTGAAGCTCCACTGAATACAGCACCGGGTAATTAGGTCTGACAAAAGCCTTCGGCATGTGGAGGGCGAAGTATTGACTAATGGCTCTGCCTTATGGCAGATATAGTTCTGTATTGATGTCCGCGCTCCTGAGTTTGCATCCAATTAAATCATTTGAGAAACAGAGACCAGAGTCAGTTCCTCATGCGACACTCAGGCAAGAAGAGAGAGAGAGACTGGGGAGGGGGGGTATGTCAGGCAAAGAAAACAGCCACATACACTGTCAAGAGAACTAGTCTCCTATTTAATTACAGGCAGTGCATGCTGGGAAAGAGCACGGAGTACCACCAGGACAGAAGGACAGAGACAGCCAGGGGGCAGTCAGGATATGATTAGTAAGATCATAAAAGCAAAGTCGCGGTGAGAAAAGGACTCCATAATCACAACTTGGATTCATCTTTCACAAAATGTCTCATCCTGACAGGGTCAGTACAAATTCGGGCTTTGATTTAAATTTCCATATTTTCTTGAGTTATAGAAATCAAAAATGTGAGCTGCATAGGACACACAAAGATAAGGTTGATCAGGGTGAGTGATGCTGCGTACACCCGTTTCTTGTAAATGATTTCATGGGACTTTTTGTATCATATACTGAAGTTGACAAAGGTAGACCAAACTGTTCTAAAGATTCAAATTTAAGCTTAAGGTACCATTTACAAAAGGAATGTTTCCAAAGCAGAGCTACACCAACAGATAATCATAGAAATAAACAAAATTCCATCTCGTGTAGGTGAATTTTGCAACTATATAGTACAAAAGTGTTTATCTTGCTGTAGTTGAGCTTTACTCTATGCTATTTCAAAGCAATTCATGCAAAAAGTGTGTCCTATTTTTGTAAGTGCCTCATGAAATTTTAAACAGTAACAGATAAGCGATAGTGCCATTGAGAGGGCAGTTTGCCAGGGTTTTCACATGCTTTCTTTGGTCAGTTATGACTGCTGAAATAAATCTTGCATAATGCGAAGTTCATATATTTATCCAGCCTACATGCAACATTTATTATTGATTTTGTGCAATTCCCTAAAGTCAGTCACCGTTTTCTTAAACGCTATCCTCCCCTCGGCACTATTTCTTGCCTTTGTAAGTCTATAATTTTCTGTATAAAATATAACTAATATGTACTGTAAATATCTATTTAGGAAATGCAAAATGAAATAAGTTCTTTTTTTTGTTTGTTTTCTTTGCAAACTATTTGAGGATGTTAACATTTTCCTATAAACATTGTACAAACACATCCAGGAGAAAATGTTGGCTCCAGCTAACTGTGAGAAAGAGGCTGGAATGGTGGAAGGAATCAGCATGGACCCCAGGGACAGTACATCTCAGATGGGATCCTATCAGAGCCAGCCAGCACCCTACCTCAGGCCAGAGGAGACCCATCTGGTGTTTCTCCCTCGATGCCATTTCAATTAGTTAAATCAATACGCCGACATGGCGCCGTTAACGGCACAGTTTTTCCCTTTCTAATTGCATTTCATTCCACCTTCTGACCTCTTTCTGTTCTTTCTCAACTTTGTGGGCCAATTGAAGGGACTGGGCTGTTGGATTTAATGAGGCTGGCACTAAGCAAACATCTTCCTCGAGCGTTGTTGCTCAAGTTTGCCTACAGCACAGGGGCTTGGCATTTAGATTACATTCATTTTCTGCTTTGTGTATCTGTGTATTCTTATATTCATTTAATACCTCATGAAGAATGCATTGTGATCATCGGGACTGTGAAAGCCCGAGGCTCCCTGTACTCACTGCGCCGTGACTCAAGATGAGGCGAGTTTGGCCTGGTCTCGTTTCACCCAGCACAGTGTTTTGTTATAGACGACAGCACGGGAGGAGAACCACTCTGCAACGTCTGCATAGTCTGCGCGTAGCCTTGGCACTGGCGTTAAAGCAGTACAACAGCCTCTGCAGGTGTTTTCATTTCTGCCGCTCATGTCAGAGCCAAGCATTTCCGACTTTCATAGTATAAAAGCCAAGGAAAAAAAAAATCTTACCCTCACCTCTGAACAGGAGAATTACATATCCTCACATCTCAAGGCAACTAGATCCAAGATCTAATCAAAAAGGCAGATTTCAGTGTGATCCCTTACAGATTAAGAGTGTCTGTCTACATGAAGAAAGAATAGTATCTGGCCAGGTAATGAAGGAACAGGTGGTGGCAAGCAACAAGCACTGGATGCAAAGCAGCTACTCCTCACTGGTTGCAGAAAATCACAAGCTGACAAACAAACAGAATAATAACCTCGACCAGCATGACTCCTTTACCTGGAGAGAAAATGAATTTTCCGAATTTGATAAGGGCCAACAGGGAGCCTTCACTTTTGACAGGTACAACTAAGGAATTTGTCACAGGTTCAAAAACGAATCTAATTTCTTGAACAATGCACTTGACTTGTGAAAATCTCCTATATTGGATTTTGTATAGGTCACAAAATGTGTAGATGGAAAAATACACAATGGTAATTGAGGGATTAGAATGCAACTACACCGGTGAAATCGCATTATGCTTTTATCTCTGCATTATTGTGATACAAAGACGCCAGTGTTAAGTGTCTACAAAAATGGAAAAAGACACATATCGTCAATCCTTTACAGACACTTGAAAACAACAATAATAACAATGCAGTATAAAAACAGTTTCAATAAAGGGAAAACTGGAATTTCAAAAAGCACTGTAATGATTGGCCACTAACTCACTAAGAACCATTTTTTCTTCACATTATTCACTAATTTTGAATAATAAGTAAGACTTTCACAGTTGTCTCAGCTTTCTACACTTGTAACTGACTCAAAATTATGAATTGTGTATGTAAAAAAAAAATGAGAATAAAAATAAGTAAAAACGCTAAAAGAAGCTTGTTTGGTAATTGGATGGACCTCTGTGGGCTTTACTGTATGTGGCTGGATCGGTATGCACATTTTGTCCATAAATAACAATTTTTACCTTTCATTTGTAAGGAGCACAAAACAAAACTGCACCAAATGTGGTACAGTATGTCAGTTACAAGGGTTTTTACCGTGGATTTTTGTTTCAAGCTTTCTGTGTCGCAGGGACAGTGTTTTCTGGCTTGGTCTTATCTCTCATTAATCCAGAACTACATTATAATATCATACACATGCACACTCTTGTTTCTGCCAACAGTACCGAGCTCCACAGGTTCTGTCAGCCACACTGTGATACCAAACATGACAATGTCTGCAATTTGCTGGGTGTTGTTTGCCTGCCCCTGGCTTTGCCATTTGAAGTTTTGCCAGCTGTGTCTCTGCAGCCTTCTAGTAATTCAACAGCTGAACCGACGAGAATGCCAGTTCTGTGCTCAGTCATATTTTAACTTAATTTTGAGAGCACCTGCAATCTGCAATGAACATCAATTAAAGCTATGATCCAATCTATTGGCAGATGCCCTTAGGTGACATCCCTTGCCCTTAAGCTTCATTAAAGCCATTTGTTTTGGGCCAGTGTTTTTTGGTATTATTTATAGCACGTGTGTGTGTGCCAGGTAACACAGATGCTGTAGTGAGAACATTAAGAGGAAAAGGGAGACAGAGTGAGAGAAAAATCTTTGTTCAAGGTTCATCCAGACCTCACAGCTGGCAGGAGGCAGTGAGCATAGCAACCCACTCTCTGAATCCTACCTCCTGTTAGTTAGTTGTTGACGACATGTGGCAGTAATATTATCCAAATTAACTGCATCCCCCATTGGTACCAAAGCCTTAGTTGGATACTAATGGCCACCTTGCCTATTAATCTGAGAGGAAGCTGGATTTGGGCAGAGGCGGACAACAGGTGCAGGGATAGAGGGAGAAAGATATGGATAATATAGATTATTAATGAACAATTGGATCTCTTGATCTGCCCCAGGTTTATTTGGGGCTCCATATGTTGCCTTGGACAGTTTATCTGCAACAGAGCTCAGGTTTGTTATTGACATGGTCTAATGCGGCTGCATTTGTGAAACAAAGTAGACATCATACACAAACTGTGCAAAGGTAGCCAGCACGAGTTAAACTTGTTGAAAAAGAAAGAAAAAAAAAAAAACCATCCTATTGCTACAGTCAAGTATGTAAACTTTCTAGTTTCTCTACAAGATATTTTAAGTAAAGACAAATATTTTGATTAGAATCAAATTTCAAAAACAGTCCCAATATAAGTGCAATTGATCAATACGCAACATGACTTTTTTTGGCTCTCGACCCGCAACCCAGTGAATTTTGACACTCGATATATATATGCCACAATGTTGGTTGCAAACTATATTCTCACGCAAAGTTAAAACATCTCCTCCACTTATTTCCCTTTTTCACTACTTCAATGTAATGCAAAATGAGGATGCATCAAAAAGATGTGTAAATTAAATCTGGCTTCCAAGACACTATCTGGCTGCCAGGAAGCATCCGTAAATATTTATGGCGGAACATCAGTGAAGTGTGTGAAAGTGCGGATGTCTGCCAGAAAGTGTGTGCATGCTCATGTGTGTGTCCAGCTGTGTAGTACCCAACACACACAGCACTGGCAGGGAGGTGCTTTGTAATTCGTCATTTCTTTTACTTAAGCGTTTTTTGGTAACGTTGTTCAAACCTAACAGAAGCGTATCCAATTCATAATGAACTGCTGTTTGACAAGAGTTACAGGTTTAGTGGTCTCATTCTTCAGCTAAAGAAATAAACACCAACTAATGCTATTTCAGACATTCATCAAACCAGTCTCCCACATTTTACCCAGTATTTACAATTCCTCGCATAGTCACATACGTGGTAATCTATATTTCAGATTACTTTCTATCCGAAGGATGCAAGGTCTTGCATTTGATGTCAGCAACTGTTGTTCTTTGTAATGAGTCAATGGGTGTATTGAGTGTTATACTTATGTAGTTTTCCTATTTCTGTATAATTTTCAACATCAAGTTTTTTTTGATGATTTGATATAAATGAGCTTTTATAAACCTACACAAAAAATAATCTCTCTCTATCCTCATTTATGACCCACAAGACGTTTAGGCAGTTTAGTCTGAAACTGTAGTTAGCCAGCAGTGCATAAAGTGTGATTGCGGGACTCTATAAAAGCATAGAGACCAGTTATAATGCTGTCTCTTATTACATGTCATGTTAAGCCAATGTAATTCAGTTTTGTTTTTACAGCAGTACCTCACAACAACAGTTGCTTCAAGGCATTTCATACGTTCAAGGTAAAGACCCTACAATATTAGACAGAAAATCCCAGCAATGAAGTGTTCCTCTACAAGCACTGGGCAACAGTGGGAAGGAAAAAACTCCCTTTTAAAAGGAAAAAGGAATCCCTTTAAAAAAAAGTTCTAAGAACCACAAGACTGCACCTGAGAGCAAAATGCTCTATTAGTATAATATGATGCTGTGAAGTCCTTAAGATATGATGGGGCCTGATTATACAAGACTTTGAATGTGAGGATTAACTTCTGGATTTAACAGGGAGACAGTGAATATGAGTGAATATGAGAGAAATATGATGCCTCTTTCTGCTCCCTGTTAGTACTCTAGCTTCAATATTTTGGATCAACTCAAGCCTTTTCAAGGATAAGGAACTACAAAAGTTTGATGTATAATTAACAAATGCATGGGTTAGTTTTTTGGAATCACTCTGACACATAGTGTTTAGAATTCTAATGATAATGTCTAGATGAAAGAAAGCAGTGCCACATATTTGTTTAATGTGCATGTTAAAGGATACATGATGATCAAAAGTTACTCTAAGATGAGTTGCAGTGAAACTTAGTTTCTTGGTTTATTTGGTGATTTGCGTCATGTGACTTTATATATCAATATAAATGGATATCGTCTGTATAGCTACGGAAATGTATGCAAAGTTTTCTAGTACTATTACCCTAGAGAAGCATATATAACATAAAAATGCTTCAGTCCCAGCACAAAACCCTGTTGAACTCCATGTCATTTTATGTGTGAGAAAAAAACTCCTCGTAGCACATTGCTTTTAATGCCAACAGTGTATTGTAGTCAATGTAGAAAAATAATGCGAACACCAGTACTGAATACTGCACTGAGATCTAGCAGGACAAGCACTGAGACAAACTCTAAATCCTTACTGAAGCTCTTCAGATAAACTGTTACCCTGCAAATGATCACTTAGTTAATTTAAAACAAATCTTTTGAGAGCTTTCAAAATGAAAGAAAGACTGGAAATCAGCCCATAATTAGCTAATTCAGCAGGATCAAGTAAGTTTAAAAAAAAATTAATTCAATTACAGCAACTGTGATGCATAGCCTGTTAATAAAGATAAATTGATCATATGTAAAATCAAAGTACTAATTAATAGCCAGCAATTGTCAGCTGAGGATTGGACTGCCAGGGCTCCGTCTCAATCACTACTGGGATCATCTGGAAACCTAAACCCCTCCAGAATTATAAGGTGGTGATTTAGAGAGATTGGGTGAAGGGCTTGGCCATTTCAGAGGGCTCATCCAAATCGAACGGTGCCATTTAAGGTGGTTTAGGAATCTGACTGAAACTATTAATACTAAGAACTAAAGGAACACAAGGCTCAACATGAAAAGACACTGAAAAGACACAGTACAGAAAAGCAGAATGGCTCCTGGTTTCTTGGAATGACAAATAGTAAAATTTCCTGCCTTTATGGAAGTAGCAGTCTATTTTTGCAGGCAATATAAACTAGTGGAATGTCATTTCCTCTTTAACATATGTGTTGTGTCCTTTAAGGAACAGGTTTTCTAAATAATAATAATAATAATAATAATAATAATAATAATAATAACTTTATATATTTATTAACAATATGTTTTATTTATTTTAGCTTCTGCAGATAAGCATGGCTACATAATTGTACCTTAAAATGTAATGCTGCTTCCGTTACTCTCTAGATCTCACAGCCACTGCTGCTCCTCTTTGTCTCATGCTGGTTGAGAGAGGAGGGACCAAATTTAAGTATTATTTTACAAAAGTAACCAAATATATTTCTGCTTTTTACATCTTTAGGCAATTTGATCTATAAATAAGCTTGGAAGGTGTATTATTATTGACAATGTAACGTGTCCGCAACCCTGTACTTTGATAGATAATACCCGGGGTTTGATGAGGAAATGTAAAGCCAAAAGTTAATGGAGGGGTGATTAACTGTAAGTGTCTCACAATATTATAAAGGACTTAATGCTGAAATGTCAGGAAGCAGTTAAGGAAGCAAAAGCAGCTTATTAATCTGACCTCATTTTGAAGATCCATCCTAACTCTAGGGTGCTTTTCAATATTATTGACTTACTTGTTAACCTCCCTTCTAGTCTCTGTAATGAGGCTTTCCATGATAAGTGTTTTCAAGTGTTTTAAATATTTAATATTCTTTAACAAAAAGTAGTCCCATGACAGGGACCAAGCTGTTTTCAAGACATTTCTCCAACACCGTTTAAAGAAACGGACTTTAATCTGTCCTGTTCATATTACAAATGATTCCGTAATCGGTGCATGCGTTACATTTTTGCGGGCAGTTTAACCCTCTCAAGGCAGGCATTGCAGATTTGCAACAGTTAAAAGCTAACAACCTGATTACCCCACATACATATTTTATGAGGTTTTTTTTACTCAGAAGTACCACTGCAGGTATTCTTTTGTGCATTAGCAACAAAAACTTAATTTGAACCTGAGAGGGTTAACTTGTGTAGTTTTTTTCCCCTTTGACTACAAAATGTTCACTAGCACCTTAATAATGGTCCGTGTTTTTTGAATGCATGATAGAGTTTACTACTATATAAAAAAAGAAAATGGAAATATGCTCGGAATTGAGTTTCAAAAGAGGTGCACATTATGCAGTGGGAGTAGTCATGTGGAAAAGAAAAAAACACTTAGTCAGTGGCTGCCTCTTGGCAGGGTAGAAAGTGTCAACAAGTTTACCAGTGTTGTTGTTTTAGACTAGTCTGCCTCAGTGATTTTATAGAACTCAGACCATAGGCAAAACAGAAAAGAGTAAATATGAACAACCTTTGGAAAACTTTCACAGAAAACTGCTCACATCAAGTGTAAAACACAATTGCATGCAACTGTAGTAAATGAACATGACAATTCATGGCAGCAATTATGACAGTACTTGTTATGAGCTTGTTACTCACAGGCATAGTCTGACCACCATGCAAGCTGTTGATGGCGGCCTGTGCTTCTGCATGGCTGGAGAACTTGACAAAGGCACAGCCTGCACAGATAGAAAGAGAGGAGAGGCGGGGAGATCAGCAGGATGGCCTTGAATACCATTGTTTTCATGTTATCTGGTTTGTAAATATATTCTGCCACTTGTGTGTTGAGTGCATAACTGAATAAATCAAGCTAATTGTACTAAAGGCATTAGCTGCTTGGAACACCCTGTCTCTTGCCCATTTCTAATTTGACCCCCACCACTTTAGAGCATGGAGCCAAGGCATTTACTATCATGACTTGTTTGTGATTATTAATCTGTTTAATATTTACACATTGTGATTTGTGTGCAGTCACTCATAAAAGAGATTATGATGACAAAGGCATAGCATTATAATCTGCCTATCTAACCGAATCTTTCCTCGAATATAATTTCAGATGAGGGGGTGCTTTGCTCAAGGGACATTCAAATCATCTTAAATCTGTTTTGTAGTTAATACACAAAAGAAAAGTCAACAAAAAAGCTGGCCAGAAGACAAGGAAGCAGGCTTTGGTAGCATTACTCTGGAGCCACATTGCATTAAAAAGTCAAATAATATTAAAAATAATTGAAGTAGATAATATTGCATAGTATTACAACGTGAGTTTTGGAACGCTGCACGACTAAAGCGTATCTGTTAGTATGGTCTCAGTAAGGACACGCATTATATTAATATCATAAAGGGAAAGCTGGTGAGCTGAAATGCAGTGGAACTGAAATGTGGTAATTTTGCAGAAAGCCATTAAATGAAACAAGAGCTATTTCTCTAAGCTTTATGGTTGTCATAGACTGCACAGGGTATTCTGTTATGTCCTATTCTTATCCTTGCCTTCAGGTAGCTCATGTGTTAAGTCAAGAGATACCTAATTAACAAACTCATGGATTAATTCTCCCCATTTTTTATTAATTGAGTAGCAGCAGTGTCAAAGAACCAGTCAGGCTTTTCCTGGGTTCAATCCCTGGTTTCTTGTGAACTGCAGATATCGGTTTTAAAATAGTTACACACATTCATATATTCATTCTACATGACCAAAGGAGTGATGATTCTTTTAAACTACAAACACTAATAGGTAGGCTCAGGAGCTTTTTTGTGTCTGGCAGCAATCCATTCACTTCTACCTCTCAGGAGTCAGCTTTGCTTTCCCAACAAACAAATTAATAATTTACTGACAAAATCAAATAGATAGAACTGTGGCAGGACAATTTCCACGTTTACCTCAGGCTTTGCACACACTTTCAAGCCATACAATAAATTGTTAGCACGTGAAACTGTTATGTGTGAAAATGTGGTGAGTAGTAAAGGCCATGTGTTCTGTACTGTCAGTGTCCTCAAAGCTGTATAGATCTACAGAGGCAAAGTGATAAGTCAAACAAGCCCTTGATTCTGTCATAGCATTCTAGCACCCTTTTATTTCACTTGAACCCCCCTCCGGGAAGTGGCAGGAAAGGTCTTCATTTGTCCAGCTGAAATACATCAACTTACTGTGTACCATTTGACTGTAGCTCTGTCTTTTGGAAGAATAAACACATTTAACCTTTGTAGCTTAAATAAAAAGGGATCCGTTTTTTCTCGAAGAAGCCTTCTAGTTTTCTAAGGCAAGATAACTCGCTGCTTGTTCCCTAACAAGGCCAGCATATATTGTGCCAGGGTCACAGTGATCCCGGCAACGTAGCCCAGACAGACCAGACTCTTAACTGCGGGGCTTGCATACACCATCACCAAAGTCATGCTGAACATACAATGTTGTCAAAATTTCCCATCAAAAAATAGTCTGTAGCTTTGCTTTTGCTGACCTAAAAAAAAGTAAAGGGACACGGAGCACAACAACTCGAAAGAACTGGGAAGTGCTACAGCCTCAGAAATTATAGTGCACTGTTGGGTTTTTGAATTTGATGGCTCAGAATGAGTTGGAGAAAAGGGAAAAAGAGAGATTGTATTGCTTTCAAGCGAGAGGATCTGCACTGCCTTTTGAATTCCCGGGGTAATAATATGTATGCATGAATTCCATCCCTCTGGATGGGTGACATTTATAACACAACTTAATTATAGACCTAAAAGCCATCTCTCTATTATTCCTGACAATTCGGGGCTCTATTCAACTCTGGCAGCAAGTGTTGCACTTTGAAAGTACTTTGAGGAGCAGCGCCATAGAGAGATGGATGTTAAACTTCTCGGCCTTTTTATTGGGTGAAGAGGGGTGCTGAAAAGCCTCTGAGTAGCATAAATTTACATCAACAGGGGACAAAGCCTCTACCATGGAACAGATAGCACTGTCAATTTCAAGGTCTGTCTCATTCAAATTACGGGAACCTCATCCCGAGCGAGGCGCCTGGCAAAATAATTTGCCGTAACATCCCGTAATGATTGCATAGGACTGTTGCACGGTGACTGATAGGCCCAGATACCTATATATGAGACCTTTGTCTGGTGGTGGCATTCATAGTTAACATTACTTTACAGTTTCCATTTCATAGCAGTGAAACTTGAAGAGAAATGAATGATCAAGTCTGTGATAATAGAGACAAATAACAAAGCGGGAAAGTATGGCATGTGAAGAGAGACAAAGAAAGAGTTGAGGTGTGGGGTGCAGGAGGGTGAAAAGAAGTGAAAGCACGAATGAGGGAGAAAACTAGCTCCTGTCTGACACAGCAGCACTGGCCTTATTTCATTTTATGTGCTGTCAATCAGCTTGAGGCATCTGAGCAGACAGAAAGAGAGGGAGTCAGATAAGAAGAAAGAGACAGCAAAAGAGGAAACAAGGCAGGGAGAAGGAAAGGTACTGGGCTGCTGGGGCAATGCAGAGCAATAGACCCGGGATTAACAGTGAGGGGAACAGATGTAGACACAGATAGGTGTGTGGTTCAGTATAGCCAGGCTTTCTCTTTGATATACTCAGAAGGCGTTGCAAGATTATCATCCTCTCTCTTTTGCCTTCCCACACATCTCTCACACACATTCAGAAGCTTCATGTAGAAGAATAAATCACAGTCAACAAAAAGAAAAGATGGTAGAGGTTCAGCGCAATATCGTGGGCTTTATTGCTCCAAATTTGGCTGTGAGAGCGAGAGAGACCCATCAAAATTTGATTAGGAGCCTTTTGCACTCTGTGAACAATCACACCTTCATCACATATTTTACAGCCATCTTTAATTTGAACATGCTCTGTTAACCAAATATCATATAAGCCACGGACAAAAATGCATAAGCTGTTCCCGAATACAGGCAAATCTGCCGCACAGTGAGTGACGGCAGCAAAACCCAGAGCCTGGCTGCTTTATTTACAGTAGGGCATTATTGTCCAATGGTGTCTCTGGGGAGGGATGATGGGAATGTGGGAAACAAACATGATTACACCCCTCTGCTTTTCAGATAACAGGACGAACGGGAGGAGGAGAGGGGTGAGCAGAAAGACGAGGTGTTGTGTGATGTATTTGTTGAGTACAAGCACAGGGTGGAGGGAAGCTGCCGTGATGAAGAGACAACATGAGAAGAAGTTCGGGGAGGAAAGAAAAAAGAAGCGAAAGGTGACATGAGGACAAAAGAAAACAAAATACAAAAAGTAGTGAGAAAAAGAACGTGGGAGGAAGGATGTGTTGAGGCACAGTGACAATGATGCATGAAAGGTACGCTTGCGCGACATATAAGAGAGTGGGGAAAAAAACCAAAAAGGGAGGATTATAGACAATGTCAATGAGTGCACCATGGGTGAAGCATGGTGCTAAAAATGTAAAGAGTAGAAAGTGAAATAGAACACAAAGACAGAAGGACTAAGAAAAACGGAAGAAGGGGGTAAAAAAGAGTTGGAGGTGTGTGGGCTCTGACCCTTACTGGCCCCATCAGGCCCTCGGAGGACGGTGCACTCCTCAATCTGGCCGAAGGTCTCGAACAGCCGCCGGACATCATCCTCACTTTGCTGCTTGCCGAGCATCCCAACAAACAGCTTCCTGTCTTCTAGATAGGAAGAGAGAAAAGGGAAGGAAGAGGGTCGAGGGAGGGTGGAATAGAGGAGAGAAGAGAGATATGGTACAGCTGATGGCACCGTTCTGCAGAGCTGAAAGGAACTTGTGAAACTCAAACCCCCCTTTTATCAGCAGTCTGCTGTGTTGTTGTGGCTGCTGCTGCTGTTGTTATTGTTGTTGATCTTATTGTTCTGTGGTGTGCTACCCCACCCTGGTATGAATGAGATATATTCTTGTTTCCAGTGAGCTATTCAAGTCTGCCACAGTGATGCTTGATACAGATGACGCTTGGAGCGGTGTGGGTTTCAGGTAGAGGTAGAAAGAGAGCAGGAATGTTTTGCTCAGCTAGAGAAACTGTCAGATCGCCTGGTTGCAAACTTGAAAGGGAACACGGAGCAAGAACATGTTATTACATTTTCTCATCACCAAAGCCATAAGAATTATATTACACATGAGTAAACTATGTCAAGGGTCGCCAATGAATAATATGAAATTTTTTTTATATTTTAAAGGTCTTTCTTGAAATCCAGTGTATTAAAAAAAAGAGTGTTTTTCATTGTGCACTATTCATTGTTTTCTCTACCAGTTCCTGTTTATTTGTACTATACTTAAAAGAAAAAAAATGACAATTCAGCTCATGATATTTTATCACCATGAACGATTCTTAAGTTTGGGAAGCTACATTAAGCTAAAGCTATGAGACATTAAGAATTAAAAAGAATTAAATGAATAAATAAGATCACATTCAGTGATAGTGCCCATTAAAACAATGGCAGGTGTGATTTAGTAGGATTTTATTGTGAATAATTTGAATCACAGGTTCCTATATTTGCCATTTTTTAATTTCATTTAATTTCCCACAAATAAGAACTAGTACAAGATAAATTAATATAGCACAATATATAGACAGAATTGGTCTCCTTAAAATGAATGAACACAGTACTAAACACAGCAGAAAGTACTGAAAAATATTTCTGTTGATGCTGTTGTGGTGCAATTAAATAGTCTCCTTCATATTACTGCCCAGCGTCAGCTGGGATAGACTCCAGCCCCCCACGATCCTGAACTGGATAAATGGTTGAGAAAATGGATGGATGAATGGAAAATTAGGAAATTCAAAAAGACCTATGCCAACTGCAGAAAAAATGAAGCTATCATATCAGCACTAGACATGAATCCTGGAAAGATCAGGGCATCAGATCTATCAAACTGTTTGTACAAAGTCAGAAAAAAGTCCTGCGTGAATGATAATAATAATAATAATGTGAAACAATCCTGACTGTACAGTCAAAACCTTAAATCAAGCACGATTTAACATCTTTATCATCAAACATTTCCTCAGCAAATTTATTGGATTCTCCTTATTACATTTGAAGGGCAACTTCACCTAGCAGTCTCACTGTGCCCTAGCTGATATCCAGAAGGAGGCACTCACATTCACATGTATAGGCTCTATACCACTAAACTTTAGCCAGTGAGAAAGCTGGATTTTTCTAATTAATCTTCCTGGTGCCCTGGCATTAGACAGAGCATTCATCTTCTTTACATCTTTTACATTATGCATCTCCTATTCCACCGTGTTGTGGAATGAAATGGCTACTAGCAAGAACCTATCGCCAGAACTGATGGAAAGTGGCAGGAAGAGGAAAACGAGTTTATTGGAAATGACACTGTTGATCTTCAACGTGAGTCATTTGACTGGTAGGGGGCGGGTGAGGAGCGAGGAGGAGTGGAGGGTGAGAGCATCACCTGGGCCTCAACAGATGTGACGCCTCCTGTACCTGCCAGGCCCCATTAGACGCAGCTGTTCTAAAAATAAAGCACCAGGGCTTCCTTTTTGCAGCGGGGAAATCGGATCCTGTTCCATTCCTGTAAAGTTCAAATGAGACACATGCCTGCTAGCCGCTTGGCCACACAAATGAGCACCTGCATAATCAATAAGGCTACGGTAGCTGGTCTCCACTGCTGGTGTTGTAGCAATGGTGCCAGTTCATGTTCCTATAGTCACGCCTTGCACAGTAGGATTTCTTAAACCCACCAGCTGAGTCTGATTTTTTTTACTGTTCATTAATGTGTCTCCCCTGTTGGACCTCTAGGGTCGGAAATGAGAGACAGCCCTGAGGAGATCACCACAACGACTTACATCAACTGAAATTTAGCAATGACCAAAAGGCGTAAAGACGTCTATGGTTCTGGGAATCAGTCAGTCATTGCTGAACAGGTGGTAGAGAGTGAAATGGGGTCAACCCCTGTCAATGGCACCAAAGGTGAAAGTGGTACACGTCCAAGAGACTTTGCCATGTGTGTCCCCTCCATCTTTCAGGTTTTTACTGAGGTGTCACTGTTACAACTTAAATGGGCAGAGTGCAGTTTTACAGGCCTCCTGCAGTGTGTTAATGTTTTGGGACAAAAGTCTCATCTCGGCCCTGGCCCGAGGAGATCTAATGGCGGCTTTACAAGGCTAATTAACAAGCCATGAGCGAGGTAATGAACTTTCCAAATGTGCTGGCAAACGCAAAAATAAATTACACCCCAGTGAAGGCATTAAAGGAAGTGTGAGTGTACTTCTGAGCCTTCCTTTGGGAGAGCCACAGTGAGAAAATGAATTTGGAGCTGCTATCTTTTCATTGCCTGACCTAAGTGTGTCTCAGTCGGCCCACTGCATGCCCTGGCCAGTGTATAGATTGTTATTAATTAGTCCACTTTGCACCTGTCTCCAAAGCAGCTCTTATTGGATTTTGCAAGTTCCCACTCATCTCCTATGGCCACTCGCAAGCCTTAAATTGGCATTTTATGAATATGAATAAATATCTCGTAATGCACCCTCTGCACAAGGAGATGATTCCATGACTCTAAATGAGTCCAATGAGTTATCTGTTAAAAGGGACAAGCGGAGGAAAAAAAAATACTCCTGTGTAGTAGTCATGTATTTGCATTAAGAGGGTCAAGGACTTTCCTATGGAATTGACTGAGATGACAAAAGTGGGGGGAAAAAATCATTACACTGACTGACCTCTTTGTATTATCTCTCATTGAGAGTGGCTCATCTTATCCTTCTAACGGAGATGAGCCACACAGCTGGAGAACATTTGTGCTCTACAACACTTCTCTGCTCTTCTATGAAGAGACCTTTGTAATCTGTTCTTTAAACAACTACTTTAATATCTTGTACAAATCCATGCATTGTTATTAAGACATGTATTTACATAATTTAAATCACATTTAAATAATATTAAAACACGTCTTAAATGGAAAACTAGATTCACAGATACATATTTAGCACTTTTCCACATGCTTGTTAGCATTCTTGCCCTTTTGGCGTATGTGTATACTTGTTGTCATGTGATCAGAGGTAAATTGATGTTTAAATGAGTCCACTATGAGTGCTTACTTGTGTCCTCTAACACACACTGTCATTCCATACATTTCTGTTTTCCTTTTTCACCCCAACACTTGACTGGAAGTGGGAGCAATTGTGTGGAAAATGGCTCCATGTCAGTCTCCAGCCATGTCCACAGTAAGGTGGCATGTGGACAGCTCCATTTCATGAATGCAAATAAAAAGGGAGATGAAAAAAAGTTATCAAAACACTACTGACATCTGACAATTGCTTGTCTCAGGAAGCCTTTTCATTTCAGCACCCGGTATATTAAAAATTAATGGATTTTGCACAGATGCCATATGCTGTCAGGACTGATGCTTCTCTCTCAGGAATAAAGTGCTACTTGTGTTGTAGGCTGCAGTATATGCATATAGATTTTGTCTTTTCCCCCTTTGTCTCTGTTGCTCTCCGTATATATTTCTCTTTACCCTTTATTGTCATCCCTCACCCTTGCCTGTCTCCCCAGGCAAAGAATCAGTTGCTCTGAAGTCTACTTTTCAAAAGTTTCTGCTTTTGTTTGCCAATAACGTGAATATTCTCTTTAAAGAATTACTCTCTTGCTCCTGTGTAGTGGTAAATCTTTCTTTTTTTCCACAGTTCTATCACTTATTGCCCGTTGGCAGTATAGTCAGGGAAGCTTGCTAGTTGTAAGTGTTCAGAAAGCACGGACAGCTGCATCCAACGATAAAAGATGCATGCTAGTCCGCTGGGTGCATTTCAAATGCAGAGTAATGTTCCAGGCAGCACAACAAAGAAGTTGTGCTTCTTATGGACTCATTAGAAAAGCCTGATGCTGGTACGCTGCTGCCTGGGAGGCCTGCCACCAGACACGCTCGCATATGTAGGCGTGCAGACTGGGTGCACAAAATGTTGGGAACTGCTGCTTAGTATAGAGTTAGACTTGGTTTGTAATCATCTGTGTATTTCCCTGTTGTGTAAATGCTACTGGGGCATGCCTGAAATCAAAATTGGCCATTTGCTTTCAGAATAAGCATTTTAGATTATTAACATTAAATATTTATAGAACATGGAGGGAAAAAAATCCTAAATAGTGACTTGTTAGATACATTCACTGTTGTTAAAGGTACCATTTTCTTATGTAGCGGTGTTTTAACTCTCTAATAATACTTTTATACCCTTAAAAGACTGAATTTCCCTTGAAGTTACATAAGGGACTAATACAAATTCACCTTCTACAACTTTTCTAGTTACTTAGTAGACCTGTTATTAAAGAAAAATGTATAACTTGCAATCTTATAGAGATAAATCAACGTAAGTAAATAGGCATGAATTTTAAAAAAATACAGGCGAAATTGCTACACATCTTAGAGCTACAGCTAGATCTTCCTATAACATGCTGCCAGGCGATATAAGGCAATGTAACTTCCCCCACCCAAGATTACAATTACTAGTCTTGCTGACATTCCAAATGTTTTTCAGTGTTATGGATATACTTGCATTTTAATAACTTCCTATTTTTTAGATGTTACATACTTTGCCTTGCCCTCTTCTGGATTTCTTGTTATGGCCGTTCATCCAGGTCCCGAAGCAGCAAAGAAGCCCCAGACCATCTTATTACCGCCACAATGTTTGAGTTGGTTTGGTGTTCTTTTTATGAAACCCTGGGTTAGTTTTATGCCAGACATACTGTAACCAGACACAAACCTTACAAAAAGTTCAGCTTTTGTTTCATTAGTCAGATTTTTCCAAAACTCTTCGAGCTCATGAAGATCATGATGTGTTTTGGCAATTGTGACAAATGTTTGTGTTTTTTGTCAATTCTTTAGATGTTGTTATGGATTCTTTTGTGACCTCCTAGATGGGCCGTCAGTGCAGTCTTGGAGTAATTCCTGGGAAGGTTCACCACTGTTCTGAGTTTTCTCTGTTTGTTCATAATGGCTCTCACCGTGGTTCACTGGAGCCCCAAAGCCTTAGAAATGGCTTTGTGACCCCAGATGTCAATGACTTTCTTTCTCAGCTTTTTGTTTTAGATTGTGGCTTGATGTGTTTTTTGGGGTCTTTTTTTTTTAGATCTTTTAACCTACTTCAATTTGTCAGACGGGTTTTATTTAAGTGCCTTTTTGATTCAAGAGATCTGGCAGTAAATGGGCCTAAGAGTAGCTGGGGAAAATGAACTCAGCCATGATTAAAATGTGGTTAATTGCAGTTAATTCATGATTTAACAAGGGGGGGGGGGGGGGGGGGGGGGGGGCAGGCAATTACTTTTTCACATAGGTCACTTAGCGATGGTGGTGACTCTCAATGTGGACCCAGTGAAAGCCTAGTGAGAATCAATGAGTAATCAAACCAATAGGTGAAATCAATGATAGAATCAGAATTGCTAAATTCTGATCAGTTCTCATTCCTATTGTGCCACATAATATCATTAAGGAATTACATAAGATACTTTGCATTTAGAGGAACAAATTCAATTAGTTAAAAAAAATTATATACAAAATTAAAATTAATTTAGAAAAAAAAGAAGAAAAAAAGTGTTTTGTAATACCATAAAACGTGGAGGTTTGGAAATTTTAGATTTTAGCTGCTAAATAACTTATTTTAAATTAAAATGATTAATGAGTACCCAAAAAACAAGCAAAGTATTGAGTATTTTCTCCTGTTTAATGTGGTTGAAGGTATTAGATACTTCTAAAATGTTATTTCTCTGTTGTTAAGAGTCAAATTAGGTTGGCAAGGTTGCATAAACAAACACTAAAAACTTGGTTATTTTGCTTACAAGCACAACTTCTCCGTACACAGGTACTTAATATGTAGTTATGACAAAACAAAAAACTACATGCTGTATATCATAAAATCTAATATGTGTTAAAGTTGACTTTTAACTCCTGCAGGTGCCTGATTTATCTCTGTAGATAGGAAAACTTTAGGCTAGTAATTAATTTTCTCCAATAATGTTGCTTTTGTTTGCTTTAAAGCAGGTTTCTGATGTCAATACCTTGGTTTTTTCAGACTGTTCCACAAAATCACCTAGTAGTGCTTTGTATTCCTCCAAATGTCACTTATATGTCCAGTCATTGCAGAAGAATCAGATTATTTATGTAGGTGGCATAACCCAGAGTTGCACTGAAAGTCTGAGGTGTATAACAGGAACAGCACAGTCCCTTGTGGAGCTGCTGTACTACACATCACTAAATCAGACAAAACACTGGCCAGTCTCACATACTGGGGCCTGTCTGTCAGGTAATCAGTAATCCACAAGATGTGGGGAAGGTTGCTTGACATTTCATGTAGCTTCTCCCTCAGTAGCTGCTACTGTAGGAGAAGATACAAAAGTTACATAAAATGTGTTGAACACACACACACACACACACACACACACACACACACACACACACACACACACACACACACACACACACACACACACAGACACACACACATATATATACGCTTCTTCTGGGCTATATTCTCAGCAGCATATTAAACATATCAGGTCCCCATAAGGAGAATCATGTGCTAACGGCTGTCTAAATGACTCGGGTAAAGTTTGTAGCATGCATGCTTGTTGTTTTTGTCTGCTTCCATTTGTCTTTGCACTAGGATGATGTCGGTGTAAATGTGCAGTCATATTTGTTCCCATCAATTGAGCATTGCGTGGCACATCCGACATACTGTTTTACTTTTGTCCATGACGCGCTTACCATCAGGGTCATGCTTCACATGAAAACCAAGATAGTTCCAAACGCCAGATCTGAATGAGGGTGGGGGTGTGTGTGTGTGTGTGTATGTGTGTGTGTGTGTATTACCTTGCCTGTGACATAGATCCAGTAATGTTGCTACCTAAGCCTTCCTCTTAATGTGAGTGAGAGATACATAACTGAAGCCCATGTTGACGTGGATGTTTGGGCCATTAAGGAATCAAGATATACTGATAAAAAGTAGACTACTGGAAGAACGCAAACATGTACAAGGACTGTCAACATGGACTTGATAGAATGCTAGCATGCCAGCTGATCCAGTGAGACAGGTTATAAGGAACACATGTGGGAACAACGAATGAGCAGAGAATTAACACTGACACTTAAAATACCAAGAAACACTTGGAAGCTCAGTGTAATATTATCATTCAATGAATGTTAATATCAGAGCTGGAGATCCAGGGGCTACAGTGCAGTGGGAACAACAGACAGCTTAGTAGAAGAGAGCAGTGGAAGTGAACTAGATGATGCCCAGCCCCTTGCAATGACAGATGCATCTACTGAGCTGAGGATGAAGATCATTGCAGAATTCAAAGCTATCAACTCAACCTCAAAATATCCACCCAACTAAGAGTACAACACCCCTGTCTCACTAACAAAGTCCCATCAGAGGAAAAACTTGCAGATGTGAATACTCCCCTATGCACCATCTCCACTACCAGTATCAGTGAAACCAATGGAGCTCATATATTCGTCTCCCACGGTAATCCTAGGAGCACTTGGAGCACTTACACTCATTAAGGATGTATGTAGGAGAAAGCAACCATAGAGGGGGAAAAAAGGCTGCATGCCAAAATCAGGAAAGGCTGGAAGAATGTTAGAGGGTTAACTGAGGTGCAGAAAGCCACCATGAGTGACAAATCCCTAATGAAAAAAGAGGTACCACACGATTGGAGGCTCTGGAAACTACCAAACAAAGGCTCAAAGTCCACTAGACGGAAGAGATTCACCAGAAAAGAAGAGGCCAAGAGAATAAATGACCTGTTCTCCAAAGAGCCATCCAGGGTGTATTCTCAGCTATAAGGGAATAACATAACAAGTGTAGACCCACCCACCAGTACTGTTGAAACTGTATAAGCAATACAGAAAGAAAATCTGTGCGAAAGAGATGGCACACAACACTAACACCAAGTGGCTGGTGGATCTAAGAGCAGACTTAAGAGCACACCACAACAACCTGCCAGAACAAGAGCCAGTCCACATAACAAAGAATCCTGATCCAAAGGATCCCAACAAGGGCATGATACCATCAAACTGGCCATTTAATTGTCTCTGTACAATATGGAAGCTCCGCATTGACCAGGCTGAGTTGGCACTTGAGTCAATTGGCCACCCACCAAAGTTTGCTGCCCCCCACGTCCACGGATAAAACTGTTTTGCATAAATGTGATGGCGAATGATTATTTTTGTTTTGTACCTGCAAATAGTTGGTTTTGAAAAAAAGGAAGGTATCTGTGTGGTATTTGAAATTTCAAAAATCTTATTTCCAGTGAAAGGACTACTGACCTAATTACTTGGTAATATTTGTTTACCATATTATTTACACGTATTTGATCCATATCATGTTGCAGAATTGGGCTGGTGCCAATCCCTGGACAGATCACTGGTGCATCTCATGGGCAACATAGAGACAGGCAACAGTTCACAATCTTACAATATATAATTGTTACTTGTCTTTCCTGATTAAGTTTGCTGTTAAAGTTAACTCCATTCTAGGAAAGTGAATCTTAAGCTACTTCTGCTCAACTCTGCTGAGAATCATTACAGCGATGGTTGGGACTTCCAGTCAAGGAAATTAACTACGTACATAATTAACTATGTACATATTTATCTTCTTTCTGTCTCTTTGCCATATTCTTCAAGTAACCTATATTTGACAACAGCATAATAAAACTGGAAATTCTGTTTTTGGTGTGCCACCCCAGTGTTTTTGGGGACCCCTATAAGGCCACCCATATGAAAGGAATTCTGGAGGAGCTCCTGCCTGGATTGACTACAGGAAAGCCTACGACACAATCCCCATACATGGATACTTTAGAGCTTGGGACTGTACAAGGCTAATGCACTGATAACATTCAACAGGACCTTAATGGGACTGTGGAAGACAACACTGGAGGCTAACTCTAGAGCAATTGCACAAGTTATCATTAAGTATGAATACAGATATAGATTCAGGAGTGGAGTAACCATAACCCAAATCCGGTACATGACCCATGCTTTACACCAGAAGTGAGACAGTCATCAACTCACTGATGCACCTCACCAGGCAGGATCAGTGATATATGGACACACCTGAAGCCCATACATTTCTCTTAACTAACTTTAGGACATAATAATCTTTAAGGTAAGGTTATGTTAGACTAGATGTAATTTCCTGTATTATTATATTGCAAGAAATTTAAATATTTAATGTGTGAATATCAATATGTGAATCATATTCTGATTGTACATTAAGATTTTTGTCAGACTTCTAATCAGCAGAAAAATTTGGGGTTTGGGGATTTTGCATAAAGGGATATACATAAAGTATTAATATATAGAATGTCAACAACCTGAAAATGATTCATTTCACCTTTCACATTTCAATGTTGATGATGTGTATGGAAAAAATGTCTTTCTGAGGTTTTTGTTTGATGGGATTTGATCATATTTCTATGTCAGCATTAGGGTTAAATGTATTTAGTTGTTTTTTGTTTTGGTTTGCCTATTTGATATGCCTATCTTAAGATTAACTTGGACCAAATCTAACAGCCTAAGCACAGCCCAATTTTCAGAAACCATAAAAACATCCATGGATATCTGGCACTTAATGGGAAAAACTCAAAAATAAATTGAACAGCCAAAAATAGCAATCCCACATGAGGCTTGAATTTCTCCTCTTTGGGCATATTTCTTAATTTAACAACATAATATTCTGAAATGGTACTCTCCACATTGGAAAACGATGCTAAATGGATACCCAGTATGTCACAAATATCACAACAAACATTTCTAACCAAGCATCGGTGTCTGTTGAGATAGGGAATATGCATGCGTTTACTTCAAAGGCCTCATTCTATTTCTGACACGTTTCATTCCTACCCGGTTACCAGACATAGTTAGACCCCATTCCAGAGCAAAATAATGTGGAACCACACACTAAACCTCTCTGCTGTTGGTCCCTATTTGATGTGTACAAGTGGATTATCCAGTATAGTGAGGTACTAAATGGAATAATCAGGGGAGAACAAACATCTAAATTGTCAGCATATCAGGCATGATGGTACATGATACAGGCTTTGTATTTGTGAACACATTACTTATGCCACTGGAGCTGTCACATCTATTTAACTGATGGGGGTAGGGAGGGTAGCTTTAAATGCCATTATGCATGTTCAAAAAATAACACAGAAAACCTGAGAGAAATTAACTGTATGCAGTATCCTAAAAGCTAGGCCATTCAGTTGGTGCCTTGAAACCTAAAATTAAAACAGAATAACTGACTTTGATGGAAATCCCACACATTAACTGCTAACAGGAATCTTTTTTTTGGCACAATTCTTTCCAGAGGCACAGGGGGATCTTTTGGGTTCATTTGCATGTAAAGTGGTGCATGTTCCGTCTGTGGGTTTGAGGTGCCTCCAGACTCCCCCTCCCTTGTAGCCTGCCCGACTGACTCGGTGAGCAGCCCTCACTCTTCCCAACCTGCTGGGCTGGGGCACAACAGCGCAGCACAAAATATCTTAAGGTCCTGTCAATCTCTCCACTGGCCAACTGAGGACAGCCTTCTGAAGAGCAGCAGGTTGGCAAAGACAAACACGAGCCATTCACAAAGACTCCCCTCAGCCAGACAGACAAAAGGCATGGACAAGATATTAAAAAGGTTCACATAGGGTTGCTGAGTATTAAGTGCAGGGGTGGAAATTATTCTGACACTGTATAAGTTTCCAATATGAGAAAAGTATGGAGAGCTAAGATGTGTAGACAAATGTACTGAGTGGCACTTTGTGAAAAAGTCGATGTTGATGGATGTTGATGGAGGTTGCTGGGCATTTCAAGAGAGTGTTGAAACCATCTTATCAGAGTTAATAAAAGGAGAGGGTGTCGCTGGATGACCCATCATCTTTCTTCTCATCAGTGTGGTCTCCAGTCTCACAGCAGTGGCTAGAGGAGTGGGACCTGGCTCGAAGATTGTGTTTAGATAATGGCCATCTCCAATCATAGATAATCTGGCCCCATCTTTTCTTCACAGACACAGCAGCAGACAAGGTCAGGGGGAAAAAGATTCCTGGCGAGGCAAGGCGGAGATAGGGATGGGGCGGCTCTGAGATGATTTACTGCTGAGATTCACTCAGCTGCCTCCATCACCCTCCGTTAACTTTCTCATCCTGTCGTCTCTTCCCCTCTTGCTCTTTTTGTCTTCCATCTCTCACTCTCTTGCATTTCTCTGTGGGCCTTGTACTGAATCCCTATTTCTGTATCACTTGCTTCTTCTCCTACTTTACTCTGTTTTGCAAATGGTAGATGGACAAAGAAAGGGTAAAGTGGTTATATGGAAAGATCTATTGTAGAGATGCATTTTTCATTTTGGATTTTAAGTCAATTTTCTTAGGTTTCAAGTGCCTTTTCCTCCAATGACCACAGACCAATTGACAAAAAAACAAACAAACAAAAAAACAGGGTGCCGAGTACATTCAAAGTACACTGAGTAAATGTTAAATTGTCATAGTTGTCATAAGAGACATATTAAAAGGCAGCTAAGCTCCCCTACAATGCTAAGTTCTTTCTTGAAAATCTAAGGAAAATATAACGTAGGCATGAGCCATTGTAATAGACAGCCAGAGAATGTGCTCTATGATCCACAGCGGTAGCCTATTGGCACTATGGTGTGGTGCTATGGCCCCCTACCAGCCATTCTTTGAGCACTGATTTTTATTTCTCCTCCTGACACTCCCATATCCCCAGGGAGAGGACGTCTCTCAGGGACACTGTGCACAAAAGAAGTGCTACCACAGTCTCCAAATGGAGTAATGGGCCCTAATGTCTGCACAGGCACGTAATCGAGACCCTTCCACAAGTTCCCATGACAGATAATTGCTGATGTCTTGGTAGTGATAAATGTGACTCCATTCTAGAGGTGCAAATGTCCTGGTTCAGCCCTGGATTTGACAGTCTAAAGGCCCCACTGGGATTGGTGTACCTGACTGGTCCTGAGCCTTCCACAGATGACTCCCTCGCTACTTTCTCACTTTTAGTCAGCCCTAGCAGGGCTGTCTATTTTCCTTTAACCACAAGCCTTCATAGTAAATCTCATTTCATTGTCAGCCATGACTGTGGTTTACTTCCCTGGCCTGTCTGCTGACTTCCTGTTGCCATTAACGCTCAATATCTCTGTTGGGGCCTGTCTGCTCAGTCTTATTTCATTCTGTGCTGTGTCCTATCCTGTCCTCCTATATAGAAAGTTCATCTGACAGACTAGCAGGGGCAGCGTAAAAGCCTTCTGTATTTCATTCAGACTACCTGTTCATCTCCCTTCTCTTTCTGCAGAGAAAAGGGTAGTAATTGATATTGGGACCCATCCATCCTCCCCTCTTAAGCCGAGAGATCCAATTTATCTTGGTAAGAATGCCGATTGGCTCTCTCCCAGGCCTTGTCGGTCAGACTTTTCCTGTTTTTAGATGGCCGTTAATTAAAGTGCTGCCATGACAAAAATAAGATCTGCATGGGGGGGGTGTATGGCAATTGAAATGGCCCATCAGACTAACACTTGACCACATAAATCAGCAAAGTGACTCAGTGTAAACTGACCTAGGCAGTCTAAATCACCACTCTGAAATGAAAGCACGGGGCTGACACAGACCTGTTCGGTTAGATCAAATTCAGCCCACATAAATCTTTTTTTTAAACTTAATCTGCATTATTCTCAGTGATGTTAGTCAAAAGTGACATTAGAATGATCTAGTCAATCACCATGAAAGTCAAATTAGCGATGATAGGAAGCTGTGCAAAAGAATCTGCACAATGTTAAAGCAGAATGTGATGTTTTGATATCACAATTCGTTAATTCATACCACAATTCATACCTTTTTGTACTAAGCAAAAGACATATCCATTGAGTTCTACTGAAATGCTCACATCAAATAATGGAAATCATTGAAAATTACTTAATTTAACTTTACATGGTTCCATTTATCAGTGCTATTATATGCTATTAATGAGGCAGATAAATTGATAGGAATATAGACAAGTAAAAAGACAGGTTAGTGAATAGGTAGGTAGATAAGTCTATCTGAGGTAATGCAGAGTTTTCATAGAGTGATAGAAGGTGTTACTATCAACTACTGTAGTCATGCTCTTATTTTAGGATAAAACACATTATGGCTATACCACAAATGTTCCAAACGTCTTAGATCATGATACCTCAAAATGGTATTCGGTCGTAGTGCTGAGCCAGTTGACATGTTTTTAAGTTCTGACTCATCTATGTATGTTTGGACGATATTTTCCTCTTAATATTGACTTTAAAATCAGGAATAAAGATTATTCCCTCCCTATTCTTTTCTATTTTCTCAATATTTTATTTTGTTCCATGTCTTTCTATCTTGCCTTTGAACTGCTCCCAGTGACTATAAACCTGAGAAAGCCCCTCTGCTGGCACAGACTGGAAGTCAATAGAAGCAAGTGACCTATATTACAGGCTAGTCTACTAACTCCTGGTATTTTCTCAAGTGAGAGCAGACTATTAGGGATTACATGAGTGCTATTTCAGTGTATTTGTGTTTTTACATGTGTGTGTTTTCTAATGGGGGGGTGGGGGTGCAACAGAGACCAAGAGAAGGTTAATTACCTCCTCGTCCTTCGCTGTCAGCAGGTTTCACCTGGATGGGCCGGTTCATCTGGAGAGAAAGGGAAAGAAGTAGATGGAGAGAAAGAAAGAGTGAGAAGAAAGAAAAGGGAAATCCCACGTTAGCTGGAAACCATATAAGGTGCAAGATGTTGCAATGTTCCTGGTGTTAATGTCCTGAGTTTGTCCTCCTCTGTTAGCTAAACACAAAAATCAAATGGTGAAGATGGCATAAAAAGAGATAAATCTGTCCAGTACTCCATGCCAGCATGTTTAATTAATCCAGGGCACTGCCTCTAGAGATGCCTGAATTCCCCTCACAGTTCAGCAGAATTAGCACTTTTCAATGACGGAGCCACACTGGGTGTCAGATGGCACTTGGAGATTAATGCTATTACATCAGCCACTCCCAGCCCCACCGGGAGAGGTCCTTTCTGGCTGGCCCTTGCTCTTCCTGTCCCCTCCTGGCTCCAGACTCCCAGTCACCAGCTATATCCTGCTCATTCCTGACCCTCAGCAATCCCTCTTTTCTGCCTGCATCCCCTCCTCCCCTTTCGCATCTCTACCCAGGAGCCCTTTTGTGACTTACAACCAATATGCTACTGGTCTGGTCAGCCAACTCCACCCTTCCCAAGCACCCTCCTTGTGCTAGAGCCTCCGAACGGCATAGCTATGAGCTTCTGAAAGGTTAACAGTAGGGAATTAATTTCATAGTGTGGTGAAAGTAAAACATTGCCAAGCTAACATGGGAATATAATAAATATATATATATATATATATATATATATAACATGGGAATATAATAAAAAAAAAAAAATATATATATATATATATATATATATATATATATATTTTTTTTTTTATTATATTCCCATGTTATATATAAATATATATATATATATATATATATATAACATGGGAATATAATAAAAATATATATATATATATATATATATATATATATATATATATATATATATATTTTTTTTTTTATTATATTCCCATGTTTTATTTATATATATATATATATATATATATATATATATACATACATACACATATACACACACACAAACACACACACATATTAAAAGCTGCCTGCCATGAATAAAACTTCCCCAGGTTTTTTTCTCCCTGGAGTTTGAATACTAATACAGAAAATCACTTGATCTAGTGTTACAGATCTCTAAAATACAAATAACATCCCCCTATTCCTCTGTAAAAAAGGTGAGTGGTTTTAAGCCCTCGAAGACCCTTATTTATTGAGGCTACCTACGCACATAATATTTGGCATTGTATTGTATTTTTATTTTTGGCGTTGGGTTTTCTGTTTGTTTTTTTTGTTTTTTGTTTTTTTTCCAGACTTCAGTTGGCCATCTTTCTAACTAGGCCATGCAGACAGGTCCAACATGAGAGTGCCAGTGAATGGCACAGAGTACTGCCCACTCAGATCAGTCAGCTAGGGCAGGATAGTGGGTGTTGTGGCCCTCAGGCAACACAGCACTTGACAGCAGTTGACATGAGCTCAGACCTTGGTTGAATATAGACTTGGTGGACCCGTATAGACAACTGTATACATGGTGACACTCCTGGGACGTAATGTGCTCTCGAAGCAATATGTTGCGACACTGGAACAAAGCTTTGTAAAATGACAGAGCCATCACAAGGCTTGCCCATGGAGCTGTTCACAGATGCACACACAGAGAAAACAGAGAGTGAGCGAAAGACAGAGACCAGAGCAACCAAATAAATATGTTAAGTTGTTGCTAATTGGAATAACAAAATTTCATATTATATATTCATGGAGTATGCGTTCCTCCTGGAGCATAGCCATCCAGCAGATGGCCAGAAATGCAAAGATCAGTTTTTACTCACTGCCCTTATGCTTTGTACTCACTTTTTTCAAGTGTTGGTGTGAGATAATTTGATAAATCACTGAGATAATTTTCACTCTCTCTTCTGTTGACAAACGCAGTCCCTCAGCATAAATGTTCTCAACACAAAAAATATAATTTTCTTCTTCTTCTAGGCTACATCCATTGTTCTGTGGGAGCCTGGTTCACTGAGACTCTTCAGTGAAGGAATAAATTTGGAATCCTGCAATTTTGTGTGATAGGAGCCCATGTGAGTCCCCGTGATTACATTCACATGTAAATCTTACATAAAGTTCAGGAGAGGTAAAGTATTGATATGCGAGTCTGCTATTGCCAGAAAGTTATTTAGAGTTAAGATAAGGTGTGGTGTGTACATTTGTAAGTTGTTGGAGGTGAGGTTTTGGGTTTTTTTGAGGGCAGAAATGGTCTCACATAAGAGGTTTGGGGTAGCCTGAATTCCCAAGATCCACGCCCAGTGATCAGTCATCTTCCAGGTTTTAAATGGAAGCGACTGGTCAGGAGGCTTCATTAGTAGCCCCTGAGCCACTGCAGCAACAAGAGTCATTAAGCAGCCCAAAGTACACTTGGGGTTGCTAGGAAACCAAGTGGAGGTGGCCAGAAGGCAGGCAAGGCAAGCTGGCTGTTGGTCTGTAGGCATTTAGCCAACCAATTGGCACGCTTTTCTTTCTTCTTATTATTATTTTTTACTTCATCCAAGGAGGTCACAGTAAGAAAGGAGGGGAAAAAAGAGATTTCTCAACCCCCACCTTCAAGCATGCCCCACTTTCATGTCCCTTTTTAGTGACTGTGACAATGAGTTTTCGAGGGAGTCTGTTGCAACTTCTGCTCCAGCTCCCTGCCAAATTATGGAATTCATTTTTTTTTTGCCAAACTTTGGGGTTGTGAGTGGTGCTCACTTGCATATGGCTGGAGTTAAGATGTTTGCTTCTCTGAGCTACTTTATAGTGTCATCTGCATACATTTTCTTGAGGAAAAACAGAATGTTTCCAGCTTGCTACACAGAAATTGTAAAATTCAACTTTACTTTAATCTTCACTCTCTTTCTCTCACATACTGTGACACACACACAGGAGCACAAAAGTCTTGGGGCTCAATAACAGCAGGTGGCTTAGGTGACATTTTAATCCCTTATTACTGAGTGCAGGATTAGCCAACAGATCAAGGCAGAGTTAATTATATGAATTCATCAGAGGCTGGGCGAAGAGGCTGCCTGCTTTCCCCTTGGGCCAAGACCCACCCCCACCCCACCACCCACCTTTTGCGTGCACACACACACACGCGCACACAGACACACTGAGAAAGATGACAAGTGACGTTCTGTATGTCTGAGAAGCTTGCTAGTTCCTTATTAGCATTGCAGTGGCAGGAAGCTAAGATAACACATACAGTGGAGCCTCCAGAGATGCTGTAAGACAAATGATATCTACTACCTTCCCATTGGGCCCTGTGAAATGAACTGCGTAGACTTTCGAGACAAAGACTACAAGCTTTCATCCTGCAGACATGTGGCTGCTGAGGCTGAAAGGAGTTCAACCACCCCCCGTCTTGCTTTATCTTTGTCTCTCCCTGCCCCTTTGGCCTCCAAAACCAATATGCTTCCCACCACAGCCCCTTAATGGGTTGATCAATGCTGACAAATAGGCAGCTCATGCTGACTTGCCTGGGAACTCACAGCTATGTGCCTGTGTGCTACTGCACTTAGAGAACCCATCTCTCTTTCTCTTCATCTCTCTTTTTTTGTCTTTTTCTGTTACTAACTTTTTTCTGTCCATATTTTCCCATTTGTCCATATTTTCTTTCTGTTCATATTTTCTTTATGCATAGAGATTCATTGTTTCAGTTCTAATCTCCAGGAGTGAGTCATACTGTTATGATGAGTAAAAGTCATCTGGAATCGCAAAGGGTTGGACCAAGTATGGAAGAGAGAAACTTTCTTACATTTTTTAACTAAAGGACAGTATATTTCAGAGTGTACACTTGTGTATTTGTGTGTACATTCACTTAAGAATACAGTGGGGCAAAAAAGTATTTAGTCAGCCACCGATTGTGCAAGTTCCCCCACTTAAAATGATGACAGAGGTCAGTAATTTGCACCAGAGGTACACTTCAACTGTGAGAGACAGAATGTGAAAAAAAAATCCATGAATCCACATGGTAGGATTTGTAAAGAATTTATTCGTAAATTAGGGTGGAAAATAAGTATTTGGTCACCTCAAACAAGGAAAATCTCTGGCTCTCACAGACCTGTAACGTCTTCTGTAAGAAGCTTTTCTGTCCCCCACTCGTTACCTGTATGAATGGCACCTGTTTGAACTCATCATCTGTATGAAAGACACCTGTCCACAGCCTCAAACAGTCAGACTCCAAACTCCGCCATGGCCAAGACCAAAGAGCTTTCGAAGGACACCAGGAAAAGTATTGTAGACCTGCACCAGACTGGGAAGAGTGAATCTACAATAGGCAAGCAGCTTGGTGTGAAAAAATCAACTGTGGGAGCAATCATCAGAAAATGGAAGACATACAAGACCACTGATAATCTCCCTCGATCTGGGGCTCCACGCAAGATCTCATCCCGTGGGGTCAAAATGATCATGAGAACGGTGAGCAAAGATCCCAGAACCACACGGGGGGACCTGGTGAATGACCTGCAGAGAGCTGGGACCAAAGTAACAAAGGTCACCATCAGTAACACACTACAACGGCAGGGAATCAAATCCCGCAGTGCCAGACGTGTTCCGCTGCTGAAGCCAGTGCACGTCCAGGCCCGTCTGAAGTTTGCCAGAGAGCACATGGATGATACAGCAGAGGATTGGGAGAATGTCATGTGGTCAGATGAAACCAAAGTAGAACTTTTTGGTATAAACTCAACTCGTCGTGTTTGGAGGAAGAAGAATACTGAGTTGCATCCCAAGAACACCATACCTACTGTGAAGCATGGGGGTGGAAACATCATGCTATGGGGCTGTTTTTCTGCCAAGGGGACAGGACGACTGATCCGTGTTAAGGACAGAATGAATGGGGCCATGTATCGTGAGATTTTGAGCCAAAACCTCCTTCCATCAGTGAGAACTTTGAAGATGAAACGAGGCTGGGTCTTCCAACATGACAATGATCCAAAACACACTGCCCGGACAACAAAGGAGTGGCTCCGTAAGAAGCATTTGAAAGTCCTGGAGTGGCCTAGCCAGTCTCCAGACCTCAACCCCATAGAAAATCTGTGGCGGGAGTTGAAAGTCCGTGTTCCTCGGCGACAGCCCCAAAACATCACTGCTCTCGAGAAGATCTGCATGGAGGAATGGGCCAAAATACCAGCTACTGTGTGTGCAAACCTGGTAAAGACCTATAGTAAACGTTTGACCTCTGTTATTGCCAACAAAGGTTATGTTACAAAGTATTGAGTTGTATTTTTGTTATTGACCAAATACTTATTTTCCACCCTGATTTACGAATAAATTCTTTACAAATCCTACCATGTGGATTCATGGATTTTTTTTTTCACATTCTGTCTCTCACAGTTGAAGTGTACCTCTGGTGCAAATTACTGACCTCTGTCATCATTTTAGGTGGGGGAACTTGCACAATCGGTGGCTGACTAAATACTTTTTTGCCCCACTGTATCTGTCTTTGGCCGGTGTGTCTGATTGATAACAGTGCAGTGGGAGAAAAGACAGACAAGGACACCACTGGCATTTGACCATGTTTCACTATGGTATGTGAATACCACAGCTCACAAAGCAGCCAAGAATAAATTCTATCTATCAGATGCTCTACATACAAATATTGCTCTCTTGGAATAAGTGCTCACACTTGTAATAAGTGCTCACACTTGGAATAGTGTGAACACTTAAACACTTCAGCCATTCTTGAGTCCCCTTGACTGATTCTTTAACTTCTTTCCTGGTTTTTAGATAACTAACATTACCAGATATTAAGAGGACGTCTGATGAACATCTCATCTGTAAGCTGAAATACTTTATCTCAGTTGTTACCTACAACTTAGGCTACTAAACAGCTGGAAAGTATCCAAATGATTAATCGTCCAACTTTGATAATTTGATAAAGACATTCTAATCAGCTACGAAAACCTAAACTTAAACATCAACATGATGTAAAACTTTGCGCACCAGACAGAATTAACTACTCAAGTCACAAATTTAATCAATTCCAATTCTTTCTAATGAAGAATGAGTGTTAGTGTTGGCTTAAACTCCCAAAAAACGTCCTTATAATGCAGCTGGTGTAATAAACAAAAAGTTGCTAAACAAAAGGCACTTTGCTGAATCCATAAAATGAAAGTTAATTCCAAACTATAGTTTCATAAGGCTGCAATGAAATATTTCCATATTGAGCTTAATTTTAATGATACATTTACAACACCCAGTGGAATCATTGCGTCATATACACATGATGCAAAATGAAACCAGATCCAGGCACACCTGCTCGTTTCGTTCTTCAGTAAGCATCCACGCTTGACAGTTGCTTTGGGTGAATTGGGATATTTATAGGAGAAGGTGTGGTGATGAATCATTACCTCTTCAGTCAGTTACATTACTCATCTCATAACTTTTAAACAGCTGTGCCAATCACAGTGGCACTGATGAAAGTGGCTCACCAAATGAAAGGAAGAGTCCAGACCGAAAAAGAAAAATCTTCTTGTCCAGAAGGTGCAGAGTGGCAACCTTATAATAAATGCAATTCATCTTCATATTCAGGGTGCAAAGCCCAGATGATAAACCTCTATTTGATTTTTTTTTTTACCCTTTATAGAGATATCGACTGACGGTTCATTATTTTTTCAATCTGTCATAAAAGCACAGTTGTATTGTAAAAGAGACACTGATCTGTTTTATAACCAACCTGTATATACAGTGTAAAATGACTTGCATTGTCATTCTGGTTCTTTTCACTTTGTTTGATTTAGAAAATTAACAAAGTTAGACTCATTTAGTTTTGACTGCTTCTGAATGTTCTAAAAAACCCACAACTGCCAAAAGTGTGATTGAGCATTGCCCCCTTTAAGCCGTACATAAACGAGCAATTTTCCACAAACTCCTGTTTGCATGACTTTTACTAGAAAATTGTGCAAATGTTTTCCTGTCTAAAACAAATAACTTACTTTGTTAACTAAAACAACAATTACACCCATACTTCTGCTCTACTACATTACATTGTTCATCACATCTACAAATCAAGCTCGATTGTGTTTTTAATGTGTTGTAAGTGCATAAACAAAAAGAAAAAACTGTAATACACACTGACCTGTTGAAACTGGAATAACTGTATCATTCAGGTATTGTCTCACTGTGACATGGTGGATTTAAAGGAAGATCTTTAAAGAGGATCAGTGAGAATTAATGTAGTGTCTTATGACACTTATGACTGAGTGTCTAAGTGTCTTAGTAAGATATTCGGCCAACATGTGCTGCCAAAAAAGATTCACTGTCTTGTCATTGATTCTGCACGTATATCAAAGTCTAATAGAGAGATGGAGCACCTTTATTCCAAAAGATAATTCCTCGTTTGGTTTGTTGATGAGTGCTGTCTGACACGTCAGTCCAAAAAGTAGTTTAATTAGAGATCTGTTGATTGGCAAAGACACGGCACACAATTCATAGATTTTTCATTTTTATCCACCCATTCAGTGAGGTCTCTTTGCCTATTAGAGAAGGTTATGCAAACCTGCAAGGGACCACTTCCATTAGGACAAAAATATTTTGGGGTTGGCTTTTTTGGTCTTTTTTTTCCAGAGGACAAAGAGATTCACTCAGAACAGCTTTGTATTGATTTCTAAGCAGGAAATGAGTATAAACCATGCAAGCTAAAAGCTCCACATAGTATAACAGAGGCTGTACCAAGGTTTCAGGGTTTTCCTTAAATATGTCCCCAACATAGTGATTTTTTTGTTCTTGTTTTTGTTTTTACTATTGTTCATGCAACAACTGCATAATGTCAAACCTCACCACAGTCAAATGTTACAAATGAATAACAAAATAGAAAAAATAATATTGACACTGGTTAATTAATTCGTCCTTGCTGTTATTTCATCTCCATTCAAGTCATCAGGGATCATTATCTTGATAAGCCATCCATTGTTTGATGCCTCTCATTATCATTCAGCAGTTTCGCCGTCAGTGAATTCATTGGAGCTGTTGATGCCGTTTACAGCCTTTTAAGCTCAATTAAAGATGCTTAATGCAGACTGACTTTTCTTACAGAACCCACAAAGAGCCATAGGCACTGGTTGAGACAGAGGCTCTTGATTACAAAATGAAATGTACAGACCATTATTAGGCCGATATATATGCCCTGTCTTCTGTCATTAATATTAGTGCCTTTTGAGGTTCAGAGAATTGTGGTTAAGTAATCTGTTTCAGTGAGTGGAACTGACATCTCTGTCAACAGTGTGGTTTTGTTTGTTTGTATGTTTTCTGATTTTTAATAGATAATTTTTTCTTCCAGTATGTGCTCTGTGGAAGCCCTAATGAAAACTGATATTACACACAAGACAAAGCTAAAATTAAACGTCTACATATTTAATAGTTTTTACATTCTCGGTATGCATTATACTAACGTTCAAAGTCCTCTTCTTCACCTTGAATTACAAACATTATGTCACTGTAGGCCTCATTTTCAAACCAGATCTTGCACTGGCTGCACTATACCTGCCCAAATTACTGTTTCCATCATGCATCACTCACACGTCAGGACATTCTGTCTGTGTGGAGGGAAAACAGGCCCAGCACAGCGGGAATGATTCCTCTCTTAAATTGGAGTTCACAGTGACCTCCCCGTGAGGCCAGTGAGCCAAGAGAGGTTGGTTCTTCCTTGTGGGTTGGAGGGAGATGGGTTAGAGCTAAAGTGATCACACCCTGCCTGTCTCCCTTGAAAACACATGAAGGAGGGCTGTGTCTGCCTCACTGTGAGGACGAGGGAGAAAGGGTGCTGACAGCTGAGCAGAGGGTTGCTGGCGGTGAAATGTGGCCTATTTTTAGCTTTGAGTCTGAGCTCCTATTTAAAGACTAGGTACTGAGGGTCAGTTTGGGAAGAAAAGGGGGCATCAACGGCAAAAAAGTTTCTTCAATCTAGCTGACACAGTAATCCCTGGTGTTATGCTGCAGTATCTTAGGAAAACATCTTTGTATTTGTGTTTTGTCTCTGTAATCTCTCTCTAGTTCTCCATAATTACCTGGCAATTGATTCTCTCCTGGAGCGAGGTTTTTGCTTTTAATTTATCTCTATGAATCCGGTATTGGCTCTTTGGTCCTGTGAGAGGCCCGGCTGAACATCTGAACCAATCTATACCACACTTCCCTGCTTTGCCTGGTCCAACCCAATCTAGTCTTGGGGACTGTAGCCCTGACAGCATTCATAATAGATCTATTCTCCTATTCTGTTTTTATGTTTTACCGTATCAAAAGGCCTCCTCTGGAGCAGGGACAGAGGTAGACACAGACAGAAAGTGGATGAGAAATCGAGCTATCACACCATCCTCTGCTCCATAAAGCCACTGTTCTTCCTCTGACTGTAGATGGATTGCTGTGTAGATCACTCCAACCAATGGCCAGTACGCTATATTACATTTATTCCTCCACCTTTTTTCCTCTGCCCGTGGATTTAGGGGGGTGGAAAGAAGGACAGGGAGAGTTGGCTAGAGGTGCATCAGAAGGTGGGGAGTGGGGGGTGACAATTCAACACAGTGAGACAAGACTAACAAATTAGTCAAAGTGACAGGGAGTTTTATGAGGTCTGCTCTTGTGAGGCGACTGCTGCTCTCTCCCCTCTCTTTCCCTCTCTCTTTCACTGGGCTGCAGGGACATTACCGGGGCCATATGTATGTGTGTGTGTGTGTGTGTGTGTGTGTGTGTGTGTGTGTGTGTGTGTGTGTGTGTGTGTGTGTGTGTGTGGGTGGGTGTGGTACATACTGGAGCATTTCAGAAGGAAAACAGTAATGAAAAAAAAAAATGGTGAATGAGGAGAAACTAGAAACATCAAAGTTAAAGAAAAAGAAAAAGTCAGAAATAACAGACTTCTAAAATACAAAAATACTTTCTGTTCTTTTGCATAAATAACTCATTGTTAGGCTTTAGAAATGTGATCATTTAAAGTCAAAACTGCAATTTTGCCAGCACATAAAACTACTGTGGTGTCAACATGAGGGAGTTTTAATATGTTGGGCTTTTAATCTGTTATTTTATAACAAAGAGGGAACTTGTGTTTGTCGAAAATGTAAGAAAAATTGTTCAACTTGTTATTATTGTATCCTTTGCATTGTAAAAATCTCATCAATTATTTTTTTTAATTAACTCAGTGTAATTAGAGAAGTTTGTCAGGTAACTAAATATCCAATGAATTACTTAAGTCATAATTAGGCTATTTAGAGACACTGTTTAATACTGTGTTTCTAAACACTGATTAATTGCTTATACTTCCCAATACGCATTGTATTAATGTGAAACCAACAATATGCACAGAAGAGTAAGATAGTGTTTTCTCTGACAAAAATGAAAACAATAACAACCATAATTTTAGCCATAATTATGTAAAGTGCCTTCATTTTCTGGAAATTATAATGATAAATATTTTTTCATAGCTTATTGTGACTTTGAGTTTTAAAAGCCCTGCCAATAAGGTTTGACACAGTTAATAGCATGATTAAAATAAACATAAATATAAACATTTCTGGATAAAGCTTGTAAATGTCTTCTCTCAGAAATTAGGAACAAGAAGGAGAAGTTTGGTTTCACTCTATGCTTTGCCGATCTTTTAGCGTCTCTTAATTTACCTGAGACTCTAAATTTACCTGACACTGTGACACTACTGATAACAAGATGCTGAGTTCTTTTTTCAACAGAAAGATCTATTTGGAACTCCTAATTCAGTCAACATTTGTCTATGCACATGCACAATTGCAAAGTAGTACAATCTGATAACAGCACACATACTGCTGCCAGTACAGGCTCCAAAGCACGGAAGGTTAAATGCCCTGATTCAAGCACACAGAGCCAAGGCAAGAATCACAACAATAACCTGGTAGCTTCCCAGGAGCATCTGTCACTCTGCAAGGCCACAGCACAAATGTTTGTGAGCCAGCCTGGGAAAACAGCTAAAGTAGTTCACGGTATAAAGAGGAGCAAGAGAATAATAATAAGTGGAAGGTAATGACACACAATGCATCTGTCAGATTTATGAGTGTATATCCTACTCTGCTCCTCTCGTATACCTGCCGGTTGGCTCTGCACTTGAGGCCACACAGTCCACAATGCTGTTGAAAGAGTCGGCAGTGAGAAATCACAGAGCAGCAGGGAGAATAGTGCCGGACTCTTGCTCTGCTACAACATCCAACAATCAAGCCCCAGAGTGTGCATGGACACAAACATTTCAAAATGGTCTGTGGATTTTTTCAAAATAAAACAAAGGTTTCAACAAACAGGGAGTATCTCCAAAATTTTTGTTTATAGGGAATCCAAAGTTGAGCCAGAGGAGATGTTTCTCTTGTTCTTCATTCAGTCATGCTGAATTTCCAGGTTAGCTTTTGTTTTACTAGTGTGCAGTGAAAAGTTGACAAGAAAACACCAATATGAATGATGAGGAGTTCTAAATGATTTGCAGATGTGTGAGAAAGGTTATTGTGAACAAAACTCTCATATTTGTATAGTTATGGTTGCTTTGTGATTTACATGTTGAAAACCTTTTTTTTTCTTTTGTGCAGTATGTTTTTAGATAGTTATTTCATCATCGATATAAACCTAATATGAAGCACATGTGTCAATCAAACAAGTACATATGAAAGTAAATATATGTTTTAAATAAATAAAGCATGTTTAAATAAACAAAGCATGACATCTTAGCTACCGATATCTTCTAGGAGAGGTATTTCCAAATGGTGTTCCTTGAGGCAAGTCCAGGGGTGCCTTGGGATTTTGAGTTAATTATACAGTGCAAATGCACATTAAGTAATGAATAAGATTTAAATTTCCTATATTAGTTCACAATGAAATATATAATTGATGATTGACTGCTTTGCTGTGTAGTACAAGCTAATTAAATTGTAGGATACATGCTAGGTCTAAATGCTTCAGATGATAAATAGGCTATTTTCTGCAAATATGGATATAGGTATGAAGAAAAACTGATTCACATCAACAGTGACAGACAGAGCAGACAGACTCTGCTGATATAAACGTAAGAAAAGGGGCAACCATGTATCATGTAAAAATATAACAAAAAAAACCCCCAACAATATAGCGCATACAAGGAAATAATTTGGATTTATGATTTATAAAAACTACAAACACCCAAAACCCAAAATATGTATTTATTTTAGGCTAATAATATATATGTAAACATGTGTTTACCTAAAAAAGGATATCAGGTTTTGAGTATGGAAGAATAAAGTAGATCAGAGTAGAACAGAACAGAAACGGACAATAATGCTATCATCAGTCTTAAAAGCAGAGTAATATCGCCAATGAACACATTTATTTGTCTTCTTATTTTCACTATGTGGATACGGTGATGCATTGAGCTTAAAAGTCACAGGAAGCTTCCTTTGATTGTTTTGCTTTTAAGAATTTTCTTTTCAATAAAAATTAAAACAAAATGACAAATTATTGAATGCAGCAGGACTTTTAGCATTTTAAGATAAAATCCTATGCCATGCTTACACACAAGCTGCTTATGATGCATGCTTTACATTCAACCTATTCTCTTGTCAACACACAAAAGGGCACTGTGTATTCATGAAAATCCACTCACACTCACAGGCTGTGCATAATAATAGAAGACAAAAGCATGAGGTTGCCCATTATGCAGACACTCATATTTAAATGGTCTCATACACACAGAACAGAACAAACACAGAAAAAATAATACTAATAACGGAACAGAAGACCTATTGTTTTAATAATAAAGAGGAGTGTTATTACACAAGCAAATGCATGCATGTGGATATCCATTTACATAGAAACACAGACACCAATATCTCCTTGTTCATTGCACACATTCATTTACACACGCTTATGCTAGCGGACTTCTTTAGAGATGCCTTTAGACACAGACTAGCGCACACACATAAGCACACAACCCTGTAAGTGTGTTTCAAGATGCCGTTAGGACAGAAGGTTGTTTGTGAAAATGATCACATCAATCGAAGTGATAGATAAAAGACTGGGAGCAATTGATAAAGTGCCACAATTATTTGGAAGATGAATGGCTGAATTTGCTTTTGAAATTGGACTGGATCTCAGTGCAATGGAACAGAACTCATCATCATCAATGAGCCTGCCGTTAGATTGCATTCTGTCACAACCCAATATCAGCCCGGACAATTGGATCCATCTGCCAAATGGGATCAAATAGACCTACTCACACAATATCAAAAGTGATGTATAGTGACCATGTGCAAACCATATTAGAGTGAAAATGCACAATGCATCACTGTGTATGCTGTTGCATGTGTTCACATATTACATTTGATATCACCACATGTGAGTATGCTCAATAGAAATTATTAGGAGAACACATGTACGACACGGAAGGAAATGATACAACCAGCAGTAGGGGGATGCTTGATGCTTAAATGCTCCAAACGAACCCATCAATTCATATAAAATGTGTGAGATGGTTATAAAGACAAGGTATAGAGTGAATAGCTTGAAAGTGATGTGCAGTTACAGGCCGCCTTTAACAGTTGGATGAAGTAGAAATCACTTTCTTTCATCTTCTAACTCCCCAGTTCCTGTTTTTTTTCTTTTATTGTTATTATTTAAAAGAATATTTGCAAAGTTGCAACTCATAAAACTTGCACTATCGGATCACATAATTTATTTAAGCCTATAAATCCTTTGGCTTTTGCAGTTATACGCCTCATAATGATGCATTGGTTAACACGGCCTGAATATTTGAGCCACATAAAAAAGGTAATAGATTAAACCAGGGGAGTGTGTAGAGCCGCAGCGTGTGTGTGACTGCGTGCGTGTGTGAGCAGAGCTATCGGTAAAGAAGTATTACTGCAGCTTACACAGGCCTTTGCATACAGAAGGGAACATCAGAATGCACTGTATCGCCACTGCATGGACACACACAAAGCAAAAGAAGAGGGACAAACCAAAAGGGGCTGGAGGGAAACACACTAAGTAATGTATTGTGCTAGGATGATAGGTGACACGGTCTGATGATAAAGAGGAAGCGTGTAAATGGGCCTCTATTAAGGGAGAGGAAGGTTGAAGGATTGTTTACAGCCACAAATCTGCCCAAAGAAAACATATTACACCTGAAATTAGTTCTTTAATTTTTCAGTCTGCGGTGTCTTCAGAGATATCTATAGCATCTAGTATGTCTAATTCGCAGGGACTATAAATCACATACACATCTGCTTCAACCTGTAAATCTGTCAGGTATAATGACATTGTAATTTTGTCTTTATTTGTTGTATTATTTAGTTCTTGGCTTATTTTTCTTCTTATTTTCATTGTTTTCTATTCTGTTGAAGTCCAGTCTCTGGGGAAACTATAAAGTAAAATATTGCTGTCTAGAGCACTCGCAGGCAAAAGTTAACTGAAAGGTAATTAAACTTTTCCGGAGACACACTCATACACAAATCTACACTGCACCTACGTTTGCAATAAAATGGTCTTCTTTCTGGTTGTATGTGAAGGAGTATGTGTACACTGCATCCTGACATAGCTTTCACCATTCCATCTTGTCTTTTTTCCTTTACCCTCGAGCACACAAAATACCCCCATGGAGTCAAAGAGAAAAGTACGCATACACCGTCATGTGCACTCATAGTCCCCCACACACACATTATTCCTGTGCGGTCAGTGTCTGGGGGAGCTGTGCTGTCAGAGAGCAGACCGTAGTGTTCCTGGTCCCTGCTCCACCTGCTGTGACAGCTAATTAGGCCTGGCCAAAAAGCCAAGCCTGTCTGGGTGCTGAAGTGGGTGTCATAGCATGACAATGCTATGGCAGGGCAGGGCAGGGCATGGCATGGGATGGCACAAGGATAGTGTCGCCAGCTGATAAGATGCCCTACCATGATGTCCAGGGACACACCTTACCTGGGAACACCCACGACCACAGTGATGTGTCCTCGTCTTCCTTAGTCTCCCCTTCAGTCATTAATTACAGTCACGCACTTCTATTAGTCCTCCATTTAGACTAATCAACAAGCAGGGTCTCCGCTGACATCATTAGCTCTCATAACAAGCACCAACACACTGGGAGGGGCATTCCAGAGCCTTTTGTGAGCATTAACCCTTCCTTGACAGTAATGAGTCTTCCTTATTTTGTGGGTACATCAGGGCCGTTTGTCCTCCTCCAGTTGTCCAACACCCCCGAGCCTGTTTCTCTCACACTACCCTGTCATTAGGAGACAGCAGAAGCTAGCACTAAAGCTGTGGATGCTCCAAGCAGACAAGGAAGCTTAAATAGCATGGCAGGATGTTACCACTGCAAGGGGTGTGTGTGCAATGTATTTTTGGGAGGGTTAGGGATCAAAGGCACTGAGGAAATGGGATGAGACAGGACAGCCTACGCCTCTTGGGTAAGTGTGTTTCTTTGAGTGTGTATGTAACTCATATTAGATATGAGGAAGAGAAGGAAACACAGGTTAGAGATGATGAAAGGGAGCTCAGACATTCCCCTGGACCAGCAGGGGAGCATGGAAATAGAAAACAGTCCCCTGAGCGACAGCGCAGCCTCCTGAGATTTGAGCCATTTGGACATAGTATTAAAAGCACAATACAGACATACGCATAATTCTAAATGCACAAACTGAGTATTAAATCCTGCTAGTTTTACAAAAGAAAAAGAAACAAACTTATTACTACCTTTTACTATATTACTATTTACTTTTTACTTGTCATGCATATGTACACAACTGTGCAGCAGATGGTGTTAATTGTCCTCCATATAGTCAAATTTCTCAAATGAATTAATATGTAAAAAGAAATAAAATCAGTTAGATGTGTCATGCAAGCCATGTGTGTGAGGTGTGGCTTAATGGAGCCAAACAATTCATCATAATTCATCACAGTTTTTTAGAGCATGTACTTGGTGAGGAGCTTTCAATGGGTAAATGCAGAACGTATGTTTTAATATGTCATCCATTGCTTTAATATATCCATGGTAACTGATTGTCTGCAGGGTAAACATCAGAGCAAAGCACTTAGCAATCACAACCAGCTTTGCAAACCAAAGAACACATTCAATAATGTACTAGATGAGAACACTTGAACCATACTGAAAATAAGCACAAAGGGTGAGAAAAATACAACAAAGTTAGAGAAATCTTCACGTGCACAGCTTCAAGTTGACTCCAAAGGCACAATCCTAGCCAATTACCACATTCCAACTTGCGCTGAGGGCAATGGGTAGGTCTTTCTGTTCTTTACTTATTAATCTCCACCAGACTGTCTGCATGGTGGTTTGACAGACTGTTCGCTGTGAAAATTCATGTAATCTCATCTTCTTCTTCTGTCTCATTCACCTTAGTTTCAACCATCACTGACCAGTAACTGAATTTTATTATTGGAATTTTCTAAACTGTACTTTATAAAGGCATGCATGCCCTTCTTCCCGCTGTGTGTTAATGAGCCTGAACCATGTGAAAAAAGAATTTAAAGTTGTTTTTTGAATACTGTAGCCATACTGGTAAATCTTATAACAGAACGATTGGAATAAAAAAAGTGTGGAGAAGGAAAAGAACAGCTAATGATCCAAAGCATGCCACTATATCCATCAAACATGGTGGAGGCAAACTTCGCATATTTGGCCGCCAATGGATATGAGTCACTTGTGTTTACTGACAATGCGACAGAATGAATTCTGAGGTGTATAGAACTATGCTCAGACTGAGGTATAGTTTGCAAAACTGATTGGTTCCAAAGGCAAATGTAGATACTGCAAAAGCAATAGTAGCAATAGTAACAAAACCTATCCGGTAGTTAAGTGATGACGTGACGAATCCTACTTCCGGGCCTAAAGTAGTCTGCGTTTAATATGGCTTTTGTGTTGTTAACAGGTTTAATGTTTTGTATTGTCTTCTATTTGATCTCAAAAAGCTCCTAAAACAGTCAGTGATCACTGTTGACCTGCCTCGGCTTTTATTACCGCTAATCATTTATTTAAGCTCAGTTTTTAAAACCTTAGGATGTAACTACAGCCCAGCCCATGCAGCAGTATATGAATGACTAACCTCGTATTGTGGATGGATTATCTCAGTTGTTCTCCTGGCTGAAGTTTGGTCCTTTTACAGCATCCTGCCATGCAATTACATTTGTTCCTGACCACCGAGAACACTCATGTTAACTTTTATCGAGTGGAAAAAAGGTTAGCTTGTTTATATTATGCTAACATAGCTGTGTCGCTAGCGGTCACATAGCACATCATTATATACCAGCTAGCCAAACTTCAGTAACCCTACAAACGTCACTGCTGTTTAGCTTTCTGTCTTCATTTATGCTGGAAGTGATAACAGAGCTGTACGTTTTAATTTGTTTCCAAAACCCCGCAGTCAGGACATGCTATATTGTATTTAGATAGAAGCTAGCGAGCTAACTCCCTGCTAACTTCTAACTCCGTTAAATGTCATAAATTCCGTTTTCATGGATGCCTGGATGTTAAACTCAATTGTTACACCTGGTAGAGCAGAACGCTGATCATTTGATCGGATGAAAGACTTTAGACAGTTTTTCAACTCTCAGCAATGCCATAGTGATCGTTTGATATATGGACCTGCAGCGGAGTTTAGGCCCAGACACGGCAAGTGACGTCAGACTTAACAACCGGATAGCTTCTCAAAGCAAAGATGTGTCATATTCTTCAATGGCCAAGTCAGTCACCCTGTCTCAGTCCAATTGAGCAGCCTTTTAAGTTGACAGTTAAGACAAAACTGAATGCAGAAAGTCTCAAAAACAAGCGCTAACTGAAGGTGGCTGCAGTAAAAGCCTGTTGAAGTATCTCAAGGGAGGAAACACAGCATTTGGTGATGTCTACAAGTTTTAGATGTCAGGCAATCACTGGCTGACACAGATTTTGATCCAAGTTTTGAAAGCAAACCATATTTTAAACAATATGTTAGTTTGTCAAATTGTCCTTTTAAAAAATGGGGAACTATATGTTTGTATACTAATGTTTGTAATACCTAAACTCTTCAAGGAATACTTTTCTTAAAACCCTTAAATTAAAACTGACAGAGTCAATTACATCATGATTGCTTGATTTAAAATCCAACATGACTGCACATGGCCCATAAAATGTGGTGCAACTGTTAAGGGGTAAAGACATTTTAAAGTTGCTGGAACAGAACAATTATTCTACCATTATTCTGAAAATGTGACGCAGAACAGCAGAACACAGATGCCATAGTTAAATACATTAGTGCACCCCTATTTGTTTGTTTTCAAATGATTTTGTTGGTTAAATTTTCTCATTTGCAAACCAACAACAAACAAGCTCATGCACATCTAATTTATTTCAAGAGGGGTTTGGCATGAAAAGGGTTAACACACTATTTTCTAGCTCTTATCGGTGCTTGTAAAAGGATAAGGAGAGGAAAAGTGAGAGATAGAGGGAGGGGGAGCGAGAAAATGCCATTTGGGGGGAGAGCCAAGTGGGTCTGCTAAACGAGTGGATTCTTATGCAAATACATGCTAATTTATGCGCACAAGGCAGTGGCAGCGCCCGAGGCTGCTTTGATTGGCAGTTGCAGGTCTGTGTGTGCTGAGGAGGGACGCTTGGCTCCGAGTGCTTCTGTAAAGTTGGGCACGGCTGCCTCTCCATGTTCTACATGCTCTGGATCCACCGACTGCACACGGCTGTAGCCTAGCCTCTCCACCGGACTAGTCCCAGAGACCAGCAGGGCTCCCATCCAAAAAACTCTCTGCACACCAAGAGCTCAGCTCAGCCAGCTCCAATTCCTCCATGGCTGGAAGGAGCCAGGGCATCATTATAAAATCAATGCCCCAGCTTCATCTTGCCTGTCTCTGTGTGTATGTGGGCAGGAGGGGTAGGATTGTTTGTGTTGATTCTAGGGGGTGTTTGTGAGTGGCAGAACAGCAGAGGTGCCGATGCAATGCTCTCCACACTCTCTAATGGGCTGACAGAGAGGCTCTAGGTCAGGGCCTCCCATTACTTCAGGAGGGAAACTGGCAAAATAAATAGGAACGTGCACCTAGCTACCACCCAGAGGAAATGTAAATGCCATTTGTTTCTGTGGCAAGGTGTTGTCATGCAGAGCAGTGGTACATCTTGATAATGTAAACATAAATTCCTGAATACAGCGATGCCAGAGTAATTGGGTAGCTGCTATTTATCATTTTTTTGGCAGTTTTTTTTTTTCTGTTTTTGTATTTGCAAGACACAAGGAAGAAAAACACATTTAGCCAGGCGACGATGAAGCCATTACTCTGTCTATTACTCATTCACACAGGCCCCCAAGCCAATAGAAAAACACTTGGAAATCACCAACATAAAATAGAATATGTGCCCAAAAAATATAGTGCATTTTATTATACCTCATAAATATACTCTGTTGTGATGAGGTTTCTTGGAATGAAACAATGGAAACATGTTTTTCATTACTGTTCCTCCACATTAATATATATGTATTGTAGTATTCATGCTACTGTGTTATGAGCTCTCGCATTCTGTTCAACCATGCTTGTCTCACACACGTAAACACATGCAAGCCACATGTTTGCATACCCCCGTGACTGGTAATTTTTACCCTCCCCCTTAAGCTTTTCACACATGCCAGAGCAGAATGGGTATTTTAAGGTCTGCAATTATACCCTCTGCAGAGAGCAGACAGTGAAATTACTCAGTTGGCACCCCCAGCACCCCAATCCCACACTCCCTGTGCACCCCATCTCAATGGGAAATAAAGCAAAACCAGTTAGACAGATCTGGAACAAAACATCCAAACCTTTTGTTTGTCACACCTGGGGACTGCAAATGGATTCTCATCATACAGTAGATTGAAAATGTATGCTTATTTACACCACCATTCCTCTCTTTCTAAGTATTACACTCATTTTCCCAGCAGCAAAGTGGCCCCCAAACTGCCCATGCTTTCCTCTCTCAACTAATCTGCCACTGCCAGCTTTTGATGACACAAGAGTCACGATGTGACGTTCACTCATCACCCGTCAAACGTCGACCAACATTGGCTTTTTGAAATAGCACACGCGCCCTATGCATATTTCATCCACCCCTCCGAAACTGTAGAACCAATGAATAATACATCTTTTATTATATTATTGCAAGAGATTTGTAACACTTGAAACAGAATGCAATATGCAGTTTATCTCTATGCATGGCGAACACAAGGTGCTTCCGTAGTGTCTGTATGTGTCACGAGGCAAGAGGGGAAGAAAAGAGAACAGAGGAAACAAGCTCATGTGACTCCTGACAGTCCATCAATGTCCCAGAACAATTATTCTCCCAGCTGAGGAGTTGGATGTTGACGCTGGTGACGTCCTTTGTGTGTGTCTACACAGAAACTGTGAAGAATGTCTCATTTTTAAACATGCCTTTGTGCTTTATGTTACCTTTCAGCACAGCATACTGTATGCTGTTATGAGCTCATGGTTGCACAGATGTAATATTAAAATCAGTGGCCAAAAGCCTAATAAGCTTATGTTACAGTATCTTGTGTGTTCTCATACACAACAACAAAGCATCAAAAGACATTGGATGATGGTAGCTTCAATAACTCCAGATAGCATCAGTGAAAAAGTTTATGCTCCATACTTTTTGGGGCTTTTTGTTCAATTCTCTAACCTTTCGAGACCTGGATATTATTACATTCATTTCCCATATACTCCAGACCTGCGTAGAAAATCTGGCATTATTAAAATCCACCCTTAATCATCAAGTGCCTTTGTTTTGCTGCCGTAACCACGGTCCATTTTGAAATTTAATTTCCTGAAGTAGAGGGTCGAGAGTTGATGCCATTTTATATGGAATAATTGAAGTGGTTTTTCCCCTGCATGTGTGCGCAGTGGTGTTTGTCATCAGCCTGCCTTGTCCTCTTACAGATGGAAGGGTGAAAGCATGCCGAAGGCTCGCAGAAAGCCCTCCAGTCTCTATCGTTTAATTTGACGAGGAGGCGTTAGGTGAGCTGGAAGAGGAAATACGTCTCGCTGATGCTGTTTGCCACTTGAGAGCTCATTCACTGCCTGGGGCTGTTGACCACACCATGTCAGGTTCTATGCTAGAAACACGTCCCCACACAACACTTAAATTACATTCGGACCTTGGCTGGGGTGAGCAAATGCCTGGCCGGAAATCAATGGGAGGATACAAGCCTCAGTGGACATGGCAGGGCGTTAGCTTTCATTTCAACTATTGATCAGTGCCAGGTACATTTCATCAAACTACTGTAGCTGACTGAGTTTTGTACACATGCAGAATTTGAGCTAGAGTAGTTGCTTTGAGAGATGATAAGTATTCATAAAGATAGACGTTTATTGTCAACACACAGGTTGTGACTTCAGTGTTCTTCTTTCAGTAGCCAAGCACTCATCAGTCTAAGAAGAAACTTGAAGGAGAGCGCGGTAATGTTATAAAAGAATAAGTAGATGGATAAATAAATATTGTGTCCCAGTTTTGCTTCGTTGATCTGTGACTAACTGGATAGCCATTAAGGTTTAAAAATCTCACAGTGTGAAACAGACTGGAACACATTGAGCTTCGGCTCAGCAGAATAGATTTTCATTTCCTTAATCAACTTCCTTATTCATCCTTTTTTCCAAGGAATTAATATAGATCAGTGTTAATGGGAGCCAAATACGTGAGTGGCAGCATGTGGGGAGCAGGCTCAGTGGAGGAGAGCAGGCTTTTCTCCTTCACCAGGAGCAGCATCTGTTGCTCCTCTGCTCCAATGCTATTTACAGATAGCTGCCATTATTTATGCCTGATGAGATTCTATCCAATTTGTCAATCCATACAGTTCATAAACACATGGACAACATAAGCACTTAAAAAGGAAGTGGAAGAAGTGAGGCTGTGTATGTGGCTTCCAAATCAGCATATATTGTCGCCATTAGTCACCATTACCATTCAGGAGAGGCAAGCTAACATATACACCCGGGTAAAGATACAATATGTATACTGAGATAAGGATTACACAAAGCCCTTAGGATGAAATTCTCTTCTCAGGATATAACAGCCCCCCCTTTACAGAGCACATTATAAAGCCCTAAATACTGTGCCTAAACCTCAGATGAATCCTTGGAAAGTTTGATTTGCCAGATTTCAGCTCTAGGTTAGGTTAGACTGTTATTTTTCAAGTAAAATAATGTGAAAATCTGTTCAAGTCAGTTTTTTTGTGGATTTTGAAAATCATATTCTCTCTGACTTTAGGGACTTCACAAGGAAGATTTATTTATGTCTGTGTTTGTGTGCGCTTGTGAATTTGGGTGTGTGTGTGTATATGACAGTGTGCAAAAGACAGGAACCGCGAGAGAAATGACAAAACATGCTGCTGAGAGAGGAAGTGACAACGAGACGGAAGAACAAGGAAAGACTCAGCCAGAGAAGGAGAAAGTGACAAAAGCAGTGAGAAAATGAGGCAAAAGAGAGAAATGACATAAAAAATAAAGGCATTTTGAAAGTAAAATAATAGAAGAAGAGAAAGAAGAAAACAAACGTATGGTGGACACACAGTATCAGACAGAGAGACAGAGAAACTTTAAGGGGATTGGCTGTGGCAACAAAAATGATCTCTCTATGATTGCTGTTCGCTCTGCAAATAACATATAGTGTCAGTTTTAGTCCGCTCCAAGCACCAGATGGATGGGTTTTCCACATAAGGACAATTCAGATGCCAGAAGAAGGAAAAAAGATACTAAATTGTCAAGTGTAAAGAAATAAGTTGACTTTTCAAACGCTCTAAACTGTCATATGTCAACCCATCAGACTGCAAAGAGATTAAAACAAAACAAATATTTGGCTTTTAGAGGCATATATATGGGTGCATATTGCAGCAGTGACATCCATCAGTGTTGCCTGAAGAAATGTCAACAAAGTCTTCCACTAAGATCACACCAACACTCCCTCGCAACTTTTGTTTAAATGTCTAATACAGCTGCCCTTCAAGAACACAGCCGATAGAGTTAACTGCAAGTAAGTTTGAAACCTAACTTTGATCATGTCAGTCTTTGACCACTGTTGAAACAGCATGATGATTAAGGTTTTTGGTTTGCACTAAAATATTTGCATTCTCACAAGTAATTCATCCCTCCGTCCACAGATACACAAATGAAAACAACTACTAAGGAAACTTGAATAATAATAATAAGAACCAAAAGGCAAACATGCACATAAATGCACAAAATACATCCGTCTCCTGTTGCTAGTTGATAACATGGTGGTGTTACACCTTTGCAGGGACTATACAGACTACACAGCTTCTTTTTGGTCTGTTAAAGAAAAGCATTCCAGTTTGGTAGATTACAGTCAGGTGTGATTAAGATCTTTGCCCTGGTAAAGCAACGGCCATGCTTTACTTAACTTAAAAATAATTGACTGATAAATGGACAGTAAATAGTAAATGGACTAGCCTTATATATTGTTTTTCTACTCAGCTTGAGAATTCAAAGCGCTTTATCCATCAAGCCTCATTCACCCATTCACACACATTTATATAAGCACTTTTTTCTGTCCTTAAGTGCTTTCTAACTAACATTCACACACATTTTCACTCCAATGGAGACATTGGAGAGTAACGTGGGGTTCAGTATGTTGGCCAAGGATTTTTTTTGAAATGCAGACTACAGCAGCCATGGATCAAACCACCAACTTAGTAGATTAGTAGATGACCTGCTCAGTCAGTCAGTGTGTTTTTTGTAACCATCTCCCTCACCTTACTGCTTTTATCTCTTGTGTGTTTGTCCTTCACTCTGCTATTTTTACAGTCAAGGCATTATCAATAAACTGTTAAACCAAATGTTGATTCTTATGCTATATGACGCTTGAACAGTTTATGTATGTATGTCTGTGAAGGTTCTCAGTCATCCAGGTCATCGTAGTCAAAGGAGCTTGCAAAGAAAAGCGTCTGGACTTCTTTAAGCAACTTCAAGCAACTTAAAGAAGTCCAGACGCTTTTCTTTGCAAGCTCCTTTGACTTTATGTATGTATGTATTTATTAGCACTACAATGGGAGCTCTGATGCTGTTGTACTTGTTCTAAGTCAGCCTTTGTGAATGCCTAAAATATCAATTTGTGAATTTCCTTTCTCCACAGATTTTATTAAAGAGTTCCATTAACATCTCTTTTTTTTTTATCATTTTCATTTAAGTATAATATAGAATATACAAGCTAGTTTATGGTCTACACAACAAATAATAAAGTAAGTATTCCATCAGAATCTGATTATTTTAATCTTTTTATTCTCTACACAGTATAATGTTGTAATGTGTTATAATGTAACCAGTGTGTATAACATACTGTGGTTACACTGGAAAGTAGGGCTGGGCGATATGACCCAAAATTCATATCTCGATATTTTTTAGCTGGATGGCGATATAAGATATATATCTCGATATTTTTTTAAGCCATAAAGTAAGAACAAAAAGAGAGTTCTTAGTCAAAGCTGTGTCCCAGATGTCACACAGGCACTTTTATTAACATACAGCACAGATGTACATGAAAAATTACTCAAAATTAAATTATGAGCATTCATTAAATAATAATGCTCCATAAATAAAAGAAAACAATGTTGTTTTTGTGCTAAACAAAGAGCTCACAATTGTGCGGTCAAAATGTAAACTAAAAGACGCTGAGCGTAATAACAAAGACAGACAGATTTCACAGCTGCTCGGTTCCCAAGTTTTACTGCGTGACTGACAGCCTGGAGTTTGAAATCCGCTTCATAACCACGTACGTCTCTTACAGGTGCCATTTATGGTCCTTATACACACACAATACGGTAATATTACGTTGAAGCACAGTACGTATCACTCCGCGAAGCTCCTCGGTAGCCGTAATGCGCCGACAATCTATCAAGCGGTGCAGCTCCGTAGCTTACCAAAGTCGTACTCAAACATTTTTGACAGATTGCTGAGCGCCGTGTACCACATAAAATCGGTTCGCGGCCATCAAGCACAACCAGAATTCATACATAAGGCGCACTGTCAACTTTTGAGAGAATGAAAGGATTTTAGGGTTAGCGCGGTTAGCTCGTTAGCGCGGTTAGCTCGTTAGCATGGTTAGCTCGTTAACACGTTGACGCTGTCCAGCCCCACGCATGGGGCGATGCGCAGTAACTCGTTAACGGAGATTTGCCGTGTCCGTCTTGTCGCTGCCTGCACGTGAAGCGATGGGGGAGGAGGGGGAGTTGTCTTCAGTGAAGGCGAGGCGGAGTAACGTTGCGTAGAGACAAAAGTGGACGAAAGAGAGGCAAACTTGCGGCTCCACAACTATAATTATAACGTAACATAGACTATATCGATATAAAGGATATTGTCACATCTTATATCTCGTATAAAAATATATCGATATGTTTTAAAAACTCGATATATCGCCCAGCTCTACTGGAAAGGTATATAAAGTAATACAAATCACAGAGCTTGTTTGTGATTATTGAACAATATATTTTTAATGAAATCACAATCAAGTGGTAAAAAAACAGAGTCAATAAATGTGGACTGCAGGACAGGGACCAGCCTGCACATTTTGTAAGCTAAGCTACACACTAAAGTAAAGAGCTCAAGTTTCCCAAATGTCCCTGCTGATTTTACTGATCCAGAACTGTTTAGACCCCTGCTGCAACGGCAGTGGCTAATTTAAGTTATGAGTTGTGAGAATCATGTTGGAAGTGTTGGAATCAAGCACTTTGCTGTCACAGCAAATTCTTTCCCAACATCAACAGTCCTTTAAAAACCACATAGTCTGACTGGGGATGCTGAAATATTCAAACCAAGAGGCAGAGTACTCAATTCCCTTGATATCTTAGCCCCTACCCTGTGTATTTATATTTTACCAAGATATTTAAATAATATGATATATAACAAAATAATAAAAAGCAAAAGTGTAATAAATGCATCGTCCAACACAAACAACTGAAATTGGTGCTTTACTCTGCTTTCTGTGTTCAACATTATGATTGTAAGCCAAAGCAATTTTAACCTAAGGTGCCTAATGTCATGAGGTGATTACTGTGCTCTTCTGAAATGTCACTGATGAACCAGTGGATGCTTCAAATCACAAGTGCTACTGAATGATGTCCATAAGTTGCACTAACAGAGGCTATTGTCTCTTGAACTCACAATGCTGACTAGGAGCTTTTAGGATTACTATGAATCAAGCGGAATAATTTCAGTACAAAAAAGAATAATCAAATCTGCTCCCTTTCTCAAAGTTCCATCACTTTCTTACAGACAGACAGAGTTTTGGTAGACATTACATCTTCTAGGCACATTCTTGAAAAGAGCGAGAGAGAGCACAGCAAAATAAAAGGTCTGTATGTGGCTCCATCTGTCTGCTTGCTTATTGTGCCCACAAAACACAAATAATCACCTTAACAATTCAAGTTGACTGGTGTTCAGTGTTAAAAAAAAATGAACAAACAAACAACAAAAAAACACCACAACAAGAAGCTGGTTATTAACTCGTGACTTTTAGTTAAATAAGATTCTCAGTGCATTGGAAAATTAAATGACTTGCAAAAAAATATCAACGATGAAAAAATATTTCCACAGTGCTTTCTCTGTTTGTCTCCAGTGCCAGCACTCCCTTTGCTCATCTCTCTCAACTCGAGCAGGGAATCAGCCATATGGCAAAGCATCCCCTTATTCCTGCTTGCTTTCCATCCCACCTCCCATCTCCACTGTTTTCAATACACACTCAGCCATACAGAAAAAGAGTAGAGTAAGCCACAGGGATGCTATGGCTTCTGGTACAATAGGGCATTGCAGGGTGGGTGACCATAGCAGATGTCTCTCCCTTTTCCTTTGTTGCTCTCTCACCCAGTCCTCCCGGCGGTGTATGGTGTCAACCCATGCCAGGGCATTACTCTGGGCTCTGTGGTGATCCACACTGACTAAAATGTATTCATACAGAAGTTGTCTGTGGAGATTAAGCATCTCTGTGGTTTCGGCAGGACGGGGTCAGAGTTGGCTGGTAACGAGGAGCGGCAGCACCAGCACAGGGCAGACAATAAATCTTTCTTGTGTGCCAGCAGACTCGTGGACCTACAGCTCACTGAATGCTTTGTTTTTTTAAATGAGCTGAGTTGACCTTAGTGTTGCAGTAATGTGCATTTCAGATGCAAAGATATTCTCTTACAGCAAAAAGATGGAAACGAAGACACAAAACAACAACAAAAAAACAGGACAGGACAGAGAGAAGATCGAGAGTGTTTACTGTTATGACTGTTATGACTGTTCACCTTTTTACCCTGGCTGCAGAATTAATTTCAGATTTATATGGTAACACTGATGTTCGGCTGAAAGATACAGACAGTGCAGTGATCTCCAATAAAGAGCTATGAGTACTTTACAAGGGAAGAAACATTGCCATTTGCTGTAGGAGGCCCATTGGGTAACTAGCTTAGGGCTTGAAAAAAAAAACAGTGGGGATTGCATAAGAAGATGACAGAATAGCATTAATTCATAAAAGATCTGCCGTACTCAGAGCGAAATGATGAGTTGTTTATGCTCCACCTTGAGTTCAAATGATATGCTCTCTTGACAAAATAAAAAGAGACACGGAGATGAAGGCAGGAGAGTTGTCATAGTGGCTGCAATGTCACATTTTACATGTGAACATATACGAGAAATAAATAAATATATATATATATATATATATATATATATATACACACACACACACACACACACACACTAGGGGTGCAACGATACACAAAATTCACGGTTCGGTTTGATACTTTGGTGTCACGGTTCGATATTTTTTCGATACAAAAAAATGTTCATGCCTTTTTAATTTTTCATTTATTAAAATTATAAATATTTATTTTAACTCAAAAGTACAGTTTTTAAATTTAATGTTGCTGAAACAACAAAATAATAAAAAAAAATAAATCTATCTGATCGAGAAATCACTCATCTTTGGAAAAAGAGAGTTTATTACAGAGAAATGGCTCTTTCCAAAATAAAAGCTATACTATCCGCTTCTTCTGGGCTATATTCTCAGCAGCATATTAAACATATCAGGTCCCCATAAGGAGAATCATGTGCTAACGGCTGTCTAAATGACTCGGGTAAAGTTTGTAGCGTGCATGCTTGTTGTTTTTGTCTGCTTCCACTTGTCTTTGCACTAGGATGATGTCGGCGTAAATGTGCAGTCATATTTGTTGTGTTCCCACTAGTGTTGTCAGCGTAAATCTCGTTGAAATGACGTTAACGCCACAACACGGCAAATCTCCGTTAACGAGCTACCCCTGATCGCCGCGTGCATGGGGCTGGACGGCCAACACGTTAACGAGCTAACTGCGCTAACACACTAGCTCCCACCCATGTAATTGAGCATTGCGTGGCACATCCAACATACTGTTTTACTTTAGTCCATGACGCGCTTACCTTCAGGGACATACTTCACATGAAAACCAAAATAGTTCCAAACGCCAGATCTGAATTAGGGTGGGGGAGGTTCAATTTGCCATGTTGCAAGGAGAGCTTAACTTCTGTCTCGCTAGCTTGCCCTGCGCCCAGTGAATCTGCGTTCGACTACTCCGCCTAGGCTGCACTGTCGAGCGCAGATCCACTGAGCGCTCAACACAGACAGGATCGTCAGAAGGAAAGTTGATAAAATAAATTAAAAATTTTGTATTGTTCGATACATATGCGTACCGAACCGAAAGCACTGTATCGAACGGTTCAATATCGATACGAGTATCGTTGCACCCCTAATATATATATGTATATGCCAAATGTCCATCCTTCATTCAATCAACCATGCTTACATAGCCCCATCAAGACTTCCTTGAAAGGCTGGGAGCTCATAAAGTTGGGCAAAACAGAATGACAAGATGAAATAAGGGATGAAGGGGACACCAAAGGAGCACTAGCCGGGGCCATAATATCCTTTATTTGCCACACAAACTCTCATGATGCGAGGCCAAGGTCAGACAAGTAGGCAAGCACAGCTTGGCGCAAAGACCAACGCATCCCAGCAGCAAATGGCCAGCCTTTGATCAAGCGTGTCATTTCTGTCAGGAAGGTGACCCAGACACTCACTCCGCTTCGACTAGCCAGTCTCTGTGTCCGTGGTAACGAATGACGGCTAACAGTCATTCTCCCTCCCTCCCTCTCAAGTAACACTAGAAAGACAGAAAAACAAACAAACACAAAAGCAACTTCATTTTGTGGCTATGTCGGCCTAATAACATGAGGTCATGCTCTAACCCAGATCTGCCCTTCTTCTATACCCCAATATCTACTTTCTGAAGGCTCCTGACAAAGACGGAAAATCAGTAACAAACTACGCTCACAGGGGGTAAAATGAGCAAAGAAAAACAGCAGTTCCACCCACAATATTGGTGCCCACCACAGTAGATTTGGGTACATCTCATGATCCCATGTACCACATTCCCTTTACCCTCCTCCACCTCCCTTTCTTTCCCTTTTCAACTATAGGAAGACAGGCTGACACTCAAGTTAATTAAGATTTTAATCCAGGGTGAGAGTGTCAGTGGAATACCACACAACAAAAGAAAACTCAGGCCTATCAAGACAGCACAGAAAAAGGGAAAAGAGATTGGGATGTCCGCTACACAACGTGCACTGACAATATTCACCCATCCTCCCAGAGGTCAGATGGAGTCAGTCACTTTGTAGAATGATAAAAAGTACTTGACATCTAGGTCCATTTTGCCATGCTAAGGGCTCAAGTCAGTGCTATCTACAACTGAACTGATGAGTTCATTTCCAAACACAAAATATATAATCAAAAGCCATGTCTGATGTTGTAAACATGAGGAAACAAATTACTCACGGTGGTAGGGGAGCGACAATCCATGAATGACTAGAGGAAAAGAAGGATGAAATTGACTTGGAGACATTTAAATGCCTCTCTTTCTTAAAAAAAAATCTCTCACAACTTCAAAATAGGACAGCTTGCTACAGTTGATGTGTTTGGAGATGAAATATGAGCTTGCACAAAGGCTGATTCATTCTTCATGTATTTCCACTTAGTTCTGAATCTGATTTGAGGACCTTTTGCTATCAATGTGCCCCTGAGTTCAGTATAGCCAAGAATAAGATGCTCTGGGAAATGAAGTTGGAGTGAAAATGTAAGCAAACCTTCCCACTGGCCTGATATCAGATCAGGCAACAGACTGCAGGAGAAGCAGGGCCTATCCCATATTAGGAGGGTTCAACTACGTGGCAGGGTGTGTATGGTGGAATAAGTGGGACAACTCCCAGCAGGCTGTGAGAACACTGGCCAATAAATGATAAAAGAGCAGGACTAGTCCCCATGCTGCCTTATTGAAGTTTACCTTTGTACATTTTCACCGAATCCCAATTTACCATCCCTGCCCCCCCACCCCCAGCCCCTTTTTCTTTTTTTTTAATCATACTATCTTGCCTCTGGAGGGGACCATCAGACACATCTAGAACACTTCTGTCTGACTGGCCTTTGTCAGTGAAGACAAATAAGATCAAACTGGTGCAGGATAACTACAATATCCAGAAGCTGCTGCTGATAAAAATAAATAAATAATGAACCTTGAAATAATCTTTTGCCTAAAAACAAATAAGTCTGTAAAAGTTATTTACCAGACAATAACATCCTGGTAAGTTCTTGAAGGCAAAATGAAGACTGAAACAACTTAGTCAAAGTCAATACATGAGCCAGGCAGACATTTTCAAAAAGTCTGGAAAGAAAACCTGCCTCCTTAGTATAAACCACTGAGGTACCTTAGGCCTTGACCCCTACAAGCACTAATGGGTCTAAGATTAAAAGAAAAAGACTCAGTTTAATCACAGTAGATCAACTGATGTGACATTGCTTTCACCTGCTAATAACATTCTCATTTAGCACTGATAAGCAAAAGTTTAATTATACTCTTATAAAGGTATTCACAATCTCTTCCACATCACCTACATGTCCAATAGTGGTTGCAATTGGAACGAAATAATTGGTGTGTTTTAAACATTCAGTGTGGACAACTGCTAAGTATAGAAAATTAATTTAAAGTAATTGCAATTATTTGCAATGATAACAAACAATGCAGAGGCACAAACTATTTCCCTGATTTTGTCTCAAGTAGTTTGGTGTTTTCAGAAAGTCATTTATAATTATACGATAGCAGATGACTTTTGTCGGTGCATTCTGAATTTTCTGTAGGTCACAGAACAACACTGAATATTTATACCGTCATAAAGACTGATAAAGAACAGAGCAAGACAAATATATATTTATTCATCCATTTATTGAAGAAAATGACCAAATATTAAATTTCTGTGACTGGAAAAAGTATGAGAATATTTGTTTTCAGTATGTAGTGTAAAGACCCAGTGTGCAGCAATATCTGCAACTAAATGTTTCAGGGAACGATTGATCAACTTTTCACATCAACTCCATTCCTCTGTACAAAACAGGTTCAGCAGGGGACGTGAGCTGCTAGCTTCACCTCCTTCTATAATCATTCCATTGGATTACATCAGGACTCTAAGATTATTCAAATAATCTAAAAACATTACATTTATTCATCTTTTATAATTCTTTTAATAGAATGAATTGTACATTGATTCTCATAATATGTGACACAGTTTCCCTTATCATTCAGTTCACAGACTTCCTTACATTTTGCTTACAGCCTTGCTGTTGTAATTTAAAATTCAGTGCTCATCAATGATGCTTGGTTCCCTGTCCTATATACATAAAAATGATGTTACTCAGACCCCATATCACAAGTGAGATAGGTTTCTTTTACTGGAATGTAGTGCCTTCCTTTCTCTAATCATATCATTTTTAATTTAAACTAGAAAATTATATTTTAGTTTTTGTAGCGATTATAGCAGTTTTCCATCTATGGGAGTTGATGATCTCATTGGCACCCAGCCATGCCTACCATTGCCTTTTGGTATTCTTATAATGGAATCATGTAAGCTGACTTAAGCCAATCTGACACAGGCATTTAGATGCTTAGAAGTTACTCTGGGTTCCTTTGTAACCTCTCATGCCCTCACATGCTCTCACGTGCCCTAGTCTTTGTTGGTTGATTCTGGAGGGCATAGAGTCAATCTATCGGATTGTGATACAGTGGTGCCATACATATTCTATGAGTAGTTTTTTTAAGGCATAAAAGCTGGCACGTGTGTCCAAGCCGTTGCTGCAGCCTTGCATGTTCATGACAGCAGATTGTTTTAGGTGAAAATCTGACTGTACAGAGGTACTGAGATGAGATACTAAAGCCTGTATTTCTGTGATTCTTGTGAATAATTTCTCCTTGATAAATAAATTGCTAATTATACAATGCTTGTCTCATTGTTTAATTAGTCCTTCTGTATCTATTTGTAGAACTTGTGTGAAAATCTGATGATGCTTTAGCAGGGCCTTTGCAAACCTTTAAGGACCACCGTACATCCATTGTGAATGAGAAATGCAGGAGATTCTTAAATATGCTGTAGATCACTGAAAAACATGGGCAAACGTGGAACTTGGCCAAATGGAACAACTCAGTGCTAGTTAAGTACATGTTCCTCTGCTTCTTTAGACCTGAACAGACGTAAGCCTGATAATACTCTGACCCACTCAGCTGACCTGAAAAACTCTAATCATATTTGCACTGATTCCCAGACATAAGCACTTTAACTTTACTTAGATATGCAAATATGCCTTCATAACAGTGTCTACAAGACAAACTCTCAGTGATGTGTTTTTTACTGTTCCATCCAGCTCAATACCTTTCCACTTAATGTGCTGCCAAGTTAATCAACGTTGGTTGAAATCCGAGAGATCACAGGCACTTTAGCTGCTGATGCGCCTGGTGTTCCTCAAAGGCAATGGCTGATGGATCTCCTGTGTTCATTATGGAGAGAAAGAGTTCTCTTTAATCAGCCTGGGAGTCACTTATCATAAGGACGCTCTACTACACATGCATGCATAAGCACGTGCACATGCGCACACAGTGATCCGTGCACACTTACATATAGACAAGCCTTCATGTATAAAAGATGACAGTTATGCAGACACTGAGGTACCTCATCACATGTAGGTGGGTTATCCACACCAAGCTTACAAACGAGGAAGACTGGCCCTGGGTGATCACAGTGAATACATGTACAGATACAGGGTATATGTATCACACGCTATCAGACAAGTGTGTCTTTTAGAGCCAATCCAGCAATACAGAGCAATTTAGAGAAATATATACATCAATAGCTCTTATAAGACTTTATGTTTAATTACACACAAACACAGGCAGCAGTGCATACAGCAGCTTCGACCAGTTTTCAATGTGACACGCAGAGAGAACGTGATCTTGTGGCAGACCATGTTTAAGACTGAATAAATATTTGAGAATTTGTGTTCAAATGCTTGTCAGAGATGTAAATGGCCTGTATTTATATAGCGCTTTTCTAGTCCCTAAGGACCCCAAAGCGCTTTACATATCCAGTCATCCACCCATTCACACACATTCACACACTGGTGATGGTAAGCTACATTGTAGCCACAGCCACCCTGGGGCGCACTGACAGAGGCGAGGCTGCCGGACACTGGCGCCACCAGGCCCTCTGACCACCACCAGTAGGCAACAGGTGAAGTGTCTTGCCCAAGGACACAACGACCGAGACTGTCCAAGCTGGGGCTCGAACCGGCAACCTTCCGATTACAAGGCGAACTCCCAACTCTTGAGCCACGATCGCCCCTTAGGTAAATATAAGCGTCTGGATATTTGGGCCTGTACTGTGTTACTGTGTGTAAGTGTGTGTCTGTTCAAGTGACTGCATGGTTGTTTTGTGTGTGTGCGTATTAGTGTGTGTGTGTGTGTGTGTGTATGTCAGTCTCGTTGGATTGTGGACAGGCATACACTGATTTAATCACTCCCCAGGCAGAGTGTGGGGGAGGCAGCGGAGGCTGTGAGGCAGATAGGAACAGACAAACGCGACAAGGCGGAAGAAGGAGAGAGCATGCTTGCCCGGCGGGCCAACTCTGCTGCACAATAAATACCGACTTGTAGATATTCTGCAATAAAGGTAAACTTACATGGAAACATAAATACAGTGCATGTGTGGATTTACTTACTTACTAATAATCTTACTAATAATCTTGCTGATATCCTATAGATAATCAGTTGCCTTTGTATATTTGATTGCATGTATTTTGTGTTTAAGTACATCTCTGTGTGATTTATTACATGCAACCTTGCCTTTGCGTGGATTCATGTCTTTGTGTCAGCCAAATGCAGGTACTGTATACATTTAGTCCAGACAGAGGTCGCTAATGGAGAACGGGGTGGTAATGGGCCCAGTGTTCCAGGTCGTTCTGTAATCTCATCACAATTAACTCAATAAGGTAAAGGGTAGTCTGCCCCCAGTAAACTCCCTGTCCCTGCCTTGACCTGCTAAGAGACGGGCACTGCACTACAACTTCAGGGCCTATGATTGAGACTGCATCAAGACTCATTTAGTTGCAAACTCTCTTTGAAGCTTTATCTCATTGTCCTGGTTTTAAAGCTGCAAAAGGCAATTTAAAGCCCAGAATACAGCAACAGGTACACACATGCAATTTTATCAAAAAGGTTTTCATCCCAGAGAATAATAACGCAAACAAACAAACAAACAAACAAAAAAAGACTCTGGTGAGTTTAGTTTTCTTTATTTGCTGCATTTTAAGAAATGGCTTTGTATTAACTTGCTGTGCAGAGAAATTTCACTTTGGCATCAGCCCTAATTTCAGGGTGATGTTATCTATTTAAGCTATACTTTGTTATTTGAACTAATGAACTAGTATTGTCTTTGCATTAAACTTATTCAATCTACAGCATCTATACAATTAAATTGCCAGTTAAGAGATGTGGGCAGTTTATTTGTTCTGAGAACCCATCTTTTTTCTCGCATGTATAGTTCATTCTTTTTACCTCTCACACATGCCAAATTAACTTTGCTCTCTCACTTTGTTTTCTGCTTTTATACCATAGGCTTGATTAAACTGTCTGAAACATTTCAAAACTTTTTTAAAAATTCTCCTAAACAAAAAAGCATATTTGTCCAATTTTCAAAATAACTGTGATCTATGGTTAACAGTGAAATAAAACAAAAAGGTATAAAATCAATAGGGAATTGTTCTCCTTTTGACTGCCTGCATTTGTCCCTCACACCCATGAGCAGGTTGGTACCAGTATTTGACAGAATCAGACCATGTGATCAATCAGAGTACAGCTGTGGCAATGAGGACCAAAGGGTGAAAAATTACATACACACACACACACACACACGTTGGAAAGCTGAGACTAACAGCAGTAATTAATCCAGAACTTTCCACAGCATGCACACACACGCACGCACGCACACACACACACACACACACACACACACACACACACACACACACACACACACACACACACACACACCACAAAATGGATGAAAACTTCAGCAATTGAAAGGTAAACTGCTATAAAATAAGAAAAATGAAAAAATACATTCAAATAAAAAAAAAATTATTTTCATCAGGAGTCATGTCCCAGAGTTTTCTAACATGGCAGACTTCCAAAAAGAAGGAGCATGAAGAGTGACCCGGCAGTCTCCCAGGGAAATGCCTCTAATCAGTCTCAGAGGGTTTAACATCCTCTCTGGGCTCTGGCTGAATAGGAGCCGGGGGCAGGCAAACGGCAACTCTGACTCTCTTTCCAGAGATCAATATCCAGACTTCTTTTACAAATGTGACATGTTGAGAGGCAGACGAGGAATTCTGCTACTGAATTTCCAGGGAAGAGTTTTTTTTTCCTTTCTTTCTTTCTTTCTTTCTTTCTTTCTTTTAAATGTGATTTTCTGGTGAAATTGCCTGACATAGTAAGTGTTGGACATCAGTATATGGTTTTGGATGTTGTGTTGCTTAGGATTACATCAGCCTTATCTTCATCAGGGAGTGCGAAGGGGATGGAATGTGCATGTTCAATATGTGCACAAATAATGTGACCCGTGTGTCGACTAGAGTCAAATGCTCAATAAACCAATGAAACAGTGTTTTAAAAAGAAAGGAATTTTATATTTTTCTGTAAAAGAGGCCTTTTCAAGTTTTCTGTAGAGACTTAATGCAAATTCAAACACGTTTACCTGTTTAATAAATGTCTAATACCATACTAATCCTCTCTCCCAAAACACAATATACCGATGCTACCCTGTGGGGTGTCTGCCTGTTGGCAAAAATAACTCTAAAGGGGTACCAAGTGTGTCAAAATGTGACAGCAAGGGGTCCTGACCAAACATCAGTATGTTTGCTGGAAGACCTCCCTGCAGTAGTGAAAAAGCCAATGTTGACTGCAGCTACACAAAAGCAAACAACAAAAATGATTTAACACTGTAATCCTTTCTGTTCTATTATAACTTTGAATGGGTGTAATGTTTATGTTTTGTATTTTCATTAAATATTATTTGTTTTTCTGTATATAGTAGCTCATATGCCAAATTTGGTATTGTAACTATTGCTTCTCATGCAAGCTACTCAACCTTTTTCTTGTTTATTTCAACTGAGGCATTCTTGCTGCTTCAGTAGCTGTGAAACAGATCGCCTGTTACAGGGGATGTATTCTTATTCTTCTATCTTGTAATTGCAAACTCTAACTTTACCCAGCGACATAACCTGCACTGCAAACTAATGTGCACCTATCTGGAGATGTAACTGCACATCGCGTCGATCTAGCTCACAACTAGTGTGATTGGCCTGCAGATTGCTCTTTACCATTTAAGACGATGCTTTTGCTTTAGTTTTTGAATTTATCATTAAGGTAGTAATAATAATAAGTGCCTCAATGTAAGGACCCAAAGAGGTCAGAAAATTCCTGGAAGAAGACATGAGGGACAAATATGTATACCTCTAAAAATTAAAAAAAGACACAAAAAAGTGGGAACCTTGAACAGAAAAACTCCCAGCATTTTCTTTGTGTCTATCATAGCTGGAATGTAAAATGCTGAGACCTAACCACAAGGTAATTAACACATAAAACATTACACAAAAACATGCATGCTGTTAATTATGCCAGCCGCTTACATAATTTACAAACTTGGCTCTGCACAGGTTCACCACAGAAGTCTAAGGAAAAAGTATGCATTCCACAACAGGTTGGCAAATGGTTGCTAGCATTTGCTGGCATGAAATTGACTGCAAACAGGTATACAGTGCTGCATCAGAAATCTCCTTGCAATTGTTTTAGTCATTAGCTGCTTGCCATAATTGCCAGTAGTCACCATGGAAGATGCTGACATATCTGCAAACACTTGCAAAATACTTATCAAAGATTAAAAGAAACTGTGAACAGCTGGATGCAAACCAGAAATTGAGAAGATTTATGTTCAACATAAAAACTGTGCCTTACTGCTCCGACCAACACATTTTAAAAGCTGCAAGTTTTACTTTGAGGGTGAATACACATTTTTCCCTAGTCACCAGTGGTTGCCAGATGGTCACTAACCAGTCTCTAGGTTTTTTATGACTGATGCCTTAAGTGGCAGAAAGTTTTTGACTCTAGACATGAGTGCTAGATTAAGCTTTCATATACTTATTATATATATTGCAGTTGATCTTTACATCTTTAAATGTGCAACTTTTATTCATAATATTTGAAAAGTGTTTTTTAAAGCCCTGTGAGAAAATATAGTGTGCCGTGATTCATTAGCCAATCAGCAGGTGTTTCAAAATTCTGACAGTTTCCTTTTTTTGTTGTTGTTTTTTTCATTTATGTGGCAAACAAGCAACACCACTTCACTTTCCCAGTTGGCAAATTTTTGAAAATCCTTTGCCAGTACCACCTGATCCAGACCAGCATGTTCCCCTGCATAACTATCTCTGCCATCCATCCCATCTGACATCTGGCACCGGCTGACTGGTCACAGCTCAGTCCAGCTCGGTTCCATAGCTTTAGGGGAGGTCAGCAACTAGGGGCTGAGCACTGGGGCCGTCAGAGAGGTTGTTCTGCATACTGAGCAGCCTGATTAGGCAGAGGAGCACAGAGGGGCTCCAGCCCAAGAGGGCCAATAGAGAGACAGGCCTAACGGCACACAGCTCTGTAGCTTCTTGCCACCAATGACCAGGTAACCAGTGCCAACTCATAGACCATCTTCCCCGATAGGTGAATCAGGAAAAATCAGGAAAAAACTGCACCTCTTCTCCTGTAGCGGGTTACTGCCACCATCGTTAAGAAAAAAATATACACTTAATACTCAGTAAGAACAACATTGATGGTATTAAGTTATAAGAAAAACAACTTTCGGGTTTGTATCATATTGGTCACTGTGGCAAATCACAGATAAATAGATGTCTTATCACCGCATGAGGCGAAATTGCAAAAAGCAAGAAAATGACCGTCTATTAACGCACATATTTGCATACTAATAGAGGACATGGTGTACTTTGCCTGTGAGTTATTCGTCTTCTAAATCACTGTCTACTCACAACTGTCTCTATAAGAAGAGAAAATTGATAATGATAATGAGCCTATGACAAGGCTGGCTCCCATTGAGCTCAGCCCAACACAGCTGACTGCCCAGAGCAATGCATCCTCTGCTTTGCCTCCATGGCCTGCACCAGTGTGACAGATAATTTGTGCAATACCGCTCCATTCCATCTCACCCTACTACTCCATCTAATCGCACCAACCTGCACCAAAAATCATCAGCGTTCACATGGAACATGCCCAGGTGCATTATGGTAACTGATGAGTGTTATCATGGTAAAAAATAAAATCAGAGGGACGTAAATCAGCTGATGATTGGGGAAATCATTGCTGCAACACGGGCATAGGGTTTATGAAGCATCCCTGACGCACACTGATTACTTTTGATTCTCTCCACTGTGTCCTCTTTTCCCAATGAGGTGAACAGCGGAGGTGGGGGATGAGGACTTGTATATAATGTCTGATGTGAAAAATAGGTGAGCAAGGGACGACTCAGTGGCTTTCTCATATGATTCCCCATGGCTCATTGTTTGTGCTTTGTTAGATTGGCCTATCATGCACAAGCGTGTGCACAAACATGCTCACATAAACAAACGTCTGTGTTTACATGCTTTTCTTTAGGTATACTCCTTAACACACACATTAGAGGAAAAAAGGAGCCTTGAACTCACAAGAGCAAGAGAGGTAGAGGGGTCAGCCATCCGCTGAGATGATAATGAAAGAATAATAATAGAGTACAGGATGAAATTACTGAGCTTTACCCCACAATATCTTCTCTCATTAGTGCCAGCACTAATGTTGCCGTTTATGCTTGTGTTCTACACCAGCTCCCCCTAATTAGGCGTGGGCTTCTAAAAATAAACGGCAAACTAAATAGTGGCGTGAAAGTACATGCAAATCTGTTGATGTACAGGAATAATGGTGGCAGGGTGGGGGGGAGGATTAGTGGTGCGCTGCAGACTGAAGTAATTGAGTTGGGTAGTGTTGACACCCAGGCACAGTCATTGCCCATGTTGTGGAACGTGCTGTGAGCGTGTGTGCTACACGGCTCAGCCGGCATTTGTTTTGTGTGGTTGGTGTCATGGTAAAGGTTTTAGCTCTGGATAAAGGCTGGGATAAATGCAGAGATACTAATCCTTGCGTTACTTAAAAAAAAAAAAAAAAAGAGGAGCATGGTGGAATCTTCCTCCTGTGAAACAGCACGGACAATCTGTTGCAACACCTGAGCAGGGTACAGCACGAACTAGGGCGCAGGCCTTAGCACTGCAAGGGCAAGGAATTGTCAGGCATCACTCAGAGTGAAGGCGGGACAAGCTGAGATTTCATTGCAAACACAGTTAGAACTTTACAAGTACTGCACAGAAAGGACGAGGGCGTCATCTTATAACATGGGGGACCATGCTTACCACCGAGCCACTGTGCTGCCCTCCTGTGTAATTTTAGTGAGATGAATTTACCATAACAAAGACTTTGAACCCTTACAGAAAAAAAAAGAAATTAAAATCAGTGGTTTTCAAATAAAATCCTATATAAATGAGAATAGGAGAGAAAGTTGATACTTTTATTTTTGTTATTTATGTCAGATTCAGGTTAGAAAACACAGTGACTTAGAGCAATTTTCACAGCAAAATGGCCAGGGCAAAGTAGGGCCAGGTTCATCTTGATCATTTTTTTCTTAGCATTGTCATTCCAGCTTTTCAATTTAAAGAAAAACCTTGACATTCTTCTTTTGACATTAACTTGCTTATGTTTTTCTTTTTTTTGGCATCCGTCATACTTTATTCACCTTTACTGAATTTTTGTAACCATAATAATGTAAGCAACATTCAGAATAATATGTTTTCATGAACATTTCTGGTACCTGGGGAGTGTGTTTTTGATTATCATGCACGGGTTTCTGAAACATATGACAGTGACATCAAGACCAGTAATGTGCTACTTTTACCAAATGCTGTTACTGTGAATAACTTTTACTGTGTACTATTTTAATTATGTAGTTTGCCATGATCATAAAAATCAACATGAACATATTTCTTCATTAGATTAACTATAAGTAGACCCAACACATTACTTTTTGTCTTACACTTACCTTAGTTTTATTAAGGACACACTACACACCACGCTGCGACATATGACGTGTTTTTCTAATAGATCTTTGGAAATCATATTTTTGGTGCAAAAATACAATTTTGTGCCTGTCAAAATGTGTTATATTTGGCCTTTTTCACAGATTCAACAAAGAAATGGGAACAAATTATATGTTTTTATGTGACAGGCTGCTAGTAACAAAGATACAATTTAAAATTGCTTGTTTGTCATGTGTAAAGACATGTTAGGTGCCTTTTTGTGCTTGAAGGATTTATAGATCAGTGTGGATTAACAAACAGACAAAAATAAAGCAGTTTTCTGAATACAGTCTAGAAAAAAAAAGCAGTCAATGTTCAAAGAAAACCTTTGAAAGACCTTCAGAGAACCTGTATACATTTACAATTTTTTTTTTAAAAAGTCTGACTACTTGGAAACAGAATATAAAGAATTGAAGGGTGGCTCCAGGATTTTGCACAATGCTTTAGATATGCATTTAAAAGAAACTATCCAAAACCTAACAAGGGGTTAAATTCTATAACGCTAAAAATATACCTTTGAAGATTGGAAGGAAAAAAGAATCAATATGGACGTTTTTACTCATAAATAAAAAGCTATTTCACTTCACCAAGCTAAAAGTTGCAAGACCTGTTAAAATGAGACATGCTAACTGGAATTACAGCATGACGTTGAGACTGTCACTACTCTGGTTCTCGAGAACTTTAAGAGGCACGTTGCTGTGAAAATAGTTCTAACCCAGTATGTTTTCCACCTTATCTACTGCATATCATAAAGCTGTCAACATCCCAGCCAGTTCTCATTTATGTTAGCTGTTATTTGAGAGCTATTGAGTTTGAATTTGTTCTCTGAGCAATGTCACCAGAGGACACCAAATCTTTGTTATGGTAATTACAGCGCAGTGAAATTATGTAGATGAAACAAATGAATGGGCCAAAGTTTGAGCAAGCAATGCACTTGGGGAAATGTTGTATTTTTCAGTAAGTAATCTTAGAGGAGGGATTACAGCTTGATCAGAATTCAAATCAATGCGACACATTATGATAAAAAAATGAATTCAACTAAAACTGTTGTGAAAATCCTCCAAGGGAAATGAGTGACATCCCAAATGTAGAAGAACTGAGAAACTAACACATGTGTCGCTTGATAGACTATATGTCCTTTCACCTAGAGGAAAATATTTTATGGTCCCAAAGTATTCTATCTAACAAAATGATAAAAAAAACCATTTTGGTTCAAAAGGTAGTGAAACCCTAAATTCTGGAACTGTAGTATAGATTTATCACTAGCATTACTCATTTCTGTGTGTGAAAGTAGTAGCACTATTGCGGTGTGTTCAAAGAGAGAAGTGTGGTGACTAATTTCTGACTTGAATGCAGTCCATTTGGCCTTGTTTCCTCAGTCCATTACTGCAGCTCTGAGTCACAAACCTCCAGACCTGAGGCTGTCAGCAAGAGTCACTCTAGCTGAGGGGGTGGGGAGATTTTTTTATTTTTTTTATTTTTGAGGGGAGCGGTCAAACACACAGACAAATGAGCCCACATGTACTTGTGTGCAAACACGTTCTGTCTCCTTCCCACATCATCACACCCATGCATAGATTACATCTTTTTCCCTTTCTTTTAGCCTGTCTGATTCTATCTCATACATCTACACAACACAGCCTCACTTCCCCAGGAATCTGATCTTTTTATAGAGCATCTGTGTGTTGGCGTGGGCAGTGGTATGGCCGTGCTGTTTCACCCAGCTCAGACTGGATCTCAGATCAATATCCTGTCCCCTGCCGGCCAGCTAGTTCAGGCCAGGCAGACCGCTTACGAAAACCTGTCCTTGTGGTTTAACAGCTGCTGTCTCTTATAAAAGTAAAAGAAAAAAGTCTCTTTATTTACTTACTCCTTAAAAATAGCAATCACACCTAATATTGTGTATATTTCTTTAAAACAGAAAAATTTTGGTTGGCATGGAGCTGTGATATTAAACCACTTGCAGAACAGCAAAATGTTGTGCTCTTGTGCATACTTACGTAAACATCCAAGTAACAAAAAAAAGTTCTGAATGAAGAACGCAAAAAGCAGCGGGCTTATTGAGCTTGTTATGTTTGCCAATCTGGCACTTGGTTTTGTTTTCTTTGCCTTGGTGCTGTTATCGTAAATGTGGAAGTGATCCATTATTCTGTCTGCCCTGTGATGTGTGGTAAATTATGTTTTGCTTTTTTGCCCCTTCTTCCCATAAATTATATTATAACATGAACATGAAACCTTACTGGGAAATTTTGGATATTGTTTCAAAAATCATGATCTTTTTAGTCGCACCAAAAAATGATCAGATATGACATCACAGTCATGCTGGGGGTTTTTTTGTTTTGTTTTTTTTTGTAATCTTTATTTCAAGAGCCAAATCTGTCTTGGCTCTAAGTTCTGTGTAAAGAGATAACATCACTGGGAGAGCTATGCTATTCCACTAAGATAAAGCTGGGGAAGAACCAGGTTTTATTCATTGTCATATAATGCAGGTGCAAATGCAGTGTAACTATGATAACCATGATTACTTGAGAAGGAAACCACTCATAAACTGTTCTTGAAATTTTCCTTATACACTAACCTTGAAATGCCAGCCATAATGTTCTCCATATGTAGACCATATATCGATCATTCATTGGCTTGGATTGTTTTGATTCTTTTGACTAGAAAAAAGTATTGACAGGAAGAAGAAGATATGGACTATGCCCAATCTCTCACCACTTTAGAACCATCACAGTAACAACACAAAACCAAGCCTTTCCATCCATCTTCTTCCACTTATGCGGTTCAGGGTACTGGAGACTATCCCAGCTGCAATTAGGCAAAAGGTGGGGTACACTCTGGACAGATCACTGGTCTGTTGCAGGGCTAACACAAAGAGACTATTTTTTTGGGACTATGGAAGGAAAAACATACACATAAGCATGAGGAGAACAGGGAAACTAGGGCCACAGGTGGATTTTAACCCAGGACCTTCTTTCTGTGTGAACTTCTTAATGAATTTGGCACAGATACAAATTATGCAAAATGAGCTTTTCAGGTACTGATTACCTCTTTAGTGAAAATACATTTTTCAAGATGTTTCACGACTCATATAGTCAATAAATTGGCAGTTAATCCAAATTAAACCCAGTAGCTCAAAAACCAAATAACTTTAGTAGAGATCATACAGTTGGATTATTCTACATACCAAAACAACAATTAAAATTTTTTAAAAATATATTTTCTGGCCTTTTACTGTCTTTATTAGACAGATACAGTGAAGACTAACAGGAAAGCAGAGGGAAAGACATGCGGCAAAGGGCTGCAGGTCAGACTCAAACCTGGGCCGACTGCTCTCAGCCGTGTGGCCTGCTCATCCAACTCAGCTAAACCGGTGCAACCTAATTACTTTTTTACAATTTCTAAAGTACATTTCTCCAAAGCATTTAAGATTATCAACACAGAATCTAAGTATAAAACTAGAATCTCACATTCTACAGTTTGAGATGGGCTAGGTAGATTGTGCACAGTGTTGGGGAGTAACGGAATACATGTACCGCCGTTACGTATTTAAAATACAAAATACGAGTAACTGTATTCCGTTACAGTTACCGTTTAAAAAGGTGGTATTTAGAATACAGTTACTTTGTTGAAATAAATGGATTACACTGCGGTACTTTCCTGTTTCATTTTGTCGCGAGTCAGGGCTGTTTGGGTTTTGTTTGACAGCTACGTTCTGTTGTTCCAGGCGGCAGCGTTATGGTTGCCATGGTTACAGGGCGACGCGCTCTCTCTCTCTCTCTCTCTCTCTGCGACTGTGTGTTTCCTGGGTGAGAGAGCGCCTTTTCGTTGTTGTTGTTGTTGTTGTGCTAAGCTAACAGGCAGAATGCTACAAGCATAGCTCTAAAGAATGTAGCATCATGGGCAGTATAGTCCGTGTTGCAGGGAGAATGGACTGCCATACACGTTATGGGTCTGTGAGCGCGAGGAGGGAGAAAAAGGGGAGTGGAAAGGTACGAGTTGTCATCGAGCAAAAACTGAAGCTGGAAGCATGTAAATATAATAATAACCACTTCAGCCAAGAAGAGTGCCTGACGAGCCCAGTTGTAAGTAAGCTATTAAGACTCGACTGTACACCGTGTTCGTGTTTTCCTCCGAAAACAATAAGTTCCGTTGGAGCAGCCTTTCTACGCCTCTCTCTGTCTCTGCTAGCAAAGTTGACCCACACAACAAAGTAAAGCTATTTTTCGGCTACGAGCCGACAGGGACCCCGCCGTATTACTCAGAGGTCCCTTTACTACAGTTCGGAGTCGCGGACCTTCAGTAATAGTAACAAATCACACAGCAATAGTACATTCACGTTGTTGTAAAAAGCATGATAATATATTAAGTAATCCAAAGTATTCAGAATACGTTACTCTCATTGAGTAACGTAACGGAATACGTTACAGAATACATTTTGGGGCATGTATTCTGTATTCTGTAATGGAATACATTTTAAAAGTAACTTTCCCAACACTGATTGTGCAACTCAGCTAGGTTCAGTGATCTCCAAGACTGGTTGGGCCCTTTCGCATCCCTGTCAATCCCGACTGTGCTTCATGATCAAGGTGACTTATGGAGCAGCATTTGGCACTATGATGCTCTGGTCTGGATCTCATTCCCTGACAGATTACAGTGTTGGACAAGCTGCCACTCGCAGCAGTGTGGCTATGATGGCTCTGATAATTGAAGTGCTCAAAGGTGGATGGCTTGGACAGATGAAGCCCGGCCAGTCAATGGATCAATAGTGTAATCGTGAGCTCCAGTTGCTGGAGCTAAATGGGCAAGGTAGACTGAGCCCAAACAGAAGCAAATAAAAAAAAGAAAGGTCATGATGCCTTTTATGCCCAAAGTTAGTCTTTTTTTTAATATATGTGTTTCTCACCCTAAAAAGGTTTACCATTATGAGAGTTAACACTTCAGTCCTAAAGAATCCCATACATGCACCGGGCATTTTATGTGATGTACAGAATACTGACAGCAGAAAATATATACCTTTACAAAGTATATGACAGCCAATATCTTCTAACTATTTATAAGAGCATTGGTAGGGGTTTAGCCTTAAGATTTGGCTGTTATTGTTTTATATCCCCAGTCCCATTTCACTGATATAACCATCTATTTGCCTGTCTTCTTCCGAGCAAATAGACAAACAGACTGCTCTGCATTCACTCTGTGGCAGCGAACAAATTTCATAATCGTCACTTGCTTTGCTCGCAAGTCAATAGCTATGACTTATCACCAGGAAAACACACAGATGATTTGTTCATGGACTTAATTGAATAGGAATAGCTGAGTCCCAGCATCATGCACGCAAAGTCATTTTCATATCGCTCAAATGTCACCAGCAGAGAGGGTGACAGGATCATCTGGCCACCTGTCAAGCCTCCCTATGACAAGAACCACCGAGGAAAACACCATGACCACAACATTAAAAACACACTCAGGCACAAAAATGAGCATCAAATGTGTTATTTTTTATAAAAGCATGTGTGTTTTTCTATATATGCATATGGCACTGACAAAGCACCATCAACTCCCATAAGAAGACAATGGCAAGATATTACAAACGGAAGATTAATTTATTGAAGCAAACAGTGCAGGACATCCACAACATTACACATATAAACTTTACATTGCAAACTGCAAAACACAGAGAAAGATGAGAAATCTCAAGGTCTTTTGAAAATGAGTGGAGCAGTCACCAGTAGGAGATGTGCCTAATCAACTACCCATAGCCCTAACATACATCCCCCTGGCAATTTACACTTAGCCGTGCCATGACTGAGCTTGTATGAAGGTGAGATGCACTACTCCTTTTATAAGAAGCAGATTTATCTCTGTCTTTAGTCATAAAGAAGACACTTAGGTGAAAGGACAAAGGGATACATTTAACCTTTTACTTTTACCCGATGTTCCTAGCCAGGACCACATATCAGAAATGGCTTAATTTGTTATATCACTAATATGACAAGCAACTGATAATGAGTGCAGTACATCTGAGGGTCAGAAGTATTGTGGCATGGCTACAGTATGACAATATAAAAGAGATGTGCTAGAAAATTAAATAAAGAGGTAGAGGAAAAGAGAACTGACAGGGTTAGATGAAGATAAATGTCAGATGCTGGAAGCCAGAGATGTTTTTAAGCTCTACAAGAAGAAACCCAAAAAGTAGGGAGGAAGGAGTTAAAAAAAAAAAAGAGAAAACGATAGTCTGTGAGTGAGAAACCATATCCATGGTGGATGGGGAGCAATTCAGAGGCAGACAAAGAAAGGCAATTCATGGAGGGGGTAAAAAGTTAAAGCAGAAACAGGGAAGTAGCGAGAAAGAGAAATAGCCAATTAGCAGGAAGCCAGCAGGTGTGCTTTCTCTCTTGAGCCCCCCTTTCCTTACCCCCCATCCTTGGTATGGGGTAGAGGGGTGGGCTGATGCTGTGCGGGCCTTAAAGAGCAGGGAGTTGCTATGGCAACCGCCTGGCACGCTCTATCTCCAGGGAAACGGAAATGTCACAGCTTAAGAGGTCTCAGAGAAAGCAAGTGAGGAAGAGAGAAGCAAAGAGAAAGGCAGGAAAAAAAAAAGGTACAGGTAAGTATGAGGAAATGCATCAGCAAGATTGATTCATTACTCCTTATCTTTTTTACAAGGCCGTCATATTTTCCTTGGAGTTTATTTACGATCAAATTAATCATCTGGCTTCACCCTGCGATCCACCTGCTAACCCCTTAACTTAGTTTACAGCATAGATGTTAATTCTGAGACTGTCCCTTAGTAGGAAGCTGAAACCTGAGTCACCACCTGAGCACAATGCAGTCTACTGCAAGGCTTCTGAGAGCTAATCAACCTTCATTTATTGAATCAAATATTTACTGTCATAAGCAGCCGAGGGGCCCGAGGGTGTGGTAGGAAAACTCGAGCCTGCATTGGCAGCGTGTGGTGAGGGTGAATGTGACCGGTGCTTGCTGCTGAGCTATGGGCTGACCCTCCAAATCACACATTAGCCAGGGCTGACTAGCTGAAAGCTCATTAACCTGAATGGCCACTGATTGCTCCACTATTAACACAGTCTGACTCCTCTCCTCCAGGGCTGTACCCACTTATACAGGTGCTTCAGTACCCCTCAAGGTCTTGGCTTAATCAGGGTAAACAAATGTTGTTTCTTTGTCATGGTTGTGCCACTTTGTTTGATGTATGCCACACACTGCAGCTATGGTTGTTCCCACTTTTCTTCCCCAGTTTTTTAATTAGTTTAGTAATTGTACCCATCTGGCATAATTGACCTTTAGTCTGCATCCTGTAATAATTTAGAAAGGCTGTTTCACCTGTACTGGAAAGTCACAGAAGAACTGAAATGTATGCGTCGGTTTGTGTCATCATAAGGACAGTAGGTTCTTGAGGAAAGGAGGTGGCCAGCTAAATGGAGCATTTCTCCAGCATTCTGCTGCATGCCTGAGAGTGTGGCCTGGCCATGCCTAATTTATTTCCTCTTTTGTCGTTGTTGTCTCCATTCCTCGGTTGATTAAACCAACCTCATGCAGCTATGCTCAACAAATAGCCTAATTGAGTACGACCTTGGCAAATGATATATCAGCCCTATCCTCCAAAAACACCACCTGCACCAGACGCCCATCTCACCAGCCCATCGCTCTGCGGGCCGCCGCACCAAGCACAACAAACATAAACAGGGGATTCGCCTCCTCAGCCAAAGTCATTTCTTGCACGACCTTTCCCACAAATCACAGCGATGACACAGGGCTGGATGGATCACTGAAATGGGACACATTTGTATCACTTAGACCTTTCATCAGATGCAAGCAGATACTCATCTATTATCCCCCCTTCCATTTGCAACTTTCACCCCACAGCCAGCACATGGAGGGTAAAATAAGTGAACGTAACATTCCTATCTGTGCTTCATGCAGCAGCTGCAGCAGGCTTAAGCAGCACAGAATTCTCATTAAATTTCCATCCTGTTTCTGTGTTTAAATGGGAGCTGGAATGAGGGAACGAAGGGGGGCTAGTAGTTTGTGTTCAAAGGGGCCTGCTGTAGAAGATCTGATGGCTCTCTCAGTGCAGTCTCTGGTGGGATCTCTCACAGGATACAGATGCCTGCTCTGAGATGGCTTCATACCTAATGAGTCTGAGCTCCAGCAGTGCTGCACACAAAGCAGCGCTGCCCTCAATTCTCTGTTTGTTTGCCACCCCCAGCCCCACCCTCACTGTCTAGCTCACTCAGCACTGAGCGATGTGCCTGCCCACAGCCAGTGTGTGACACTGATGTGTTTCTCAGGAGGGATGCGTATCCTGCAGGTAAACACCTGGAGGCTGAAAAATCACCCTCCAAAAGCAGGCGACACGGGCTGTTCTGTACCCAGGGACTGTTAACAAAGTGAGACTCATCCCTCTGCCTGTCTCCATGCCTGCACCGGTCTCTGCACCGAGGCACTGGACCACAGGTTCTGAGCGGTGTGCCGTTGCTGGTGCTCAGATTTGGAGTGTCTTCAAGATTTATTTCAGTTTCCTGTCAAGACTATATAAACTTGTTGCAAGACCATGTAAAGAAAGGACAACTTTGATTCTTTAGCTAATTTTTTTACAGCTTTTTATTCAATATTATTATTTCAATTTGTATTATGTCTAAATGTCTACGTATATATGTGCGTATATGTATATATAATAGATACATTTTCCAACATTTATTTTATGTTGTATAAAAGCAACAGAGCACAATTTTAAATTGATTTTCTATCCATCTGTCTATCTATCTTACACCTTGACTGTAAACTCTCCACAGCTACTTCCAAAAAAATCCTAAATGTAACAAAAGGATGCAGAGACAAAGAATAATAAAATTCTGCTTGTCAACCAAACAGAAGTGCATCTAAAACAATTTGTGTTGAATTCTCATACATGTCGAGAAGCCATGTGTGTTATATGAATCTATAAAATGATTAGTATTCTTGTGTCTGTGTGTGTGTATGACAGAACCCATGCTGTAGTGACCTCTACTAGAGACATGGAGGGGACAGCAGACTGGTAAACTGCAGATCTTTCTTCCCTGTCCCTCAAAGGGGTGCTGTTTCTGGCCTAGAGGTGGGATAGGGAAGTGTTGATAAAAATAGGTCAGACTGCCAATATACCCCCTGAGGATGGCAGAGAGGTTACCACAGCAAGGAGAGAAGGGAGTGGACAGATATATGTCTGTCTGTCCATCCCTCTTGGCCTGCGAGAAGATTAGAAGACAGTTTTTGGGAACAATAAAGAAACAAGAGAATTTTGTTCTGCTCTGGTACAGAGGTCAGATGTTGTTTTGAACTCTGCACTGTCGATAATTTTGGTGACAGCATCCAGAGGCATCCACTTTTAAAATCAAGTGGAGAAAAATCACACTGGGGGGTTATGCACACTGTAGCTCATTAAATTTTCTTAACAGATCTTTGACGAGCTTCAAGCTCCAAGACAGCATGCCGTTGAGGACTTGTGAGAATAAGTCCCTTAAGGCCACTTACGTAAGACAAATTGCAGGCAGTGTCTATGTTCTCTGCCATCCAGGTGATTAATGCATATGTCACTGAGGGCTCCATACAGTCCACAGTCCTCATGGCATTATAAGTCTGCCTGGAATGAGCCGTCACCTTATAGACGTTTGCTGTCCCAAGGCAGAATGGCTTTAATCAAAGCCTGTGAGGAGCCAACAGTCACTGGGGACAAGTTTCATTGGGAGTTAAGTTATAAGAATGAAGACGCCGCGCAATCTCAACTCCTTTTTAAATGGGATGAAGGGATTAAACAGTGAAGAAGTGGCAAAGATAAATAGAGAGAAAAGGACATTTCTACATGCCTCTGCCCGTCTTTACCTCAGAGAGCTGTCATGATAGTCAGCCTGACCTGCTTATTTATTGAGAGCTTTCATTCACACCTGGGCTTCTACCCCTTGGCAAGTCTTTTTTTTTTTTTTTTTTTTTTTTCTCTTAAATGACATCAGAAACAGCAGTATGCGACATTACGTGATGGCAGAGCTTCAGTTCATCCTTTGTCATTTTTTTTTTTTTTTTTTTTAAATAAATAGGACAGGGGGAATGAATGAGAGAAAGAGGGGGAGAGAAAGAAAGAAAACCAAAGGGGAGAAGAGACGGTGAGAAAGGGGGGGGAAGAGAGAGAAAAAAAAAAAAGAACTCCTGGGTCACCTGTATGGAGAAAAAAAAACAAAAAAAAAAAAACAAAAAAAACAAACAGAGGAGACAGCAAACAACAAAGAGCAACATAATAATAGAGAAAACAAAGCACCATCACAATAAACTAGCTAGTCATAGATATCAATATTTACTAAATAATAAATGATATTGTGCAGCACGCAAGATAGACAGCGCACAGTGTGCTTTGAGGCAGCAGCCAAGAAAGCTTTAGTCCGCGTCTGTGAATACCCATGTGTGCATACCTGTGTGGATCAGCATGCTTGCATTCAAAAGGTTTCTCCATGTAATGATCTGCTAGGGAGTGTGGGGGGGGCCACAGCCCCGTCCTCCAGGGTGTGAAGCGGGTATGGAGGAAGTCTTGATTAAGCAGGGCCTCTTTCATATCCATAAATCAGTTAATTTTATCAGACATCTCGTGCCAGTGACAGTTCACACCAGCAAGCTTTTGCCAAGAGAAGGCCCTAAAATATATGTTCCTTTCGCTACAGCCGGGCAAATATGCTAGGGGATTTTTTTTTTTTTTTTAAAAAGTCTCATGGTTTACAATTTACATGTGGCCAATATCACAAGACTTCATTAAATAAATAATCTGGGATCACATCTCTTCTCAGATGTTTGTAAATCCAATTACTGCTTTATCAAATTGGATTCAACGGTGATTATTTTTATTTTTTCAGGGTGTTGTGCCAGGCAGTAGGATGATGAAACTGTTGCAGTTTAATATCAGCACTGCTGATAAATGTGTTTGGTTTCATCACTGCAGCTGTAGACAGTCCAAAGGGCAGGCACAGTGCTCTGGAGCATGGGCCACTGCTGGGACGACTTCTGCGTTAATCATATTACAGCACAGTTTCAAGGTGTGCAGAGGACATTTGCACACAAGGAAATGTGTGTAGGACAAAACTGGCAAGGCAGCACCCCAAGTCATCGTAGAGATGCTAGCTTACAGTCTTGCACAGACAGAATAGTTGTGTTTACTGTTTGAAGATGCAGAGAAGCAGTAACTTTCTATGGGGAGCGTAATTAGCTGTGAAGCGTCAAATAGACAACAAAGAGCACAACATGAAACTGTCTCTGATGCATATCCCTGAACTCTCCAAGAGGAGATGGCATCTTTACAGAACAAAAAGATCCCACATCGTTGCCTCTCATGTCCTCTGATCACTTCTTTTTACAGCACCTTCTGCGTGTTTTCAAAATAAAAACAAAGACATTGGAAGAGCAAGGATTCTCTATGGGGCCACTCTGATAAAATATTTCCTTGTGAGTTTTCCCAAGAAGTAGAAAGAGAGTGGCAGTCCCCAGAGTTCCTGTGTCCACTCAGAATGACACTCCAATGGCCACGCTCTCTAGGGGAACACCATTTTACGAGGCACAGGAAAAGCCAAGATGAAAAATCATAAGAAAAGTAAAAACACTCTCCTGCTTTGTTCTCTTCTCTCATCTTTGATGCAAACCTCGAGTTACATTTTTGCTTTTAACAACAAGCAAATGAAAACATGTGAGGGAAAGCAAAGGAAAAATTAGGCACCCTAAGGTGGAAAGAGAGAGGCTGGATTCTGAACAGGGAGCTGTTTTTATAAAAACAGCTAAGCCCGGAAAGTGGAACATTGTGATAATGTGCTGCCTACAATACAACCTTGTCCTAATATCTAATGTTCCCCAAAGATTGTGATTGTGTGCTCGGTCTTGCATACAAGAAGTGCATTAGAAGAAGCTACTTAATGACCCATTCTGACCTATGAATGAAAAACTGTTAGAACAATTCAACTAGAGACAGTAAATGGAAATTAATCTTATACAGTGGACAAAAGGAAACAAGGTAAATAGACACGAGACTTGGTTGACTCTTGAAGACTAGTTAGCTAGAAATTACTATGACTCCAAGCTGTTGATTCTTATGTTCTTTTCCTTAACGGCCCGAAAAGTTCAGCCTAAGAAATAAAATAGTAAACGGCAGAGATGGTATAATTCAGTTAAGAATGCAACCGTAGCCCTCTTGGTCCTTTTTTTCATTTGATCACTGTGTATTTGCTCACACCTCTTGTTAACGGTTGTACTATTTACCCAAAGCACAAAAACTGGATTCTGCTAATGCAGAAAATCTTTAACAACTCCAAAATAGTGAAGAGGCAGGCTAGTTAGCCAAAACAATATCAGCAAATCCTTATTTGGATTAAACAGGACCACAAAAATGATTGAACAGGAAGCAAGTAAGTAAAGTAAAGTAAATTTTTATTTGTATAGCACCTTTCAAGATAAAAATCACAAAGTACTTCACAGAAAAGCTAAGACATAAAAACAGAAATCAACCAAAAGCAAATTTAAAAAGATGAGTTTTAAGCAGTAGAAGAAATTCTCAAGAAAGAGACTGTATCTACTGCTATTTGTCACCTACTTGTGGTTTTTGACATCTAGCTATGCTGCCAATATTGCAGTCGGGAGTTTCACATCCACTGGTAAATGTGACACTCCCACAAATATTCAGAGAATAACATCAGTATGAATACAGTCTGTGGTCTCAGACAAAGAGGGACTGATTGGGGCGTAAATGTTTGTATATTTTGTGTCCAAAGTTACAGCAAATGACCAAGATATTGCACAGGTTCTCCTAGCTTCCTTAAAATGGCTTGCATTTAGATTCCATAACAAAACACACAAGTTAAACTAAAAATATTACCACGCACAAAATATGCCAGAACTACAACCTGTTAAGAATTACTCATGCTATGATGGTGACATCCATAAATATAGACTTGTTTTTCTATCTCCAGAGACTTCAGGGTGTTTATAATATAGGCACTCTAATCTATATGTGTCGTCTCCTGCCTTTGAAATGCGAGTTGTAAAGAACAAGGTAGAAATCCGCTGTGTGCCCAGTAGATGCCCCTATATTCAACCCCTTCTCCTTGTCCTCCTCCTGCCATGCTGTCGACGCCCATACTTCTTTTGGGCTGCACAAAACATTATGTATGTTCCTGCTGTTTCTGTGCCCTGTCCACTACCATTATATATTTATTCTGATACTGAAAAATAAAGAGAAATAAAAAAACACACATTTTTCATTATTTTTCTTCATTCAAGTTCTTTCCAGCTGACTAAAATTCATATTTATGCTAATATGCGGCACCTCTTTCCGCCTCAGCCTCACATGGGAGATGGGAGCCAGGCTAGAATTAATGACATTGCATCGGCGGTAATGTTTGCCGCGTTTCATTAGTTGGTATATCTTTAATTTCCAATAAACACGGTAATTAGGGGAGGTATCCACGGAGACAGGCCCTGGCAGGCTGCTGCTGTGGTAACAGCTGTAACTGAATCTGCACAGAGGTAACAGCAGTCAAGGAGGACTTTCAGCTTAACCAAATCCTGCCTCGCAGTGGGAAGGGCCTCGATTCAATTATATGAAAATGAAGCCCACCACAGATATCGTTCACAGAAAAAGTGAGAGGAAGGGAAAAAACATGGAAGCACCTGCACATGGGTATATACAGATGTAACACCCGTCCCACGTTCTATTGAGAGGGGCCCTGGGTTCCTGTTGTTACTTTCCTATTGATACTCCCTTTTTAATGCTTATGGTATTAAATATGTAATAAAACTACACTACATGGAAATAGGGCTGCCACGATTTGTCGACTAGTCACGATTACGTCGACTATCAAAATCGTCGACGACTGATTTAATAGTCGACGCGTCGTTTGAAACTTTGTAAGATCACAAAAGACGCAGGAATAAGTGGCAGGATTTAAGAGTGTAATAACGGACTGAAACAGAAGATGGCAGCATTGCATGTACAAGGATGTCAGCTACCGTTAAACCCCGAAGAAGAAGAAGAAGAAGAAGCAGCTGTGTCCCAGAATTCATAGCGCGGCCCAGCGCAGTTTCCAACAATGGCGGCAGCTAGTTAGTTTTAATATTACTCTTATTATTCTTTCTGGGTCACAAAATAAACGTTTAACATATTTTCAGGTGAGAATGTAGCTGTGTAAACCTCAAATATCTGCTCAGTTTATCAGGACACCACATATTTTCAAAAGCGCTCCGACGTTTTCAGAGACATCTGTTACTAGCTCGTTATCGAGCCAGGGGCTAGGCTCACTAGCGCCGTGAGAACACCGGACTCCCCGCAAATCGTTTTCAAACCCACCGCCGTCTTTCGCTACTCAGGTTAAATATATATGAGTCACTTAGATAACTTAAAATGTTATTGTTTGGCTTTTTTTTTTGTATTTTATTTGTTCCTGAGTAAATCGGTTTGGCTGAGATTAAAGTTATAGTTTTTACACAGCTGAATAAACGTCAAGCAGACAGCTGATTATCAGAAGTGTGAGATGCTCCAGAATATACTCCAGTGTCCTGTTATATTTTAGATAGCAAGCAGTTTATTAAACTTCACCGAAACAATCTGCAAATTTCATTAAAATTTAATAAACTACCATCTTGTCTTTATTTTTAGTTAGCACAGACCTTAAACACTTAAAGCTGTAAGCTAATGATAGTTATATAAGAGCAGATGCTGCTGGTGCAATAAGCTGTAGTTTTACGTCCAATGGATGATGATCTGATTAGTCGACTAATCGCAAAAATAATCGGTGACTAGTCGACTATCAAAATAATCGTTTGTGGCAGCCCTACATGGAAATAAATCACACACAAGCAGGTCAATTATAAAGTTAACTCCACTTTAGTGAATGCTGAATTAACAACACAAAGAAAATAAGTAAAATCAATAAAGTTTGTTAAACAATGATAAGGTATCTACCTCAACAGAAACAAAATAATCAAATAATATTGTGGGCCCACACGCACTCTCACCAAACACACACACACACCTCAAGTGCTACAGTCTTTCTGCTAGCAAACCCCTCGTTGCAGGCCTGAGTCGTGGCTAGGGTGCGTTGGGACCTAAAACAATATGGTCGCTTCACTTGTTGCCAAGCAGTACAAATAAAAAGCACGTGCAAACAACAGTACTCACACCTCCAGGCAGTTCAAGGGGATAGCGGGGAAACTGGGTCACGGCTACCAGCAGGCCGCGGCAGCAGCACTCACAGTCGTCCTTTCCACGTGCTCCCACGTGAACACATAACTTCAGCACACCAGCAGAAGGGACCTCTCTGACCACCAGCAAGACGTCCGTCTCCTCCTACTGAATCACACAACTCCGCTAAATGCCAGTTCACATGCGATAACATTCAATCTTAGCATTAGCTTAATAAATAAAAACAGAGCAGAACAAGAGCTTAGCGAATATGCTAGGCTACGCTAGCGGCTGTGTTAGCGCTAATCCGTTTTACACAATAACATTGGGTACAAGTGTCAGACAAAATCCACCTTTACCTCACAGTAGGGTACAACAGTTCTCGACTCCAGTTAACTATCCGTTAACCCGAAAATGCGTCTGTCGCCCTTCTATGAACTCTGCGTTCACTCGACACTGTTCAGCTCTCGTCTCTCTCGCTTCCTGCAGAGTGCACACGGCTCCCCACTTACTCCCACCCCTCTACCTGAGACTACTTCAGGGTTCACTGGAGCTGTAGTACATATCAATACCATATCAAAAATAATGACATAAACCTCAAAATACAAATAAAAAGGTTGTGCATTTAACTGACACACATCACATACTTTGCAGGCATTTGTATACATTCTTGAACACATTAAACATTTGCAATTAACTATCAATATTAATGAACAAATTGAAATAATGAGCTACTTATATAGCCAGGGCTACACCCTCCCCCTTCTGAATGTCTGAATGTCCCCATCAGACCTATTTGCATTAGGCCAGTTAAAATCTCACTAAAGAGTACTGGCTAGTGCATTAACATTTAGGAGTCAGGGTCGTAGCAAATCTGAATTACCATACCTCGGTAACTAATAGTCACAGGTCTGTCAGTGGGCCTTCCAAGTTCATCATAACTGAGGCGCAAAACAGGTCTCACTCTCCTTCGCTTCTCTCTCTCAGAGCAGTCACACTCTTCAATCATCAGGCGAGCCTGCTCAACCCAGCTATCAAGGCTCTCTTCACCTGCTGGAGTGGGAGAGTGGCCAGAGAATATCCGCAGACGTCGAGATGCAGTATTCTCACTGGTAGGTCGCATAGTTTTCGCTAACAGGTCTCCGACTGCCCGAATGATGGATTCAGGGGAGTTTTCCTGTGGGGTTTCAGTAGACAGCAAGGCACTAACATCATAAATTGTTTTGCCTTCTTCTACCATTAGTTTCTTAAGCTTGGCTGAGAAGTCATCAACAGATTCAGTGAGGAGGGAAATCTTCCAGACAGGACCTCCATTCAATGGCTGTACATGTGGTGGTATGCGGTCTGGCTGAGTAGCTTGACGGCATTCACACAGCACAAGGTTATTGCCTGTCTGGGTGTCTCTTAGTCTATCTCTCACTTTTACTCTTCCAAAAGCTTTCACTGACTGAGCTGTCTCTTCAATGTCTGATAAGTCAAAATCAGAAGGAACATCATGCAGTACAAAAGCCCGGTTTGGGTCTATACCTGCTTTACTGCACCAGCTACTAAGCTCAGGTGCAATTTGAGACTCTTTTCGAGTAGTCATCATACAAACCCTAATGCTGGTGTGCTAGGCTGTGAAAATCTGTAAACAAAATACTCCTTTAAAGAACAAACTAGAAAAGTTAAGCACGGGAGTATCCCAGCGGTGCCTCCATAATTGTGTAACACCCGTCCCACGTTCTATTGAGAGGGGCCCTGGGTTCCTGTTGTTACTTTCCTATTGATACTCCCTTTTTAATGCTTATGGTATTAAATATGTAATAAAACTACACTACATGGAAATAAATCACACACAAGCAGGTCAATTATAAAGTTAACTCCACTTTAGTGAATGCTGAATTAACAACACAAAGAAAATAAGTAAAATCAATAAAGTTTGTTAAACAATGATAAGGTATCTACCTCAACAGAAACAAAATAATCAAATAATATTGTGGGCCCACACGCACTCTCACCAAACACACACACACACACACACACCTCAAGTGCTACAGTCTTTCTGCTAGCAAACCCCTCGTTGCAGGCCTGAGTCGTGGCTAGGGTGCGTTGGGACCTAAAACAATATGGTCGCTTCACTTGTTGCCAAGCAGTACAAATAAAAAGCACGTGCAAACAACAGTACTCACACCTCCAGGCAGTTCAAGGGGATAGCGGGGAAACTGGGTCACGGCTACCAGCAGGCCGCGGCAGCAGCACTCACAGTCGTCCTTTCCACGTGCTCCCACGTGAACACATAACTTCAGCACACCAGCAGAAGGGACCTCTCTGACCACCAGCAAGACGTCCGTCTCCTCCTACTGAATCACACAACTCCGCTAAATGCCAGTTCACATGCGATAACATTCAATCTTAGCATTAGCTTAATAAATAAAAACAGAGCAGAACAAGAGCTTAGCGAATATGCTAGGCTACGCTAGCGGCTATGTTAGCAGTTGTGCTAGCGGCTGTGTTAGCGCTAATCCGTTTTACACAATAACATTGGGTACAAGTGTCAGACAAAATCCACCTTTACCTCACAGTAGGGTACAACAGTTCTCGACTCCAGTTAACTATCCGTTAACCCGAAAATGCGTCTGTCGCCCTTCTATGAACTCTGCGTTCACTCGACACTGTTCAGCTCTCGTCTCTCTCGCTTCCTGCAGAGTGCACACGGCTCCCCACTTACTCCCACCCCTCTACCTGAGACTACTTCAGGGTTCACTGGAGCTGTAGTACATATCAATACCATATCAAAAATAATGACATAAACCTCAAAATACAAATAAAAAGGTTGTGCATTTAACTGACACACATCACATACTTTGCAGGCATTTGTATACATTCTTGAACACATTAAACATTTGCAATTAACTATCAATATTAATGAACAAATTGAAATAATGAGCTACTTATATAGCCAGGGCTACACAGATAGATAAATGGAGCTATGAATTTGAATACATGAATATATGAAGAAGTATTATATGCATAAATGCAGCCATATATCGCTTATCATCATGTCACTTCTTTTTGCTTAATAAATCAAACGCAGACATTAATAAAGACATTTAACATTTTTTCTTCAAAACTTTCAAAGCAGTATCTTCCTTTAGTTCATATTTCAAAAGCCTACTCTTTCAAAGAACACTTAGGAGGGAGGGGAAAACATTGACAGAATGTTCTAAAAAATCAGCCCCTAACATATTACACAGTCTCTTGCTCAATGTGAGCACAAAGGGCAGGAGAATGTATTAATCCTACACATTATAGTCAAAGGACTAGTGAGACTCATGTACAGAGAGGCAATTTACCATCCTGACCTTTCAATCTTTAAAACGCTCTGCATATCCCTCCCCTTCCCTTTCACACATACTTTTGAATTCTCTCCTCCAACGCAAGTGCTGCGATCATCTGAGGATTTCTTCATCTCAACATGTCTTGATGAACACAGTGAGATAAAAATGGAGGAAGAAGGACAGACTAAAAGGATTGGCTGGATAGGAGAGAGATATAATGACGGAGACAAAGAAGTGAGAATTTCTCCTCAAGAAAGAATACAGGCAGGTAACTGAGTGGCTGCGCTGTAAAGCAGAGTGGAACTATAATGAAAGCTGACACTGCTGCATTTCCAGTTCTGACCTCCCAGTCAGAGTGTCCTGTTTATTTATTTAGAGACAAACAAATACTGAACCACAATGAGGTAATAGGCTCTACTTGGTACTCAAACTCAGTCCCCACAGTAAGGCAAGGATTCTCAAAACAAATTGACACATTTGATTTATTACCCAACTATATACCACATTCGTAGAATGAATCCTTTAAAGAATGTAGGGTATCCGGTGACTTAATGATGAAGCCACATGCTCCATAACCATGATATAACCACCACTACCACCTCATTTCCACTGTGTTTCTCTATACTTTAAAATGCAGGCAAAACAACAAACAAACAAATAGACCTTTAAAATGAAATGAAGAAATTAGTATATTTTCTTACATATTTATATTTAAATGATATGCCCAGCACAGACTTTAATTTAATAATTTAGTTATTTTGCAAATTTTTTCATTATTGAAAATACACCAGTGAGGATGAAACCTTCATTAATGTCAGTAAACTTGGACCGTACAGTTTGTTTGGAGCTGATCCCAAATTTATTTTTCACTGAGAGAGAAACTAACTAAAGCCCTGAATGTCTACTCATGCATGGCAAAAAAATAAGTCACCAACAAATCCAGTTTGCTCCTCAAGGGAAAATCTGCCCAAAAGCACAAATTTTTCAGAAAATTACTAAGAATAATTTTGTAGGTTTTTTCATGAGATTTGCTTGTAGTTTTGTTGACTGCTTTTTCTTTGCTACCTCCAGGCTACACAGTTCTTTTTTTCCTCCTTTGTTTCACATCTTATTGTCAGTTCTAGCACTATAATTCCTTTTTTTCTTTCTTTCTCAGTGTTGCCCCTGTTCTGCTCCCCCTCCAAGAACTACAGCCCTTACTAGCTTACCAGAAAATGCAAAGGACAAAGAAAGGTCCTTGGAAGCTAGCCTTTCCCACTACACTACTCAAGGACCAGGTTATGTGTGGCGCAGAGCACTCTTGCTTCCTAGTGGGTTTTCTGAAGCACCAAACCCAGTTTGATGCCCCAGCATGCATTATCCATTATGTTAGACATCTCCATATCCCCTGTAATAACTAGAATAGCCTGGGACTGTGTGCTGGCCATGATTAGCGACAGTGGTTCACCAGTCCTGTTAAGGCTTCGCACAGGAGAACAATAAGAATTGACATCCCCATCTGCTGCCGTGAATTACTGATGCTGCCTTCCTTCACTCTCTTCACTGAGAGAAATTCACAAAGATGGGAAGAGGGGCTAACTTGCTTTGGAAAAGCTTGCACCCCAGGTCAGAAAGCAGTGGGCTCAAGCTGTGCCTCTTCACCCTCCCATCTCAGTTGATCTTTGGGTGAGCATATGGCCTGAGAGTCGACAAAGTGCAGCGTCTCGGCAGGCTGGATTAGGGATGGAGTAACAGGCTGCGAGGGAGTGGTGATGGGTACTTTGGCGGGAGCACGCCGTAATCTACCCAGCAAGGCAGAGCACAGATGCTGGGCCAGGCAGGGAGGCTCACTCCTCGTTAAGGGTCCATTATAGAAAAGTCCTCGTTAAAGAAATACCACTGCGAGGAGAGACTGTCCGATAGATGAGCAGGAATGGAGAGTAAAACATTTAATTAAATAATTGATTAATGGCCCCACCATTTTCAGTGCGATCATGTCTCCATTTTCCTCATTAAAGATACAGAAACGAGGTTTGGAGGACCAGCTTAAATTTAAACTCGTATAGGTTTTCCCAAAAATATGTTAGATATGCTTCTGTTGATTTTTGAACCTTATATTTAACTGCATTTTATCCATATGTATGAATTTATTTCCTGACTATCACTTCTGAAATGCCGATTTAAGAAAACATTTTTGGTTAGCCAAGTAAAGGGATGAGATGAGGTAAGAGACAGCAAGAGGAATTCTGCTCAGTTGAGCACTGGGGAGGTTAACATGGAGCCCTGGAACCTCTGCCAAAATTAGTTAGCCTTACTTGATATTTCAATGCTGATTAAGAGACAGAGACGGGAATAGGTTTCAGCTCTGTTTACAATGTGAGCAGCAGGTGCACACTGGGACAAGACAGCTTGACAGTGTTGAATAATATCAGTCCATACGCTAAAATATATCTCTACCATGCCTGTATACAGCTTGTTTCAATGCAAGGTTTCTTATTTTGGGCATTCTGCATTTCTCAGTCAATTGAGTGCTTTGATTCTGACAGTCTTAATAATATAAGGCATCATATGACTGGATATGTATGTATCTGTACTGGTAAATAATAAAAATAATATTTATATGAAAACCAGCTTATCACAGAGATTTTTTTTTTGACATTTAGATATATGCATCTATGTAAACACATTCCAGTATTAACTAACAACCCAAAAAATCTAATTTTGTCACTCTTGTTTAAAGATGCATGTGGTCATGCCCTATGTCAGCTCACTATGAAATTTTGTTTGTGAAAAAAACAATAACTCTACAAAGCCTTTTCACTGGCAGCTGGACTTTTTTGCAATAATAATAATCATTCTGTCAGCTTTTCACAGAATAAAAATCCTGAACCAACTGAAACGATTGCATTAGCAGTTTAAAATTATGTCACTCTGAAATCCAGTTGGTTCACAACAATAACATTTTAATGATCAAGTGCGATTCAATAACATCTCATACAGATATTTTCACATTGTGGAAGCTGAAAGAAATTCTCTAGAGAAGCACGTAGGCTGAACTGATGTAAGGAAGATTTTTCCTCTCGCTTTTTTCACTGTAACAACCTCCCTGAGCATTTCATAGCTGCATATGCTGCTGCTTAAAGCACCACTGAGATTTATGCCGTTGTCAGCTCACAAGGGTGCAATCAGGAATAAAGATCCCATAAACCCCTCTGATGTGTCCACAGGTACAGCAGTACTAGGTTATTGCTCATGGTGGATAAAAACCACGTAGCTCTAGGTTTCTTTTTTTTTTTTTTTTTTTTTCGATCTTATTTGACCTGTGAGCTTACATAGTTTTGAGAGATTTTGTGTGAATTTCATGACCCGTTGACATTTGCAATGGGAATAAACCCCATGGGACAAATTTTACAAATACAATGACGTCAACAAGAAAGTTTTGCATTCCCCTTCTTCATCCAACAACAGGACTGCCAGTTAAAAAAGAAAGAATCCATAAAGATTTTAGAGTGCCAGAGAAAGGAAAAGAGATTAGGATGGATGGAAGAACATGCATGTCTCGTCAAAGCTTTAGGCCCTTTTGTTTTAATCCTAAGTAATGCTGATTTCCTCTGGGTTGCTGAGGTTGCCAAGATTGCTTGTGTGTGTCTGTGTGTATGCATCTGTGTCAGTGAATGCATATGTATGTTTATTTAGATTGTTTGTCCACTTGTGAAGTCAAGCCAGGTTGGCATCTGCTGCATTGTGAGCTTGCATGAATGTGGTGAGTAACGCTTGAACCCTACAGATTATCCACTATGTCCCCTGTCTGTGATTTTGTGTGTGTGTGTGTGTGTGTGTGTGTGTGTGTGTGTGTGTGTGTGCACGCACGCCCTCTTGGCTATCTCTCAATGGGTTATATAAGTATGTGCAAACCCTTCAGGGGACTCCCTAGCTCTCAGTCCAGCTGGCACAATGCTCCAAGTTTTGCCTTTCAAATCCATCAAACAGCTTACTTCATTTATCTTTCACCTGTACAAAAATGTTTTCTTTACTTTACCAGCATTATTTGTTCCTCAGAAAATCTTCACTAGGGTGACTAACAGGCCTTAGCTGATGCAAGCCAGTACTACTGCTGAGACAATTCACTTTTTTCATTCTGTATTTTCATGGTGAGATTATCTGTTGTCTAATGACTTGCTAGATAGTATCTACAGAATCCTATCTGGCACAAATATGTGGTCAAAACTACACTGTCAAAGGAAAAAAATATCTTTAACTGTCTCCACACCTGTGCAACTTGATGACTGCTGGGAAGAGTATTTGCGTGAAAGCTGAAGTGTGAGAGCTGTCTCAGAACTGTCTGTATGAGATTGCAGAGTAATAATCAAAGAGGTGGCACAGTGTCATAGTCATCCCCAGGCAGTTTTTTTTTTTTTACCCAGGGGCAGACAACACCAGTTGGGCAATGCTTTGACATCTCGGGCTGAGTTGAGGTATGCAACCACGGCCCCCCTCCAAACTCCCTCTGGGCTTCTCAAAGGCCGTCTATCCCACTCCATCGCATTCCCATAGCGACAGCTCTCACTCGTCTCCCTATCAATCCCCTGGCCAGTAGCAGCTTCCCAATCTCACTGCCAGCTCTTCAGCCAGTCAGCAGCTGCCCAACAACACCAGGCCTGACAATCGCTTACCCTGCCGCCTTCAAGGCTGTCAACCCCGCACCTGTCAAATTACTGTCAGCGTAAACAGCGGGGCATGGAGGGAAGGAGAGAAATAAAAAAGAAAGAGGGAAAGTGGGAGGGAAAAGAGTGGCAAGAGAAGTGTGGGGTAAGTTGGGTGTGATGAGACTGTCACATAGGACACACAGACACACATGCACACGAAATGTGGTGAGGTGCATATATATATATATATATATATATATATATATATATATGCACCTCACCACATTTTTTTCTGATACTCATTCCCATCAGTGTCCCCCTCCTCCTTCTTGCAGGTAATTCCCTCAGTCACATCAGTCCTACTCATCTCACCCTGCTTTTACTCCCCCCCATTTTTCCCTTTTCCCCACACTCAAAGCACCCGCTCAACATTGCTTTGATTCAAAAACGGTGAAAAGAAGAAAAAAAAAGACGAAGAAGGAAAAAGTAATGGGCAGAAAAATGAAATGACTTTCTGGGCCCTCACGTAGAAGCATGGCTCGTTCTTCGAGACAGGCAATATTCCCTCAATTATTGCCACTCACAGAGCCCTCTTTGCCAGTGGATGAAGTTTTAATTCCAAGCCTCCAATAAAATGGATGCCCTAGATATAATGTGGAAATAACTTCTCAATGTTTCAGGATCAGCGTGATAGTGCACTCCACATGTGAGTACTACACACATGCCTTCCACATATAAGTGCGTATGTTCTCACATAAATGAGTAGGAGATGATTTGAAAGCCTCATATTGATCTGACACTAGCCGTGGGCTGTGAGTTGGGAACTTCAACCTCTTTTTTCCTTTTTTTCCTTCATAAATAGTCTTTCAACTCTCATTAATTTACATATTCAACACCACCTCTGTATAACAATGTGGCCTGAATAATCAATAATAGATTGATCAGTCTCAATTCGTGCAGCAAAGGAAAAAATTCATGAACTAAATATTTAAACAATACGTAAAATCTTTGCTTTTATTTTGGCTAACCATGTGCAAGGTTTCCTCCAGAAATGTTATTAGTCCTCACCAGTGACATGCCCAGAAGGGGTTGGGATTTTCTTAATTGTTGGTAAAATTATTCAGCCACCATAACACAGAACTGCATGGCACAGATGAACCATGCATTTTACAGAAAACAAGAAATCTATAGATCAGGAAATTCTGAGAATTATAGACACAAGGACTTCAAACACAAGGGAACTCAAATATAGGATACATCGTGAGAGGGATGACACAACAAAGGAGAAGGGGAGACTGAGACAATAGGAACAACAGAAGAGGAAACAAGTGGAGAACACAGCAGAAGCTAATCACGAAAGACAAACGAGAGACGAAAGACTACCAGAAAATATTAACATACAAACTTGACACAGAAGGATGCAGGAGAAAGCTAAGAAAATAGCAATAAACTATACAAAATAGGGCTGGGCGATATGACCCAAAATTCATATCTCGATATTTTTTAGCTGGATGGCGATATAAGATATATATCTTGATATATATTTTTAAAGCCATAAAGTAAGAACAAAAAGAGAGTTCTTAGTCAAAGCTGTGTCCCAGATGTCACACAGGCACTTTTATTAACATAGAGCAGATGTACATAAAATTTACTCAAAAATAAATTATGAGCATTTATTAAATAATAATGCTCCATAAATAAAAGAAAACAATGTTGTTTTTGTGCATAACAAAAAGCTCACAATTGTGCAGTCAAAATGTAAACTAAAAGACGCTGAGCACAATAACAAAGACAGATTTCACAGCTGCTCTGTTCCCGACTTGTACTGCGTGACTGACAGCCTGGAGTTTGAAATCCGCTTCGCAACCACATCTCTTAACAGGTGCCATTTATGGTCCTTATACACACTAGGGTAATATTACGTTGAAGCACAGTACGTATCACTCCGCGAGGCTCAGCCGTAATGATCCGACAATCCATCAAGCGGTGCAGCTCCGTAGCTTACCAAAGTCGTACTAAAACATTTTTTGACAGATTGCTGAGCGCCAAGCACAACCAGAATTCATACATAAGGCGCGCTGTCAACTTTTGAGAAAATGAAAGGATTTTAGTCCGTGCAGCACCTCTGGGCTGCATGGCGTTAGCGTGGTTAGCTCGTTAGCGTGGTTAGCTAGCTAACACATTGACGCCGTCCAGCCCCACGCACGGGGCGATGCGCAGTAACTCGTTAACGGAGATTTGCCGTGTCCATCTTGTCGCTTCCTGCAGGTGAAGCGATGGGGGAGGAGGGGGAGTTGTGTTCTAGTTCTTCTTTCATTTACAGTTTCTGCTATCTGGTTGTAATAATTCTTGTTAAAGTCTTACTTCTGTCTATAATTGTAGTTCCAGTTGTAGCACTGCATTGTAGATTGTAGCCTGTGATACAGTGCTAATTACATGTGCTAATACATGGGTTTTGCTGTAGTTGCCATTTCTTTTTTAGCTCACATAGTAATTATAATTCTTGTTATCTTTTTTTAATAGCTATTGCTCTCTGATGGGTTTTAGATAAAGTATTTCAAGCTCGTCTTTATTCAAGTTCATATTTTATTCATCCTTCTGTTATTTCTAACTTTATATTTTAAGTTGTAATTTTTGGCAATTACTCCTTTACTTGCTAACATTGCCTTCAACACATTGTCACATAATTAACATTTAACAAACACAAAAAACAGCCTCACCAATCCCCATTCAATCATTCTATTATAAAATGTGGAAGTTTGAGGAATTTGAGGCTACAGTGCCAAAAGCTTGCTTTCTTATTTGTTACCTGCAGCAGAGTATTTCACTGCTAGCTTTGCGTTAGCGTCTTGTCTTCGCAGATGTTTAAAAAGAGTTGATGTCCTGTTAGCAGTTGTTTCTGCCCTGAGCACAGTTTGCACTTTACCATCACTTTGCTGTCCATTTGTGAAAAAAAGAAATGAAAAAAAAGAAGGAATGTCCATATCACACGTCTCAAAAGTTGTAGACCCCCTATGCATACAAGCTGTCTGTAGCAAGTGCTGGAAAAACAAGCACTTTTCACAAGTGTTTTTCCATCAACCCATCACACAGATCACTGCAGAACCACAGATCACTGACAACTGTAACTGTAATGTGATTACTGAGTTTAGTACAGTAATGCATCACATTACCACATTACAGAAAAAAATAATGTGATTACCCACCCAGCAATAGAACTAACAATGCTAAAAATGGGAATTGCAGTGTGGCAAAAGGTATATGTCGAATTCTCGATGTAGCTCAAGCTGCAATAATGTTCATCCACTTTCCCCAAACTGCTTTTGATTTTGTTTTGAGATGCTGGACTAATATGCCATGGTAACTAACCTAAGGCAGTCAAATATCTGATTGGTCAAGGGAGGGGAGTGGTCCCGCTGTGTATAGATGAGTGCTCAGATAATTGGTTGAGAGAATTGGGAATCGTCAGCGGCCACTCTAACAGAAATGGGTCTAGCCAGCTGAGCTCCCAGCTCCTTAAGTGCCATTTTAACACAGTCCTTCCCCATGCCTTTTAATTGCAATCAGACTTGGAGGGCATAGACATGGCCCTGACCGTCCATCATAAACATATCTCGTATGCTCGTCAAAGTGAGAAAACATGCGCATTCAGTAAAAAATGTGTTAGACCGATGCCAATGGTCTAGACAAGACACACACATATTCACGTTGACAACAGAACAGACATCTTTCAGATCCACACTGCTGACACACCAGAGGGAATAAACCTGGCAGAGAATTCAGCTTTTACTCTGACTCACTCAGAGAGAACAGGGAAGACAGAAGCTTTGTCTTGGGTGTAGCTGTGTGGCTGTGAGGATCGATAGATTTAACCAGCAGGGGCTTGGGTCTGTGGAGCCAGAAGAGACACAGGCAGGAGGTTAGGGCTGGGCTGAACAGCCTGGAAATGTTTTATCACCACTACCGGCAAGGCACTGTCTCCCATCAGGGGCACAAGAAGCTTAGGGACTTGAGAGCCTGTGTGCATGTTTGTGAAACTGTGTGCTGTGCTGGGATATGTCAGTGTGAATGCATAAACTGTGTGTGACAAATATTACATTATTGTCCTGGGTGTTTCACTTGCATGCTGATATTGTTTGATTCAATTTGGCATCTGCAAAAGACCTCAGTAAAGCCCACTGCTATTGTTTCTGTTTTGTTTGTTTTCTGTTTTTGTTTATTTGTTTTTTGTTTGAAGAGAAGAGAAGAGATATGATGACCTGTCACACTACTGCTGACAATGGCGTCACCCAAGTCAGAGCAATAGTTTGCAGCTTGGTACAAATTCACTATTAGTATCTCAGGCGTATCACAGACATATCAGTTTCCAATGTCTCATCAGTGTCTTCTGCATATTTTTGTTGTGGAACACAGCTGTGTATTGCTGAGTTTTAGATAGGCGAGAAGATAAGAGGACGTTAAAGAAACTCAGAATGACAAATGAATGCTATGTGTGTTATTCATCTCAAACACAGACAATTTTGGTCTCTGACAATTTCATTCATTAAGCTAGACAAGTCATACAGTAATTGAGCTGAATATGTTGGCCTAATGTCTTAGCCCTCCAAACAAACAGTGCTGTCGTAATTTGTTTTTAATCAGATTGCTTTGTTTTGGCTGATAAAATATGCTAACTTGCATTATTATGAGTAATGAGAGAAGCAGAACTTACTGAGCAGCAGTACTTCCCACAGACAGCAGAAAAAAAAGACACCAATTGTGTTTGTACAGTAGATGCTGCTGTTGGTTGATTTAAAAGACACCATCTGATATGAATGTTGTTGTCTTTCGGTGTGGTTTTTACCTTTCACCCGAATCAGACCAGATCTGTGCTGTGATCCCAGGACTTTAATTAAAATGCACTTCTCAGCTCAATATTCGGATTAGCTGAGGTTTAAGCGCAGACTGTGAAATTTAATTTGGTGTTATTTTCTGGTACAACAAATGAGCAGGTAAACAACTACAGACCTTTAATATAATCCTCTCTATTGCCAAGTTGCATTTGGGTTGTTAAAGATACCTTCAAAGAAGTATTTATTGTATATGTGCAGTGCTGTGTATATTGTGACAGGCCACATATCTTAGTGCACAACACTTATGTTGTTGTTTACAGGATATCCATATGTAATCTGAAAACTTGTACTGTCTTGTAATTATAACGATTCTAACATTTGTTTGGTTAAATAACCCGATAACTTTGTCACACTGTGTTTCCATGTATCCTTCTAAATGCTCCTTATTTATTTGTACACCATTTTTTAAAAAAAAGTACTTTATTGATTTCAAAATTTTACTATTATTATTGTTATTATTATACTTAAAGTTAACCATACACAAAGCGACATTTTAGGTGTACCTTTTCAACCACTTGTTAATGGGAATATCTAATCAGCCAATAATATGACAGCAACTCAATGCATTTACGTATGTAGACACAGTGAAGACAACATGCTGAAGTTCAAACTGAGCGGCAGATTGGGGGAAAAAAGAGATTGTTTACGTTACTTTGAACATGGCATGGTTGTTGGTGTCTGAGTATTTTAGAAACAACTGATCTCCTTGGATTTTCCCACTTAACCATATCAGGGCTTTGCAAAGAATGGTCTGAAAAAGAGAAAATACCCTGTAGGCAACAGTTCTCTGGAATAAAATGCCTCGTTGACGTCAGAGGAGAATGGGCAAACTGCTTTGAGCTGAAGGGAAGGCAACAGTAAATAACCACTTGTTACAATTTAGGTATGCAGAAGAGCATCTCTCACTCACAGGATGAGCTACAGCGGTTACTAGGTGAAGACCACACCACTAATATCAGATAAGAACTGTAACTGAGGTTACAGTTCACTCAAGCTCATCAAAATTGGACTGATGACTGGAAAAATGTTGCCTGATCTGATGAGTCTCAATATCTGCTGTAACATTCGGATGGTAGTGGTTCAGGCTGGTAGTGATGGTGTGGGGGATACTCAATGGGTACACTATGTGCCCACTATTACAGGCTGAGTATTAGTTAAAGTGGACATGAAACACAACATCCACAAAGGTTAATTTACACCATGGAGCCCTACTCTAACAAACTGTTATAGAGTTAACACTGTCTGTGAAACTGGATTTAAGAAATAAGTGTACTGGCAGCATCCTGTGCCAGTACAAAACATGTTGGGTTTGTTGACTGGTTGCTGCTAAACAAACTTATATTACTTAGTTAGCTAACTAGAATAAGAATAGGTAACTCAGTGAAAAAAAAAATAGGGCTGGTAGGTGATCAGTGGTATTTTATGTAATAAAATAGTCTTTTTTTCCCCCAAGAACACCTCAACAGTTTACAGTGTAACAGATTATTACATGTCCATCACACCACAAATAGGATTTTTTACCAAAGCACCATCCGGAAACAGATTGATGTGTGCCAGATTGATGTGTGCCACAAAAAAAAAGGAGACTATTTTATTGCATGAAATAGTGATGATCGCATTTTGCCAGCATATTGTGGGACGGCAGTACTGGCCTGATGAGAAAAAAATCTGAGTGTCTGACTTCAGCTTGTTGGTCTGGTGAACCACCGGTGCACCTAACTCAGACAAGCTCTCCACACGGTCCTCATTCAAAAGTGCTCTACAAACACACACTAACATTAAGGATAATAGGTGGATTTCCCGTTTCAGTTCAGCTAGCCAAGTGAAAAACCACTTACCGGTACTGCAAAAGAGACAGAGAGTACATGCGTGTTTTTTTTAACAACTCTTTTTTTTTTTTTAACTCATTGTTGCATCCAGGGGCAGTAGAAAAATGACTCATGTGAACTGTTTTGGAGTACTTGAATAGGGCTTTATAAATGTCGTTTTTCATGTATACCTGCCTGCACACCATGTTCCCCCAGGATAACACATCACAGATCTCACATAATATCGAACTGGTTTCTTGAAAACGACAATGAGTTGACTCACTCACTCCAACAGAGCACTATTGGGATGTGGTGGAATGGGAGAATAGCTTCATGAATGTGCAATCAACAAATGTACAGCAACTATGCTATGCTAATATATCGTACTAGCATGATGCCTGTAATAAAGTGTCCAGAAAGCTTGTTTTGCTTAAGTTATGAAACACAAGTATTGCCACAAACATGACCCACAATTTATTTTTTGTTAGTGTTTGTCTCTTTGTTTGTGTGTTTTTAAAACCTCTAAAAGTGTAAGTGGATGGAAATGGTATCTCTAAAGCTGGGTCGAGCAAACACTTCATCCAATTTGCCATCTGTGTAATTTCTGTTTACATGGTAATAGTTTTGTCAGTTTGTGTTTGCATTGGTTCTCAGGGTGGGAATATGAAGGTGCATAAAAACAGCTTATCCTGAATAAAAACAAAATCAGGAAATGAGCTTTACTTAACTATAACGCTCCAAAACATAAATTGCATGTAAGTACACTTATGAAATTCAATCCCTTTCCCAATCTTTTTTTTTAAATCAGTCCATGCTGTAAAGGAAATGACTAAATTAGTGCAAATCAACAGGTGTCTTTACTGTCAAACCTGCCTCAAAACACCAGGAACCTACTCAAACACTGACATGAATGACTTAAACAGTTTGTACTCTGCTTTAATTTTCTTATTTAAATCTGTGGATAAAATAAAAGGATCAACTACCAAGAATTGTTCCTGTCCATTTTAAATAGGTTATTTGTGAACATGGCTATTATAAAAAGGCGTGAGGATCTGAATCCAATCAAATCATTTTGGAAATTGTGTAAAGAATTGCTCCAACGAATTAATCACGCATCAGAATCACAAAAAAGCAACACAAAAGTGTGTGTGTGTGTGTGTGTGTTATTTCATTTCATATCACTCTTATTTACAATAAGAAGGCATATGGTCTGTTTAAAACTCCATGTCAGTTTTCCAGCATGGTGCAACCTGGTGTCTTAAGATCTGCTTCTGAGATATAATAACCCAACACTTGATGCTGGTATAAGTACTCAAAGCTATACCTAAGCACTCAGCTCAAACTTCACATTTTTTTACATAAAAATTAAACTCAGCTAATTAACAAGCTCAATGAAGAAATTGGATGATAATTGAACCTTTTTTTATGCTTGAATACTTGAAACCAAACTAAATCCATATCTAAATAACCCACAGGCAAGGCAGAGTTGGGACACAAGCTGCTTAAAAGACCAACAGTTTTTACTTCTTTTGTAAGGGCTACGACGAATCTCAGGCAAATGCAGCTTTGGATTCCAAGCACACCTCTGATATGTCAACTCTGGGAGAATGCTATAATACTGGACATAATGGCATAAGGAGGATTGCTGTTGGAGTGTATGTGTGTGGAGAGGTGGATGTGGTGTGTTGCTGATAGACAGGAGTGAATGACGGTAGAAAAATGTCTGCAGATGGATGCTGAAACAGCCATACATCCTCGTTAGATCCCCTGTCTCCCAGCGGCCGGAGCAGTCCCCTCATCTTACACACACACACACACACACACACACACACACACACACACACACACACACACACACACACAGATTCATGCTCACACAGGCATACAAACACAAACATCCACATACTATAGTCCAAGGATTAACTACACATACTGGATTGTTGTCAAAATTGCAGCCGTTGCAATAGAGAATTCGTGCTCAAATGCAAGTTGAAACAACAGGTACAAACACTGGGATGAAACTAGTTTTTGCCTTAAAAGTGGCATTGCTGCTAGAACATGATAAGCTTAGCTTCCCTTTTCTTTAATTTGATATTTCTAACTATAACTGTCTTCTATCCAGACAAAGTTATTACACAGCTGCTTTGTGACTTGACAATATTTTTAAAAATTCTTTTAAGACTTTCACTTATTTTCTCAAAGAGGACTGAATAGATAAGGCAAAGGGGTGTTTTGTGACAAATGCTAATACTTCTCACATAAGCCCAGTGACAATGGGACAATTGTCACTGGTGATTACTAGATACAATGTTTAGCCTGTGCGCCATCATACTCAAGCATGTTGGGTGAGAAAGTATTTTGATATGTCAATAATGCTAAACACTGACGAGCTGTTGAAGGTGTACCTTGACTCTCACCCAGTGTCAGCTGGGATAGGCGCCAGCTCTCATGTGACCCTGAAATATACATGCATTAAACAATGATGACCTTTGCAAAAGTTGGCAATATATCTAACAGTAGTTGAGATATCCTAGTCTGGACCAAAGTGGGTTACTAATCTTAAAAGGAAACAAACGTAGAGAACAATACCTTCTTTTCATTCTTAGTAAGTCCAAAGTTATTAGTGGCAAATCTTTATCAGCACCACATTAAACTGCAACAAATGGTAAAAGATTCTATTCACCACCATCCCTGCTCTTGCCCTCAAGGATACCAGTTCTGAAATCCTGAAGAGAGCTGGCAGATCTACAATACAAGTAAAAAATGAGGCAAACAAAGAAAGAAACAAACAAATGGCTGCTTGCGTCTATATTCACTACCTCTCATTTTTGTAAGCTTCACTGTGCCATCACACCGGCCTTCAGGGCTCACGGCTTCCACAGTTGAGGCAGTCAGAGGTCAATAATGAATAAACATGTGTGGTCTGCAGCGTGGATACTGGGATAAATAGAGCGAGGGAGGAAGATGAATATTGAGTTAACGTGCTGAGCACGGTAGGGCTACATTCCCAGTTCCCAAGTCACAATGTCCTCTGCTGTTAGTCTCAGTCTGGCTTGTGAACATAAATATTTACATGGCTGTCACGATCAGGATTTATAGGCTATCTCTCTCCTCTCCCCGTAAGAAAATATAAAGTATACTCTATTCACTCTTTTCTTTCACAAAGGTAAGCTTCCTTTTGCACAATGGCAATGAAATTCCTGTTTCCTCTGGGATGTCTATGCAGCCCTGTGTTCACTGTATTGTCTACAGTGCATGAGGTGTGAATATTGTCTCATTATATTGACAGTTCTCGTCCTTGCCAGTTTCAATAACCAACATCCAGCAAAAGAAGTGCTGTAATATAAACAGCGGATATTTCCAACTGGTGGGGTGGTGAAGTCAGAGAAAGGGAACAAAAGCAATAAAACACAGACACTATACTTATTGTCTTTCTTTGTAATACTGGATGCAATAACAGCACTGCAGGCTAATCTGTCTGATATGCTTGATGCTTATTTGTGGAAGTTTCTCCATGCAAACTAAATGTTTGTTATCATTACTAGAAAATTCTCAGTTGTTGCAGCACCGATGCCAACACCCCTATTTTTTTATTTTTTATTTATTTTTTATCAATGCTTCTTCTTCCTACTGATTCCATCTTTGGCTGCCAGTGCCAAATCTATTTTGTCATGTAACTCTTGTGATAGGTTGGCATGTAATTAACTCTTTGGCATATGCTGTGGGTTGTCATTTGCTAGGCAATAAATCTCTGCTCCTTACTGTAGGTGGGGAAGCCATTCAATACTGTGTGCTCAGCTTCAGCAAATATCTTTCTCTAACACCTAATCACCTCCCTTGTCCCCAACCTGTTTGGTCCAAGAGGCCTAATTGGCCTTCTCATATGGGAGCAAATGTTAACTAAATGTGTTTAGTTTTTATAAACACATTTAAAAGACTGCTGTAGCAAATGCAGCTTTCGGATAACTGACTACTGTTAATCTGATTGTGTATTTTGAAGCCTTGTTTTTCTTTTACTTATTCTCACAAGCTCTCAGTTATCCATTTCAGTCATTTCCTTTCAACCACTTTGCGAGTTATGAGGCTCATCTTTCCTGAAGATCACTGGTGTTCACCCAACTATTGCTTACATACAGTGTGTCTGCCAAAACCAGAAGTTAGATAACAAGTAAGAATGTGGTTGTCCCTGAGTGCACATGCGAAGTGAAGAAATGAGGGGTTCGGGGCAAGGTAGGGCTGGGCGAGTGGGATGGGGTGGGGTGGAGGGGACTGGGCGGGTGAGGTGATTATATGTGTGTGTTTTTAGAGATGGATGAACAGAGTAAAGATTGCACTCATCTGTCGTGGTACAGTGCTCCCATCAAGTCTAATGAGTGTGCCGGGGTGACCTCAGTCTCATAGGTTCACTGGCCTGATTAAACATCGTCTCAGACTCGGCTCAGGGGATGCTAGGCAGACCAGCGCCGTCTCTCCTCTTCTCGCTCCCCTTTCTTGCTACCCTCCGTCGTTCTAATGGCTCCTTCTGATCTAACCCCATTTATCTCTATCACCCCCCACCACCCTTCCCACCCACCCACATACATACACACACACCCTCACCGTCCATGTTACTCTAACAGTGATTCTACCTTTGTTTGACTGTCATCTATCTTTATCAATATTTGTTCTCTCTGCATGGGTTCGTAGCTCATATGTCTGACAGCTGTAGGTTTTTACCGTGCATGCTACTTATGAACACCCTAATCCCAACCCTCACATTTACTTCAACTACCATCTTTCTATGTTTATTCAGAGCAAGTAAGCCATAATGAGGCTGAGGCTGAAGGATGATGATTAACTGCAACAGGATCTGGAACTGGCATAACTCATGATAAGACAGCTTTCTGTGGAGACTTTGATTTATTTGGCTGTAAGGTGAGGAATATCAGCCGTTTCTCTGAGCTAGAGGCCATGTGGGGTCACAAGTCGGAGACATGCGGTTAAGACGCAGCCAGCCAGTGCGTTTTAATCTTTTTCTCTTCACTTTGATCTCAGTAACTTCAGTCGAAGCCTGTTCAAATCATCACCAAGACATTTTAAAGGGTTGCAATTAGGGCCAAATAGCCTGCCATTTATCAAGCTCCTTTCATGTCCACCATTTTATTTTATGAAAGCAATCGATTGTCTCTGTGGCATGGAGGCGCAGCCCAACCTCTGTTTGTGCTCCTAGGTGAAAGCGATGAGCACTGCCAGGCCATTGCTCCAAGAGTGAGTGATAGAGGCGATGGAGTAATTTGGCTGGCTAGAACACCACGACCAACACCTTTTTCACATTAACAGCAGAGTAATCAGACAGCTTGGTGTGGTAAAAATATAGCAGCTAGTCAAAATGCCAGAGGCGCCAAGCATCTGTGTTTGTGCTTAGGGTGGGGCTCGATAGTTTGGAGGGGTGCTGAAGAAGAGCTGGAGAAAAACAGACAGAGGTCAACAGAAGGAGAGAGAGCGACAGAGAAAGTAATGGCATTACAGGGGCAAACAAAGCTTGAGAGCGTGTGGGTTGTGTGTTGTTTGTTTACAGTTTTGTGTCATTTACATCGGTGTTCGAGAGCATTGCTCAGCTCCTTTCCAGACAGACGGTGGGGGAAAGACATGTGGCTTAGGCTTAGACAAAGAAAGAGGGAGAGTGCCCACATACAGCAACACAAAGACAACCTAGATTTAGCAAAAGGTTACTCGGTACAATGTAAGCAACATTCATCAATATTGAAATGGTCAAATTATTAAATTAAACATATTATAATGATCAAATTGTATCGATTCCTGAAAGACTTTCTTGACAGAAGAAAATGCATTCTTACAGTGCACCGTAATACAACAGTCCTTGGATGCATATTTATTAGCAGTCCCTATTAAGGGATCGTTGAGAACAATGTTCACAACCAAAGCAAACTACAAAATTATCTTATATCCATATAGTGTGTTCTTCCATGCACACACACAAGCACACACTCACTAAGACATACAGAAGCAGAGCAGAGCTCCAACCGTGCAGGGCAGGAGAGGAGGCTGCAGGGCGCTGACCACATAATCATCCCCTAGAGAGTGATCATCAAGGCCTCCAACATCACTGCACAAATACACCAACGCTGGACCCCCTGGCATGAGCGAAGGAAGGAGGGGTGAAGACAAAGAGAGTTTACAGGAAAAAGGGAGGGAGAGAGAAAATAAAAAAAACAGGAGAAAGGCGGGGGAGAAAAGGAAATTAAAAAGTAGAAAGCAGAACAAGAAAGGAGAGATGGAGTCTTGTGTTTACGCAAGGAAAATAGGAGGCGAATAAACAGTTAAGGAGATAGAAGGAAACACGTAAAAGACAGAAATGTAAAAAAGAGAGTGAAAGACAAAAAGGCTGAAGAAAGAATAGCTAGACAGGGGAAATAGAGAAGAGAGATTTGACAAAATTTGCATTATGTGGGGTTAGGGACAAAGGAGGAAAAAAAATTGTGCAGGTTAAAAATTGCAGGGAAAGTCAAAGGTGCAGGACAGGTGTTTACAGCAGAGGAAAAAATGATAGAAAAGAAAATAGCAAGAGAGAGACATGAACAAAGACAGGGTGAGTAAAGAATTAGAGGTGAAAAAGGACTTTATTGACAGTTCAGAGAAAGAAGAAAAGAACAGGTCAAAAAGAGGTAAAAAGAAGCATGAAGAGAAAGCCAGACATAAGGGAGACACTGTATGTTTGCCACGCATGAATGTACAGCTGTGTTGCCCTGGAAACGGTTGCCGTTTGGATTATGAGCTGATTAGTTGCTCTCCTCTTTAAAGCCCCCAACAAGACTACCTCAACTCAGGAGGGTGCATGCATGCTACCTGGGACATGGTCTAGTGAACAATTGCGCGCGCACACACACACACACACACACACATCCTCTTTCAGACACATATACATACAATAAACTCAGCCTTTACTCTTGGTTGCCCATTGTATTCACTGTAGCCAATACCTTTCCACGTCAACATCTCAATCTTTCACCCTCCGCTGGAGTCGGCCTCTCTGCCTCTCTGTCTCACTGTGTGTGACGTGGCAGGGTGCTAATCTTGGCCCTTATCTTTGCCTGCAGCTCTGCTCACATTCCCTTCTCCGCAAGCACCTTATCTACCATCACTGTCAATCAGAGCAGATCAGGCTACCTACAACTGAATCCGCTCAACCCCCCTCCTCACTTTGCCCCCACCAGCCAGTCTCCCTACACGTCCATTACCAACACTCACACCATGCATCCCCTGGCCTTGAGTATCTTACACACCACATACGCAAGCAAGTAGACATGCAAACTTGAAAAACGTCTTTTGTGTAAGTATCTCTGAGTGTAGCTTCTGGCAGCTGTCTTACACAATTACCAGCAATGATCTCTTCCTTTGTCAGAACGGGATTAGCAAATTTGACCATTAAACTCATTTGTACAAGCAAATTATCAGATATGTTCTTAAACATTCTCATAGCACTGATTGAAACTTCCCTATGGGGAAAGAAATGAAAAGTGCTACAGTAATTCAGTGAGAGCAATGCACTAAAGGGAAACCTTTGCAATTTGCAGTGTACATTATTATTATTGTCTCTTTTAGATATATGAATTGGAAGAATATTTTATATTTTAAGTATATTTGTTTTGTTTGTTTTATAGCAATGGCCCAGATGAGAACGAGAAAACTTTTAAATTCATTTTGTTTGTTCATGAAACATTTTTTAAAAAAGGAAGCAGGTTGAATAAATAAGTAGAATACATACTACTTTTGTCATAGGTGTGTAGTCATTGCATATGTACACAGTCAGTCAAATAAATATGCAAATTAACACATACACACACAAACACACTCCAGCCTATTGGCATAATAATACAGAGCCACTGACCCCTCTCCTGTGATCCCACTGGGAAACTCAGCCATCTAAATACTGCGCACACAGCTCACATTCACAGACCCGCTCACTAATCAGAAGCATTAATCCAGACTGTTGGCATTTTGGTTCACAATCCTCACTGTGAGGGCAACTGCACTGCAGGTACAACAAAAGGAGAAAAAAAAATAATAAAATCGCACAAATCCCTTTTGGGCAGGTTTAATATTTTTAGGTGAGGGCACTTTTATGTAGGGGCAGGTGTGCTGTGGCTCCCTAATGCTGAAGTAATTGTAGATAATGGAGTTTTAAGGACAGCTGCTGATGCAGGTTTAAGTAGGATTTGTGTAGAGATTTATGACGGAGTGAAAATAGGTGGACGGCTGGCAAAGTTGGAGAGGTGCAAGTGCAATGGAGTGACGGAGGAGGTGAGAAAGGAGACGTAGAGGTGAGCGGAGAGGGTTGTCTGCCTTAGCTTATCATAGTACAAGAGAGAGGAAAGTGAGTGAAAGAGAGAAAAAAAGAATATGGTCCATATCTTCTTGTAGAAAAAGCTCTGGGACTAAGAGGGTAAGAAAAAAATTAACTCATCCATAGTATAGTGCAAAACGAGAGCCCGTCTGGCCTGGTGCTTCTTGAGAATAGAGGGTTATAGAGGGCACAAGCTGGATGACTAATTGGGGAGGATATGAAATGAGGCTTGACTCAATCTACACCCTTGAATCAACTCTGCCCTACAGTATGCATCAAATGGGCTCCCTAAGTGGTGCTTTTCCATTGATTATACCCTTTCAATGTTACGCTCCAACTCCTTGTTGGAGAAATTTGACAGAAAAAAAAGGGGGAGCGGGAATTGGGGGGGGGGGGGCAGTTGAAATACCGGTCAATACTTAGCAGGGGCAAACTAGAAAAAATAGGAAAGCAGAAAGTGAGTAATACCATATAAACAGATAGCCATGAAAGCGATTCAAGAGAAAGAGAGGGAGAGGGCAAAGTGTGTAAAAAGTGTGCTTGGCTCACCGTAAACGCAGCGGTGCGTGGCACTTCGCCTGGCATAGCACTCACACTTTATGAGGTATGGAGAGGTCGTCTCCCTCGCCTCTCTACCCGTTTTAATGATACAGTTTAAATGGAAAAGCTGGAGCTTCAGTCAGCATCAAGGACTCCACTCCTTCTGGTCCACACACACACTAACCTGAATAGCATGCATAAAGATATGCTCACACACATGACCTGAGCACACACATAAGCTTAAATGGGTTTTTTTTTTTAGTGTGAGCATGTGTTTATTGATATAAGTAATCTAATATCTCACCAAATATATTCTAAAGTCTATTAGTTGTAAAATAAGCAAAACCATAACCTAAACATTACTTTACACTAAAATAAAGAGACTTTAATGTGTACATGTAGTAGCTGTTGCATGTCTTCAAGTATTACCAGAAAATTATAATTCGTGGACATCTAATAATCAAAAGGGCAGATGTTTCCATACGAAGAATACAAAACTTTGTAGGACATTTACAAATTGACCATAAATCAATATTGCTCACTGTGTAACAAGCAAGCATGCTTGAACACACAGACACGCACTCTATATACCATACACATGCTCTATAGATGATCATAGGCTGTATCCAGAAGCCTTGGATGAGACAGGAGAGCGACAGCGATGAAGCTGGTAGGTGAAACTCGCTGTCAGAGCTGTGAAGTCTCCTCAGATCTGCCCCATGTGCCTGGCCACTGTACAGACAGAAGAGACGGTTTCTACCCACACCCTTCACCTATCACAGTAACCTCTCAGAGGAGAACATACTGCAGTAATGCAATATTGATCTGAAAATGTAGTGTGTGTGTGTGAGAGAGAGAGAGAGAGAGGAGAGAGAGAGGGTGTTGCAGCACAGGTGTCTTTGTATTTTGATGAGCTGTATGCTCACCAGCCTTGTGTAGTTTCTTGATAAGTGATGCATTGTTTGTGCACCTGTAGAGTGTGTGTGTCTGTGTGAGTCATAGGGAGGTGACTATGGGAGTCGTGTATTAATAAGAAAAAGGTGAGGTGTTAGCGTTGGTGCTATTTCTGACACCTCACAGAGTTTTCCCAGTTTTTCAGTGGCGGGGCTGACTGAATGGAAAAAAGCAGGAGCCTGCAAACCCTCATTTTACCTTGCACCTATATCCTTTTTTTCATTATCTTGCCTGGCTATGTAGTCTAGTCTGATGAGAAAATATTATATGAGTGGTACTTCCAGTTACAATTACACCAGAAACTTGCACAGTATGGGAATGCTATCAGGAGTAATTTTCATTTGCTGACTTCCAATTGTTGTTCTAATTGTTAGCAGATTTGCTAACTCTTTCATTTGAAGCAAATCTAGTTCATTCTCTAAAATAATTTACCACCATTGAAATTTAGCATTTATTTTACTGAGGATTTCTTTTTATTTTGCTTGTTTATTGTTATTCATGTACTTTACAATTTAAAAAAGCATTTTATCCCTAGTCATTATCACCGTTTCCACCAAAGTGGTTACTGAATCAAGGTAGCAAAAGAACAAAATCGTTACTTGTCCAGTCTACCTTCCATTACACAAAGCTCAAGTAGTGTGTATTTTTTATATATAAGATAGAGAACATAGGTATCATTAAATGGTAGAAGAGAAAAATTATATTACTCCCTTAAAACTGACTGAAAGCATTTCTTGTCTTGTAAGAACTATTTTTGCAAAAAGGTTGGAGTCTTCCCTTCAGCTGAGACAAACACTCATACCTACAGCCAATTTAAAAATCACCAATTCACCTGACATATACTTCGGACTCTATGAAGTGAGCAGAGTTTCTGCATCAGAAGCACCCCAGGCACGGGGAGCAACATTCAAACATCCACAAAGAAACTGTGACCCACAGGTTGAACCCAGAATCTTGATGCACCATCCATCTGGATATTTCTACTGTTTTCAGGTTATTAAGCATAGTTGTAGAAATTATCTTTTTCTGGCTGTGGAGGAAAATTTTAATTTCAAACTAAAAGGGTGTGTCCTATCCTGGGTGTGTCTACAAGTTTGATACTATATGATACACATTCAGGTACAGATGTTACATTTAACAGCCTTCAAGCTGTATTATACACTGAATCTCACCAGCTCACCAGATTATGTCAGAATTCAGATTGGACTTTTTATAGCTTCACTAGAATGTTATCACACAGAGAGTTGGAGCTATTTGTGATGAAATAAAAGAAACCGCTCCCCTGCAGTGATGCAAAAGCAATAATAATTTTAGGGGGAAAAAACACAAAGTGAAAGGACTTATGAGAAACGTGGCTTTCATGTTGAGAAACTATCCACAATAGAACCAGTGGTTTATGATAGTTTAGAGTTCCACTGACAAGAATACATGAAATACTTCCAAATATAACTCCCTTCATTCCAAACCAAAAAAGAAGAACATTAAATTTCCCCCCTAAATAAGCCGAAATATCTCTACATAAATGCCTTTACTTCTAAGGTCTAAAATTCAGACGAGTTCTTGCCGAAAAGGAAATATAAGAACCCTCACATGCACATCAAACAGATACAGAGAAAGTATAGTACATGGACTGAATCACAGGGGCCCACAAATAGCAGTTATTCCCAGTGCAATAAAACAGGCAGACTAACTAATGGAACCACCCACACACCAAACATACTTTTTTATCACACACCACTTTCACAAATAAGCATACACGCGCACACACACACACACACACACACACACACACAATCTTTTTTGTCCCAGCCCACTCATTGCTCGTTAGCTGCATCAGGGTGGTTGTTTTTGCATTGCTGCCGTGACACAGCCTGGCTGCAGCTCGCCGTATCTGCTGAGAGTGCACCACTAAAAATACTCCACTTAACAAACTCTACTGATTACAGTTTGACTTTCTAACTGTCTCCTTCTCTCTCTCCTGTCTTTAATCAGCATGTAAACAAGCACAAGGTCATTTTCTTTCTTAAACGAAATAGGGGAGATAAGAGGAGCGTGGCGTAGTTAATCCTTTGGACACGCTGATGGAGGAGTTTGTCCTGGTGATGGTCGGGTGTTAATTATGCAAGAATGATTCTCTTCTAGTGGTTGTTCTCTCTCGTGATGACTCATCAGTTTATCTGTTTCGTCTTTTGCTTTATTTTATATGTTTATTTTCCATGTTCCTTGGCTGTCTTTCATCTGCTCCTCCAACAATTCCCTCCTGGAAATGTCAGTCGTTCAGTTCCCTAAGTCCTAAGGGCTGCTTCCAGATCGCCTATGTTTGAGTGTGTGTTTGTGTGTGCATGTGTGCGTGTGTCACTGTGTAAAGAGCCTTTTAAAATCAGTACAAGGCTTATACTTGTCCACGTGTGATTAACTGCAGTGTTTGATTACTCTGCCAGAGTGATTTGCTGAACTCAGCAACATCATGTTTTCTTTACCCCTTGTTTTGTCTTTGAACAAATGCATGTAGATTGCCTGCCTGTTTTTGGCACATAAGGAGAAATTAAGGACAAGGCAGGATAACCAGGGAAAGCAAAGGAGAAAGGAAAGGATTTAAAGTAAAAGGCAGTCTGCTCCAACTCTAACTCCAAAAAGATTTTCAGCAAGATGAAACATCACGTTGTCTGAAACTAGAGTGAAATCTCTCGATGAACTTCTCAAACTAAAAACACGAGTTAATTAACTTTATCCACAGAATTTCTATTGACTTTTCAGTAAAATACATAAATAAAGAATCAGGCTCACATATTAATTTTTAGTTTGTTTTTGATTTCTTTCTTTCTAGCTGTTATTGCCAAACAGTCCGATCTTGATGCAACACAAACTTTGATGTTTAATTGGTTTAGAAGATGTCATATTCTAGCTTGCAGCTTAAGTAAGAGGCAGCGATCCAGTCTAAGTAAAAGACTAAAAGCATCATTTTTTGAGGTATGACAGCACCCAGGCCTCATTTCCATCCTTCTCCGCTATTTGTCAGACTTCTCCTCTTCCCCAGTGAAGCAGCAATGTTAACAATGCTGTCCCCACATTTACCAGTTCTGCCTCATTACAGCTAAAGAAGCGGATAAATTAGTGCAGGAGAGCATGCACGGCCGAGTCCAACTCCACCTGTCAGAGAGGGAAAGATAGTGAATGTGTTGAAATGGAGGAAGGGTGTGAAAAAACTGCTCAGCCTTCAGCACATATTAAAACAAAATCTTCCCATTAAGGAAGACTCATCACTCCAGAACCATTACCTGAGGTCTATGATTCAGTATTTTAGAAACTATATAGGGGAATCATATTTATGTCAATCATAGATTTCTATTACTAGACCTGTAATTTTCAGTCTGTCTATAGACAGTATAACATGAGTTCTATAACCTGTTTAATTTTAATCTACTGTTTTAGTATATGCATTTGTTAATAATGCATTTATCTCATGGATAATCGTGTTTCCACTCTGATTTAGAAGACTAGAATTATATTTCACAAATCTTGCTTTATTTTGGAGGAAACTTGTGAACTGCTTTCTTTCTGCTACTTTATACATAGACTCCTCTCTTGTTGCAAGAAGAACAAGAAGTTGCATTTTTTTCCAAGCTGAACAACCTGCGCCCTGACCTGTACTGCAATATACTGCGTGTTCAAGATCAAAAGGACAAATGGAGCTGGTTGTCGCCATCCTCTGAACACCAAACTCTCCTGCCCTGCAGCTTTTAAAAATCACTATCTCTCCTGCTCATCTGTCCAGTGCCTCTGGCTTACCATCTTTATGGGCTGGTTAAGGGCGCTTTTACAATCAACTATGTTTGTGCCCTGTCCACATTTGCCTGTAAAATAGCCAGGCATTCCACAATGTCCACCCGCTTGCCTGCCAGGATTAACATTTTGCACTCTCCAAGGTTGAAAATCCCATCAGATGAAACCAAATTAATTTTGCACAATATTCAGGGCCACCGGCCACATAATAGGTGACAATACCAAGTGCATCCCTCGATTGTGATTCTATTCACTCCCTAATCAGCAGGATGGCTGCGTATGGTGCAGCAGCGTAGTAAATGCTTTCATCCCAGGGGGATAAGAAAAACAATGGCCCTTTTTAATTTCTTTTCTAAAGCGGGCAGCAGAAAGAAAATGATATAGACGTAATTGATGATGAGGAGAGTAAGGGGAGCCTTAGCAGAAGACTCATGCAGAAGACTCACGTCCAGTGGCCAGGCCTTTTTTTTAAATTTTGTGCTTTATAATGGTAACTGCTCAGGGGCACTGGAGGTTGACAAATCTGGCACAGAGGACAAATTGATCGGCAACAGAACACAATTTGTCCCATTAAAAGAATGGGTAAAGCCCTGTGTGGCCTGAGTAATTAGTTTAAACTGTAACATTTCAGTCCAGGAGTGGACCTGTTGGAAAGGGGCTCAGCGCGTCTGCTGATAAGACACTTTAACACTCCAAATATACACGCAACACACTACTGGAATATTCCTCATAAATCCATTACTACTGAATAATTTTTTGTTTTGTTTTCATAAATGACAATATGAGTATCCACATATGTGCATAACTTGTGTCTCTTGCTAAATTTCCTACTAACTTTCCAGTAAAAAGAAAAAAAAAAAGTAGTAATAACAAAATTACAGGAAACGCATCTCTTTTTTTTCTTATGTTCAAACTCACTGCCCATGTAAGGTATGTGTGATTTTGTTAGGATGAAAAAAAATCCAGTTGCTCATTCTCAGCATGCACTGAGACTCAGACAGAGACATACGGCTAGTGTATGGTGGGCACGTCTGTGGTGTGACGTGGGGAGAGAGTGTGTCAAAAACACGGATGCGCTGATCCATGGCCCCATGGCGGTGTGCTTAGTGACACATAATACTGGTATTGCACAATCTGCTCCTGACCCATTTTTGTGTGACACATAACTTTTCATGCATAGAAGGAGAAAGAAATACAAGAAAATCAAGGATCTTTCTATCCACTTTGGCGGAAGTTGATACCTCAAAGCTTACCCTTTCATATTTGAAGTGAAACACTTCTGAATGAGTTTGTAACTGTTTTCATATCTTCTCCACTGTTGTGCTTGGTTGCCTTGTCAATACAGGAGGCTGATGCTGCTGGTACTTTCACTCAGAAACCAAGAAATGAGGATTCTTCAGCTGAAAATTGTAAGCAAATAACAAGTGCTATGTAGGGGTCCGACCCCACCGTCCCATAGTTAATACATATATATTCTACAAGTTCACATTGTTACGACTGTTGTTGTAATTATAATATGTAAATTTGAGTGTGCAGGTGCTCCTCCGTGATTGGTGCATCCAGGGTGGATGGATCGTACTGACTGACTAACGACCGGGAGGCAGCGCATAAGAAGACACAGTCAGGGACTGCCAGGTCATTCATCCTCGGCCCAACCCAACCAGCAGACCGTGTGTTTCACTATGTTGGTTTAATGTAGGAGCATGTAGGGGTGGTCCGCCGTTTTGTTTGATTAGTTTCCTCCTGTTTTTGTTAGGTAGGGAGGAAAGTAATTGTCGTTTGGTTTAGTTCTTTTGACTAGGTAAGTTGTATTTACTCCTGAGATAGGCTACTTTTTGTTTGTTGTTTTGGCCTTGGGTTCACCCCGAAGTTATAATTCGCTCCCTTCCTTTGTTTAAATTCACTCATTGTAAATAATTCCCTGTCACAAAGTATTCATTGTGTGACGTGCTGCTTGGGGTTGGACGGGGATGGATGACCCTTTATGTTGTGGTCTGGCCGCGCCTAGACGGGCCATAACAACATACAGTAAAGGGAAAACAGTAGTGAGTGTGATAGGAAAATGAATGGTGAAATGAACAAGAAACAGAGATATTTTTTTGCCTAGAAGTTTTTAATTGGCATTTGGGCTTCAGTCGCACCCAATTAGCAGGCTTGTTACATGTGAACACTAAGAGCTAATTGGCCTTATAGGTGAAAGGAGCACTGCCCTAAAAGGAGAGCACAAGGCTCACTTGAAAATTCATAGTTCCAGTAGGACTATGTTGGAAGGCTATTTGGCAAAAAGTTGTAAATAACACTCTGCTCCTGCAAGTATTATTTATACTTCCTTGCGGCCTTTATTGCCAGATGCATAACAAAGACAGAATCATGGCCGCTATAAGCTTTATGGGCAATCAGAGAAAAGTATTTGGTCATCAGCATTTTTTTCTGTAATCAACAATTCACCTGTCAACAAAAATTGCATTGATTTAAAAAAAAAAAAAAAAGAAAGTCTTGAACTATATTTTAACAGTGTAGAAATCTTCTAGGAGTCAATCAGATCTGAAGGGAAATATCCCAAATGTTGTTACCCTATTAAATGGCCGTTCTCAGTTGCATTAACTTCAATAGATATGACTAAGAGAAAGATGTCCAAATTACAAAGATGACCACTGGCCTTCTTTGTATAACTGCATGTAAAATTTACACAGGCATTGCCTACCCAAAGCCTCTAAAAGACTCACTAATAATCTGTTGTCCCAACTTACTGCCTCAAGTAGACGTGAAGAGAAAGGTTCTGTGTGACAAATTAAACTTAAACTGCTATCTTTTCCAAAGACTAACCAGACGATTTTGGTGACCAAACAAACCAAAGAAATAAAAACTGCAAAGCACTACAATTTGGCATCACCACCATAAGGTAATAACAGCCTGTTGAGACTGATGGTGGTGTAGGTGATCTCGTATAATTCATTGGCATAATAACAACTGATAACAAAGAATTAATGGGATAATAACACTGGACTTATGTAAACATAATCATTCACAGGAATAGCCTAACCGGTCTACATTCAGTACTATCCTGCCTTATACTGAGGAATATGCCGCATGTAAGTGCAAATACAACAGCACAATGAGCTCACCAAGGGCAAGAGACTCAATCTCTGATTACATTTACTATACAAACTGTAACAGCAGGATCTGTTGCACAGGACATCAAGAGCTCATTATGCTCTTTACATGCAATTAATCAAACAATATAAACAAAGATCCCTTTAGCCATAGATGACAGAGCCCGATTCCCCAGTGGCAACTGATGTACAGTGAACACTACAAAACTTTTTTTTTGAAAAATGTAAAAGTCATCGTTAATCTTAATGTGATAGTGGTGATACTATGCAATATAATCTGTTCCTCCTGCCTGTTCACACTGTTACCTATAATCTTCTCATGCTGAAAAATGCAAAGAATGTAGTGGCATGAAAATATCTGGACTTTTCTTGTAAAATAAAAGAAATATGTTGTGTGGTAAGATAACAGCGCATTTAGGACAAGTATGCATTTTGTTATCTTTGTAAATATCCATTACCCCTTTAAATTAATAAATGGGCTTTTAAGTTTACAACACGTGTTGGGAAAGCCAGCCAAGTCTATAGCGTCCACTGCAGCAATCGGCTATAATAAAACAGTTATTGATAATATTTACTCAGTCTTCTTCATGAATTATGCCTGCGACATTACCTAGTCAATGTTGTCTTTCTGTTTTCTTTTTCTTTCAGCTAATCATCCTTGAGCAAATCATAATGTAGCCAATAAAAGCAATAAAAGGAGAACTCAAGGACTCATTAAGAACTGGGAAGCTCTTGTGACCTGTGCGCTCTGTTCACTTGGGACTGTTCACAGGTTCACAGATGCAGATGCCTAAAAGATTCAAATTATGCTCACAATGTTCTGGCTTCATTTTTTAATATTGTTTTTTAGTTTGCTTGCTGATTTTGTCATTTGTGTGTTTTTCTAATCATGCAGAATTTTACAGAGAAGTATATTCACTTTTAGATCTAAATAAGGAAGCCAACCAAAGACTTGGCAATGCAGACTATACACTGCAAACTATACACATCTATAAAAATAGATTAACATAATTCATTAGGTTCATGGCTGTCAGGTCACATTTCAAAATAACAATGCAGTGGTTCCTCTTGCAAGTGTCATTTAACTAAATTATAAGCTTCAATATCTACACTATTTGTCCCATATCCATCCCTGTGAGATAGAGAGTAAATTGACTGGTTCTTATATAGTGCTTTTCTACTCTATTAGAGCACTCAAAGTGCTTTACAACTACAACAGCCATTCACCCATTCGCCCAAGCACTATTAATATAACATCCACAGTCACATTCTAATGGATTCGGGGTAACTCAGGGTTCAGTATTTTACTCAAAGACACTTTAACATGACATGCTGAGTAGTCTATCAAGCCTCCGATCAGCAGATGACCCTGAGTCACAGCTACCTTTTTTAAGCCACATGTCTCATATGAACAAATTTACATTTGGTTACCTGACAGTAACATAGCCACTGCTGAAATGAGCAATCATGGCTGTAGCACTGTGGTGAGACGCCACTAAAATGGCAGCATTATACAACTGGGCATCTCAAACCATCAGGCCATGACAGTGACAATGAGGCTTGTCCAGAAGTGTCACCTCTCCCAGCCTCTGTCTGTCTTTGTTTCTCTTGCATTATTATTTCCACCATTGTCTCTTTCCCTATATCTCTCTCACTTTATGTGTCTCATACACACATGGGCACACACACACACATGCACAGAGAGAGAGAGGCAAAGACAGGGAGAAAGAGAGCGAGAGAGAGGAAAAGACAGAACGTCTTTATTAGTCCTCTGTATGCAGTCTGTGCTCAGCCTGAGATTGCAGGACTGACCCCTCACTGTGAGCTGCACAGGGGAAATGTTTACTCAAACCCCAAAGAACATGCCATTAACCTCTTTCTAGATAGAAGACAAACAATAATGTCCCTCCATGAGGGCAATAAAGACAGAACACCTATCCAGGACCATCATGACAATCATCTCATTATGAAGCTGCGGGAGGTGGTAAGGAGCCAGGGAGCCCGGTCTCCCAGGGATACTTTCTCTACAGTATACCAGTGTGTCTAACATTCAGTAAGGTATTTATGATATGCAGTCAAGCGCAAACAAATTGTTAACCCAACAGAGTTAAACCATTGCAAGCCTGACCCAAATGCTACAACTACTGCTTCCCCCCAACTTGATAAACCATTCATTTTGCTTACTTTCTTCCACCTTTCCTTATTGTGTCATCTCCTATAGTGTCTCTTTACCTCTTTTTCTCCCTAGAGATTGAGACGACAATCCTTGGGCTCTGATTAAAGCCCCAACCTGGGAGGACATTTTAGTGTTGAAAGTAAATGAGGGGGGGGGAGTCTTCTTCTTAGGAACACGCAAGCATAATTCAGTCACACCTTGATATGTGTGAGTCAAAGTCCCCTTGCACGCATCAAATAAAGAAAGACACCACAAGCTCACACTCATCCCAGATTGAGGGTCTCCTCCTGGGTAGGCTTAAGAGCCCACTACTGGGTACCGTTTACCTGTGTCGTTTGAAGAGCCCATTATTTTAATTGAAAAAGTTACCTGCCCGCCAAAGGCAAACAGTGAAAAAAAATGTGAGGAGAATTAAAACAAAAACACCAGATGGTGATATACATGATAAAAATGATTGTTTATACTTACTGTTTGATTATATGTGATAATGAGAGTGGGATTCCTCAAGGCAATTATTGTCTGTGGCAGCCATATTGTGAGAGGACAAGAGAAGGACGGCACGGGCTGGTATGAAGAAGCGCTTATCAAATATCTCCGGCGGGGTGATTAGTGTAATAAGACACTGCAAGGTGAGATAGGCCACTCACACTCTTTTAGTATGTCTGTGCAAGTTTGCGTGTGTAATTAAGCGAAAAAGAATGGGTGTTAGAATGAGCAAGAAACAGAGCCTAAGAGGGAGTCTGAGAAAGTATGAGCGACTCCCTTCATCTGTTTTCCATATCTGCGTGTGTCTCTGTGTCTTAATGTATACCCTGTCCCCATGTGCCTTACTCTGGTGGTGTGTGTGTGTGATATAATTCCTATGTTAATGCAGGTTCCCATGCCAGGCTGGCTGCCCCAAGGGCTATAGCCTATGACAGAGGGCAGATTGGGGGCACTTACCCCTGGCAGAGTCTTCTGTTCATGGAGGGCGCTCTGGGCCTTCAGTGCTGACTCTCTGGCACAGTATGTTAGAAAGGCACATCCTGCAGTATCAGGAGACAGGAGAAAGAAAAGCTTATTACACACCACTGTTAATGTTTAATGAAAGGAAGGGGGGAATTACAGTAACAGAGAGTTTTCAGATTTAAAGTGCACATGTAATTGCAAGTTATGTTTTTTATTGTACTTAACTGTCTTGAGAGATCAAAACACAAACTAAAAGCTAAAATCATATGTCATTGTGGTGATTTAAACTTTTTGTGCATGTCAAACATTTGATTATATTGCTATATATTACATTAAATAATATTCAAATATGATTAAATGCATAAACTACAAAAGAAATCCATCTCATTCATCACTTAAAACACCCTAGAAGAGATTGGTAACACATTTGTCTGTAGAGACCCAGTTTCATTCTTTTGCTCTTTTACAAATGTGCTGGTTCAGTACCCAACCAGTAACAGCTTCCAGAGTGTGAGGGTTCAACTGAAAATAACATAGTGACCAGGTTATATCACCGACTTTGTCACTCTCTTTTCTCTCTTTGTCTGTGATATGGATGAACCAAAGCTGGAGTTTGATGAGTTTGTTTCACTAAGGGTGGAGTTGAGGTAGACACACAAGTACAGCAGAGAGCCAAGAGAGGACAAAATTGAGCGAGCACTTCAGCTGTATGCAAACAAAATCTGGAGAGTCACCTTTCCTTGATTCTCTTCTTTGTTCTTGTGAATACTTTTCAAAGTTTTCACTGTTGACTTTACAAATAGGAATGACAATTGTTTCATAGTACAGTACACCTCTGAAAGGAGAACACTTGACTTGTATAAAGTCATTCAAGGTGAGCAGAAAAAATGCTTTGCATACAAAGGTGAACAGAGATTTGTTACAAAATGTAACTTAAATACAGATCAGCTTTTAATTGGATAACTCAACTGTAGTCGCGTTGTGAACAGGTGACACCAGCGTAGCGCCTAAGTTTCAGTGTGTAAATGTTACAAATAATTAAAAAATTCGCAGGAGTAGTTTCATTGAATATATGGCAAAAATATGACACCTAATATAAGACTTACCGTGTTATTATATTAAAATAGAATTCATATATCCTGACAGTTAAAATGTAGCACTCTAAATTAAGCAGTTCTATATCCTTGGACTCATTAAATGCTGAGAAGATTAAAACTTTACTTTTTTATGTGACAACCCCTTTAGATTAGATTTAGTGAACTTATGTCATCAATGTTTATGTCAATAGAATGTCTGCCACGTGGCTTGTGTTTTTTAGTGTTTTCATCTAATTCATCCATTATTGCCCCATTTTAATTATGACAAAGTACACAGGACTAAGCAAAACAAAACGGCAACATTGTTAATGTGCATGTGTAATGTGCAAAGTAAAAAAACCCCATTTACTATTAGAAAGCATATGTAATGCTTTCTAATAGTAAATGACCACTTTCATAGCTACTGAAGCCCACAACAGAGTCCGTACATTTAAGGTGACAAGTGATTATAAAACTCTGACAATGAGCTGGAACTGTAACACATATTTGTGGATACTTTTGAGTCAGAAAATTCAGGAAAACAGAATATAAATAAATAGTAACTAGTAAGTAAGTCTCCTAAAAAATGTGACAGCTTTCATTAAAGGGTAAGTTGTTGCTCTGTTACGCGCTTGGCAGAGCTGACAATGGGTGACCCCCGTTCAGAAGAGGTTTTGCACTGTGCAGCATAATTTCTCATTACTACATGTCACACCTACTGCCAAGGATCCCCATGGGAGAAGACACACACATACACTCACACACACACCTACACATACAGATGATACCCGGCATGCCTAGCACCCATCATCCCCAAAAGCCAGAAACACACTCTGGCACCCAGCCAAGAGAGCTCCCTTTCACGACAACCTTCACCCACCTCCACAACTAGGTGGTTACTCAAGAGGAAAAATCACCTAAACGACACTGATGAAACAGCATGCCACACAGCAAAGCAGAAAAGTTTGGGAGCCTGGGGAAACACTCTTCATCCTTTATGGCATTACAAAACTGTGGAACATGAGTTGAGGACTCCTGGGGGGAACGTCCTGGCAAAGGCTTATGGGACTTGCAGGCTCGTGCTGATATTCTTCTATCGGTGCCATGCCATCTTTGACATAGTTTTTAGTGCACATTTTTTCAGGAGAATGGCATAATTTTTATCTTGATGTTATATCCCCACAAATCAGTGAATCAGTGATGCAGCTGTAAAAATCTATAACTAAGGTCTTTCAATGTCAACATTTTAACAGACATTTAATTTACTTATTGTTTAGCTTTGTGTGAAATAGCTTAACTCCACACTTCAGCATATGTTAATAACTAAGTAAATGTATACACGTGCTGTTATTAAATGCAATTTAATAGAAATGACTTTGTTATACTTTGGTTCCCAAAAAGTTCCCAAAAAGCTGATTCTGTTCATCTGGAAGTAGCGTTTTTAGTGGGAGGAACATTTTTGTCACTCATCCAAGTGGCTTCTTCAGTTTTGTACTTTGGTTGGTTTTTGTTATAAGATAGTATAGAAATCATTACAGTTTCTGGAAAATGTTTTTGGTTTACGTCACAACATTTATTTTGCAAAATATCTCTATAACACAGCATTGTTCTCTTCATGTCTTTATTATCTTTTATAATGATTATAATAAATTCATATATTAATTAAGGTGCAATATCAGAATGCTAACACTGATTACATTAATATTAAATGTCTACACGTTAATGTATCAGTGCATTAATATTGATCATATATTATTGAGTATCATTTGAGGCTTTCCCGCAGTATTAATACTTAATAAATATTACATAATATATATGGAAAAATAATGCATTTAAATCTAAATAACAATCATATTAATGCTATTGTTTAAGTAATTGTGTACTTATATTATATTGTTGTTGCTTTACTGAAATAAAATTTAAAATGTGGAACTTTACTAGTACACCTGTAGTAATTAGGGGTGCAACAATACACAAAATTCACGGTTCGGTTCGATACTTTGGTGTCACGGTTCAATATTTTTTCGATACAAAAAAATGTTCATGCCTTTTTAATTTATCATTTATTAAAATTATAAATATATATTTTAACTCAAAAGTACAGTTTTTAAATTTAATGTTGCTGAAACAACAAAATAAAAAAAATAAATCTATCTGATTGAGAAATCACTCCAAAATAAAAGCTATACTATACGCTTCTTCTGGGCTATATTCTCAGCAGCATATTAAACATATCAGGTCCCCATAAGGAGAATCATGTGCTAACGGATGTCTAAATGACTCAGGTAAAGTTTGTCGCATGCGTGCTTGTTGTTTTTGTCTGCTTCCACTTGTCTTTGCACTAGGATGATGTCAGCGTGAATGTGCAGTCATATTCGTTGTGTTCCCACTAGTGCTGTCAGCGTAAATCTCGTTAAAATGACATTAACGCCATAACGCGGCAAATCTCCGATGGCCTCGTGCTTGGGGCTGGACAGCGTCAACACAAGCTAACTGCGCTAACGCACTAGTTCCCACAAATTGAGCATTGCGTTGCACATCCGACACACTGTTTTACTTTTGTCCATGATGCGCTTACCTTCAGGGTCATACTTCACATGAAAACCAAGATAGTTCCAAACGTCAGATCTGAATGAGGGTGGGGGAGGTTCAATTTTGGGTTGCGTTGAGGCATTTGCCATGTTGCAACGAGCTTAGCTTTTGTCTTGCTAGCTTGCGCTGCGCTCAGTGGATCTGCACTCCACAGTGCAGCCTAGGCGGAATAGTCGAACGCAGATCCACTGAGCGCTCAACACAGACAGCATTGTCAGAAGAAAAGTTGATAAAATAAAAAAAAAATGTTGTATTGTTCGATACATATGCGTACCGAACCGAAACCACTGTATCGAACGGTTGCACCCTAGTAGTAATGCTACTTTGTCATGCAGGTACCCTTAGAAAAAAATGCATTTGATACTGTTAGTTTAAATAACATATTAAAGTGGGCTTCTTATGCAGTGTAGCCTTTAATATCCATTCAAAATATGTATCTGTCTCAGATTCCTGACAGCTGTTGAATATCTGCAAGACTTTGGGAAAGCTTTATACCCAACAATGTTGGCTCAGGGAACATCTGTAGCCCAAAGGATTCAGTGAGTGGGAAATCCAGTTGTGGAACAGATGAGCATTCTGCTTGGAGAACATGAATGACGGAGAGGAGGTAACAATGATCCAACAGCTGGTAGCAGGTTAGGCCTGTCATCTTAAAAATCTAAAGTAGGTAATTGGCATGGGATTACATATAAATATCACCGCCCGTTGGTATTATATTCAATGATGTAAAATGACTTGAAAAACAAACGACTTTTACTGAATATGCAGCAGAAGGTGCAAATTTATTACATATATACAAAATATTACAAAAAAACATCACATTTACACCAAATGAATACATGTTGTTTTGAATTATGTAAGAAAACAGAGCAAGGTTTAAGGATTTGGCAGTAATGTATACTACATGTTATTAAAAAACAGATAAAGCACAATTGCTCTGTGCATCATGTTGGGGTTTTTTTTGTTGTCATGTTTAAGATGTTTCTGTTTTATCAAGTACATCCACTAACATTTAAATTAACACATTAGAAGTTTGACTTAACTAAATAATGACCAGCAATTAGGAAAATGCAGTAACTTACTGGGATTTAATGTGAAAAAGAAGATGAGAACATGTACAATGTTCAAAGATTAAGGGTAAGCACTGGCGATGGTTCAGCAAAAGAACTTGTGACTTTCTGTGATGAGCAGGTTAAGTGGGGTGAAAATAATAGTTGGGTAATCAAACACAATTTACCACACTACATTTTCAGTTAGGGACAAAAGTTCAACCGATTGTATTTAAGGGAAATGGAAAAGTAAACCCTGAAAAGTGGTTCAAAGAGAAAGCAGAGAATATGAAATGAGTCTTTTCTTTTGCAAGGCACGTTTTGGGTAATTACTTAAAGAACTTTTCCCCCTGTAATGCTTTTTTCTAACAATTTGTTTTAAAATGGAAATTAGTATGTGTGAACAACTGCATGCATTGAGGCATAAGAGTGAATTGTGATTTTTTTTTAAGGCATCAGGCACCTGTAATTGAAATAACTCCAGAACAAATTTGTATAAATTTTCAATTCATTAGCTGTGAATTTATGAATCATCAGCAATTTGCTCCTCACATATGTCTCATCCAGCAATAATCATTAAACTGGAAAAAGAATGCAAATTAATTCCCAACAAGATCTCGGTGCAAAGAAATAAAATAAAATAATATAGTGAAACAACTGAATCCTGCCGAATGTGACAGCCTGACCCTCTGGTGAGTACTGAGACAAAGATGATGTGAGGATTCATCCACTTCCTGCGTCTGTGTTAAACATACTGTTACCTGGAGAGCATTTTTCCATCTTTCCGTTGTTCCATCCATCTACATTCAGAGCTGGCTCTTCAGAGCCGTTAGCTGTCTGGTTCACACACAGCCCCTTTTCTAATGATCAAAGAGGTCATCTGTAGACTTAAGCTTTACCTGTCACTCAGCTTACACAAACTGTCTATCACTGTCCAACACTTGCTCTACAACACTCCTACTATAGATAAAATCCCATACGTGTATGGCTCTGTAACTCAGTGGCCATTACTAGAAGTCTGAAGGACTTAATTGACACAAAGCCACCAATCTGTCTCTGAGCTGAAAAGGATTTCTTGAACTCCAGGAGTATTGTGCAATTAGATATTACTGCCCCACTGTAGTTTACTTTTAGTTATTTCAACGCCTAAAAAGCTTTTTTATGTCAATTTGGCTGGCTATTTATAGCCAATTTCACTGCATGGACCTACCGAGGAGAGGAAAATGGATGAGGATATTTAACAACTCTTTGTATCTCTTCTTCCTGGCTGTGTGGTGCACCTCAGAGTCTCTCCTCTCAGCATCAGAGACGGATTGATAAATAACGCTACTCAAGCAAAAGATTTGCCCCCCACTAACATTCAGCATGTCTGAACAATGCATGCATTCTGGCACTGACACTAAGTATTATGGTAATGTAGTGCTCAGCGAAATGATGGATGTTAAACAGCACGACCTGGCTGCACTACACACTGGCGATCACCATGCCCGCAAATAGTGTCAAGTCATCCCACGCACTGTATACAGCTCCCTGACGACACACAAACTATCAAATCGGCATTAAAGGCAACAGTCTCTAGCAGCTATAAGGCTGGATATAATTATCTGTTAAGAGATGAAAAAAAATGTTCTCTGAACAGACTAACCATTCGGTTACACTCCTCTACCCAACTGTACAGGAAATCACAAAACAGAAAATTACCAGGATATTTAAGTCCCTGGAGATGCCCTAAACGCTCAAAGTAAGAAAGCACATAACATCTGTTCAAATTGTTGCAGTGCAATCCACATGAATTAGTCATGAGCTAATCTGACATATTTTGATCAGTTCTTAAATCCATAATTATGGTGCAATTTTTTTGTCATAGGCCTCGAGCTGTGAAAAAAGGCAGTGCTGCAAATCATCCATTAGGCATGTTTTACTGATTGACGCCAACAGTTATATGCATCATATATCTGTAACAAGTCAAATCTTTCTCACCCACGAATTAGACATGAAGAGGAATTTCAAACTAAAAGTCAAATTAAATGTATTGCATATTGCAAAAATAATAATAATGTTTTCAGGTATCATGGAGGCAGAGTTTTTATAACATCCTCTGGTTCTCTGATACCGTGCTGTGAAAAATGTTTATGTTGTGGGGAAAAAAGAAAGTTGATTGAATTTCTGATGATGTTACAATATTGAGAGCCTTCCGGGCCTCTGACATAAAAGACTGCCAATATACATTGGCATGTTGTGCATTGTTGTGAACGAAGCCTGTAAGCTGCTTTATAAACCCCTGTGTAATATGCACGCAGCTGCCTTATTAGGCACAAGTAGGTGTTGCTTCAGCTTTATAATACTTCTTGCACTTTAAGTTTGTTGTTGTTAAACTGTATTTAATTCAATAAAAAAGGTGTTTGTTTGTTTTGTTTTAATTTAGCTTAGCTGCACAGATTGAAACAGGGTCAAAATAATATCAACATGTCTCCACATTAAATAAATAAAGGAATTGTTGAATTATTAAATTAAATGCAATGCCCCAACTGCAGTCTTCAAAATGAACACAAAAAAATTGAATATTGAAACTATGCAGATAAAACTGTTGCATGAGTATTGTATTATGTCACATTAGCCTAAGCTCGATGTTCTCTAAAGTGGTAACTGAGTGCATATACTGTGCACTAAAGATTACAGCAAAATATTATATTGTATAGAGCCAAGTAAACGACTCAAGCTACAGCGTTGACAATGGTTACACAGCAACAACACTTATCTATATTGATTAATACCACTTATATCAGCAGACAATCAACAGGCATAAATAAAACTATCTATTGTGGACTGTAGTAGATAAAGATTACCTCAGGGATTTCTACTGGACAGCAGTGAGTCTGGGATTCATGTGAGTCTAACATCTACCAATTATTTCTCAAATTACATCCCAGATGAGTCCATACTTGTAAAACTTACATACTAGACGTATTTTGGCCAGTCAGTGTTTTGGACAAATACGTTATATTACAGAATTTGCACTGCTAGACCACCAAACTGCATTGCACTGTTTAGAGACCTTCATTATTAAACCTGCATTTATTTATTTAGTTACTTATTTATCCGACACTGTCAGCAGTGAAAAACAAACCTGCAGGATAAGACATATTATTTGACTTTAAGTTGATTTGAGACTCTTGGTATCACTTGATAACAGTTTTGTTGGTTTGTTTGTTTTGTTCATAGATCTATCCAGCAGACTAAGAGCGTTAGCTTTCATTTGATCTTATTTTTCTCTGAGCCTGATAAATGGGAACTTATTTGCGTTGCATTTTCAAAATGATTCTACTTTAAAAAAAAAAACTTAAAAAAACAAACAAACTGCCCACTTCAGTCAAAATCAACATGAGGACAACAGCAACAGTGAAGCAAAACAGTAAATTTGAAACCGCCCCAAAAATAAAAGAGTCAATCCTAAAATCTTTTACAGGGATCCACAGAGCTGTAGAATAAGGTGATTATTTTTTGTGCATGTATTACTCCTTGCATGACTCCTAACTTGTTTTAAATGTTTTAAATACAGAAAAGATCAACTAGACATACTGTACAACAGTACATATAAAATATATAATAACAATGTGATGGTGTTTGGATCAATCGCATGTCACCTTTTATTTTGGCAGGTAAAAAATGGAATAATTGCAGTAAAACTGTTTTTCTTTCTTTCTATAATTTTAATTTCAAATTCTTTTTTTGTTGTTGTTGTTGTTTTGTTTGTTTTTTTTACCTATTTTTTTATTTGATACATAACAATTAATTTATAATTCAATTCATTTAAAACATGGAACTTAATTAATGACAGACTTAAGTTAAACATGTCTTGTTCACTGTGTTGTTTATAGGACACTTTGTCTTGGAAAACCTGTAGCCCTTCTTTCAAAGTTAAGTAATTCATTTTACCTTCGGTTCCCCTACAAAAGCTTCCAGTGTCAGAATGATCAGTCTGTTTGTAGTTTACTCTTTTCTCCTTGAGTGACACAGCTGATTTTACACTATATCTACTTTGTTTTGTTAATGTCACTAATCCCATTTTCTCACTCTTGTACTTTCTTGCTTCAGTCTAGAGATGTCACACATTGGCACAGCAGGGCACATGAGCATGGTTTAGATGAGTGGCCAATAAGAAAAACTCATCCATATAATGCATTGGTAAAATCTTATTAAAAGTGCACGCCTGTGCTCCCAAAGTGACTTTGAATGTCACGCGGGATGAAGTGGGCATAATGCGAACATCAGAGTGGCCTTGGTGGAGGATGATTTGAACAGGCATACAGCTTTGGAACAGGATTATCCTTCCCGAGGCAACTATCCTCCAGAGTGTTGACATTCAGGGATGGTTGAGGACAGGCGTAAACAACACGGATATCAGAAATATTGTTTTAATCGATCATCAGGCTCCAAAGAGGAAAACCAGAAAGACAAGAAGCAGGTTGAACACCAGCAGCTGATGGCTGGAGAAACAGGTGGTGCATGGAGATCCTCAGGGCTGCACACACAAGAAAGTAATGGTGAGCCTTCGCTCATTTCTCCCACTAGAGCGCCTGACCAGTCTAATCAATAAGATCATGAACTACTGCCACTGAATTACATATCATACATAATTTTCCCGCCTGGTGAATTATTTTTTGAGAGTGAATTGCATGTGAATTCAGCACCAGTGGTGAATATGTGAATGTGTGTTATTTGCCTGTGTGCTGTCTCAGTGCAAGTGTCTGTCTGTGTGCACACGTGCATGTGTGTGCGCGTGTGTGTATGAGAAAGAGAGCAAAAGAGATAATTAAAGCATAATCCAAAACTATATGTATGTATATAAATTGTTTCTCAATACAGTGCTCTTTAACTTAAACTGATTTCTGGTTATATTTATATAAGTAATAATAATCCTACCAAATAAACTTAATAAGTACGTAATATGAATGATAATAACAATAATAGTAATAGTAGTAGCAGTAGTGCAAGTAGTCTCACAATAAAGATAAAAAGTTATACATTTTTATTGTAGCTTCTTAAATAGATTACTAACTGAGAAAATAATGTATAATAAAAGACTTTAAATATATGATAATGATCAAAATTTTAATTTTAATAAAATGTTTTGAAATTGTTGCAATCACATCAAGTTAATGACAAAATTTTATAGCAACAGTACAGGAAGGAATAAGTTGAACAAGACTTAAACTTTGAATTGTGGACTTAAAAAAGAAGAAAAAATAATTTAAGCTTGTCTAGAAATACAAAGCCGAATTGCACACTGGCATCTATTACTATCACTGTAATTAGAACCGATCGATCCGTGATTATCCGTTACGTGTCTGACTAATTACTAAGTGTACACAGATCCCGCTCCTTTTGGACAATAAGGGTTCGGGGGTGAAAAGAGCAAGCGAGAATGCAATGTGTGCTGGAGCCGAGCCTCTACTATCATCCTGCTTTGTACTTCCTGACTGCAACCCGCCCACGGAGCCCCGTTACAATACAGTTGCCATGTAAGTAGTATTTTCCACAGCTAATGACGTCCGAAAAGTAGAAAACATATCAGCCCGCTGAAAGGTCAAAGCAGCTTGTCAGCACCACGTTAATCGCCGATTTTGATTGTCTGATAATGGCTTACATTTTCAGCTCCCCGGAAAGTATTTACTTCTCGCTGATAATATACAGCAAATGTGATGGATTTTTTAAAATGGAATTTATGCGCCTGCACAGCTGCCTGTCCCGTGTCCCGCCCCCTTAACTGGCCTTAACGGGGATGCTGAGCACATGATAGTAAATGTAAACACACAAAGGCATTTTCAGCTGTAGTATTCACGTGGATTGTCTGGTGGCGGTAACAATTAACCCTGCACTTCCAAGCCGTTCACTCCCACGTGTTCCCCCTCTCACGCCTCAGACGTAGTTGTGTGTGTGCCTCTGCGTGTGCGTGTGTGCGTTCGAAGCCACTACGGGGCTCCCACACTGTCCCAAACATCTGCAAATTAGCACACTTTTCATGCCCTCTGCCCCAGAACTGAGCCGGGACGTTCTTTGTCACTACTTTGCGTAAACCTTTTCTCAATCCCTAAAGCACCATAAAAGTAGTCAAAACAACCAACCTTTATGCATTCCCGTAAACCTGTCTTTCAGAACAGTGAGTTCGTATATCTTTCCGAATTCCTCAAACAGGGGTTTCAGGTCTTTTTCCTCCAGGTTTCTGGGAATCTGCCCGATGAAAAGCTTGATGGCGTCGTGGTCCTTCATTGGAATGGTGTTCTGGCCGATGGTAAGCCCGTTCATCCTGCCGGCGCTGTTCGTGGTGCTGAATCCATTCTCTTGCTGCACTCCGTTTGCAGTGACTGTAGCCATCTTTCCTCAATGGGCCGGCGGGCTGCTCTCTCTCTCTCTCTCTCTCTCGCTCTCTCTCTCTCGCCTCTGTGTAGTCAACTGCACATTGCACACTCCCCCCCTCCGTTATATCTTCCTGTCTCCCCACTCCTCCTCCGGTTCTCCCTCCCTACCCTCTCCTGTCCTTCCTTTACAGGCTAAGCCGCTTTGTTTGGAATCAGTGTTATTTATTTATTTATTTATTTATTTTTCTTATTCTTTATGAGTTTTTATTTTTTCCGCCCCCCCCCCTCCCCACACACACACTCACACTCCATCACCACCGCCACCCCCAAGCTGCCACTCTGTCCCGTGACGTCAGCTCATACTCTTATGAATACACCACGCCCACCATCTGATTTGCATAATGAGTTCGACCAAGGCGAATGGGAGAGCAGGTTGACTAAGGACCCCACAGGGCAGAGTAAGAACTCAAACATTTGGGTAGAGTGTAAAGGTTGGGACATTTAAATGATGCAAATTCAACATTAGTGCTTCTTCCCCAGCTTATCTGCGGTGGTTTAAGTTTGTCTCGGAGAGCAAAATTTGATGCTCCTTTTGGCGGAAAAATATTGACCTGATTTTAAACTAGTTTGAGTTCATCTCTAGTTCGTAATTTATTAATAATAGAAATTAATCAAAATCTAAATTGCTTTTAATGACTTAAATGTTAAGAGAACCAACCCTGCATTTTTGTGTTTTGTATAAAAGAAGATTCACGATAGTTACGCGGTGTTACTAAAAATGCTGTCCTCATAACCCTTCTTTGGTGTGGTGAACGTATTTGCCCATGTTATATATCCCCTGACGTAAATAATGTGATTTATCTGGTATACTGGGGTAAAAAAAAAAAAAAGTCTATGAGATGTATAGAAAGAAAAGCAGGAGAGTTGTATGTCTTAACACCAGTATTGAAAAACACTCTTATGAACCCTTGTAGAAATGATCTTTACACCAGCAGTTCTCAGGAGACAGGTCCCTGTTGATTTTCATTGTAACCATCTAACAAGGACTATTGTAGGGGAGAGCGGGGTAAGTTGTCACACGGGTAAGTTGTCACACTGTTCATAACTCCAACACTAGAGGCTCTATCTCAAAAATGAAATAGCCACTTTGTGTGACTTCTTCTTCTATAGTCAACCTCCTGTTCACATGTGGTCAAGACTGCTCTAATCTGAGGTGAGCACATCTTTTTTATTTTTTTGACCTAAAAGGAAAAATAAATCACTTTAAATTTTCTTCAGTACAACTTTGTTAGGTATAGATGTTACAGATTATTATTTTACACAAAATAGAGGAGACATTAACGTGTCTTTTGATACTTCAGCTGATGTGCTATGTTGAGCTAACCCTGACATTTAGCCAAAATTAGCATAAATGTCAGTTTGGGGCAAGTTGTCTCATTAACTTTGGGGCAAGTCGTCACATGTGACAACTTGCCCCAGTACAAATAAATGCTCCAAAAAATTGTGATATTGTAATTCATTTGTATTTGTAATAAGGTTTTTGAAGAAAGGAAGGAGAGGCAGGAATTAAGGAAGGAAGGAAGAAAGTAAGATGGTTCGAAATTATCAACGAAAGACAGAGCGTGGCAGAACACCACCTGACATTATGTTAAAGGCAGTCAGGCAGGTAAAGATGCAGAACAAATCAATCACAAGTACAGCAAAGGATTTTGACATAAATTACCGCACTGCAATTACTGACAGCGGACTACCAACTCCAGAGGACATCCAGCCATATCCAAAAGCTGGCCGCCGAAAACCATCCAGCAAAGGAAGAAAACGACGCAAATCAGCAATTCTAACCGACACGCCAGTGAAGCAGCAACTAGAAAAAGAAAAGAATAAGGCTGAATCTAGCAAAAAGCTGTTTCAAAAGAGAGGGACGCGAGGGGGGAAAACATCTGGACCTATGAAGAACAACGCAGCTAAAAGAAGAAAAATAATTCAAGAGTCATCATCAGATGATGAAGAGTGCTTCTGCCTTGTCTGTGTGGAGCCATTTTCAAACAGTCGTCCAAAAGAGACCTGGGTAAAATGCGTAAAATGCAACAAATGGGCCCATGATGCTTGCACCTCAGGCCAGGCAATTTATGTGTGCCAGAATTGTGACTATGAAGTTGAGTCTGATTAATCAGAAATAAGGCATCTGTTTTGTTCAGAGTATAAACATGTTAAGTAAAGCAAGTTATTTGCAGCATTCCATTCATGGATGATGGATTTATGTGCAAGCCAGAGAACATTTGAGTTTAAAGTTCAAACTAAAGTTTTCTTTCTACTTAATGTTTTGATTAAAATGTGTATTGGATTGAAATAATTGTTTTTTTCCAAATTCTCTTGGCATAATTGTTCAAATTTCCAGTTTTGGTTTGAATTTAACAATTAAAATCAATAATCACAATTAAGTATTTGTGTTCATATTTTAAGATAATCTAGTGTGACAACTTACCTGCCGATGGGGCAAATTGTCACAAGTGCACATTCTCCTTTCAACAGTCTAATGAGTAATGAGATAAAATATGAAAATGTAATCAATACATCATATGTGCCCGAGACTTCCGTCTTTCATTTGGTGAAACATTTATTACGTTGTGATGTATGGTGCTCAGTAAAAGTTAGTCAGTGTGAAGAGTGTGACAACTTACCCCGCTCTCCCCTACGCCTGGGACACCCGGTGAATTCTACTGGTGAAGCAGAAAAACAACACGGGTGGGATACATAAAAGCTCATATCTATGCTTTGGTCTACTAGTCTACTGTTCAATATGTATTGGTAGAGTTCTTTAAATAGAAGTACCAATGACTGCACGTTTTAATACGCAATACAGTCATAAGTCTACAATCATGCAGAAATCTGAAAAACTTAGTGCAAGGTCATTTAACTTAGAATGACCCTGGAGGCTTTGAGATTTTACCAGATGAAGAATTACACGTAGTATAGTGTTTGTGGACACTTCAGTATTTTTTTTCTAAGACAAATTCTTTCAAGATTTCACCCTCTTAATTAAAAAAAAGGACCTATAAAATATTGAAAATTTAGATTACTAAATTGGCATCGCAAGTTATGCTCTAAGTCTTCATATGCGTTTTGACATTTTGGCTTGTTTGTTTGTTTGTTTTTTAAAACTGTTTTCTTCAAAATAGCAGTAGATACTCTGCAAGCTCACTAGATAATTTCAGATTCTTGGCATATTTATCTTTGATTTGAAACTATAGCTGATTTAATAAAAAGGTGATTCTGAAAGAAACTAGTAGCTTTCCAGGTGTTAGAATCATCTGCAATGTCTGAGTGAATAACTAAAAAGTTTGCCACAACCTTCGTGGTACAAGAGTTTTAATAAAATAAAACATATTTTTCTTTCTCACTGAGATAAAGGCAAGGAGGTAGCGAGAAAAAAGGTGAAGAGAATAAAATAGTGTTTGAAATAATGTTAGCTGAAACCTCTGGATTTAAAGCCGCTGTCTGTCACTGTCCATGGTGCTGAGCCAGTGCTGCCATTCATAGACCGTGAAATAGATTGGAGCTACAGTTTTAACAGTACGTTTGCACTACAAATTCTCCATACATTCTATCTAAGTCCTATGAACCTTTACGAACCTTTCAGGCCTTTTCACGATGCAGAGAATGATGCATTCAGCACCACTATCCATACAAGAGCCTTCCTCTTCATGCAAATAAGCATGTGCATGAGCAGTGTTTCATAACTTGCCATGTATTTTGTACAGTGAAACCTATAATTGATGCACATGTGAATATGAAATTCATGCAAGGCCAGTCAAGACCATATTGATATAGATAATTATGCTTAATTATGCAAACTGGCATTTATGTAGATCCTGCCATGCATCAATCGTTGACTGTATCTGATAAGTTCAAGAGGTGAAGTTCTATACCTGACCCTGGCCTCTGTTCCTCTTGTTGAATTCTGGGAAGAAAAAAACCAGTCATTTGGGACCAATATAAAATCCCTGAAAACTGCATGTTTACTGAAGTGTATTCACCAGACATGCTTAACCTCTGTAAGGTCAGAATTAATTGGGTACTAAAAATATGTCGTTAAATAATAAAGATTTCTTTGTACTGCTGCTTCTGCTAATTAGTACAATAATGGATCTTCACAAAATTTAACATTTTCATTGATCTATCTATCTATCTATCTATCTATCTATCTATCTATCTATCTATCTATCTATCTATCTATCTATCTATCTATCTATCTATCTATCTATCTATCTATCTATCTATCTATCTATCTATCTATTGCTATCTTTACATAGATTTTTAGCCCAAGGCTATAATCTGGCATATTTACATTTGTTAAAATGTTCATTAATATGTATTTCCCCTCTTTCTAAAAATGAATAAATAAATAAAAATGAAAAACAATATTGTAGAGAAAATCAAGAAAAATCTCTCGTGACAAACAAACGAACTGACCAGTTACTTTCTCTCTGATACTGACGCAAATTTGACATTTAAATGCCTTTTCAGTGAGTTGCTTAGTGTTTGTGGTACTAGAGGAACAGTGTTATCTATCAAAAATAGAAAACAAGGTGGTCACCCCTGTAAATAAGTCATATTACAGCATGATAAGAGCATATATTTGCAGGGGGTCATCCCAGTGGGAAGTGCCACAACGTAGCCAGTGAACTTTTTTGGTCACTAGGTGGTAGAGAAGTCAGCTTTGATGGATTATGTGCTGTTTGCTTTGTGTGTGTGTGTGTGTTTGTTCAGCCCTGATGTCTGTCAGAGTGAGTGGTCTTTAGGGATAGTGGTATTCCGAGAGCAACACTAACATCTGGTACTGCATTGTCTTTGTTATGGATACCTATTTATTTTCTATTTAATTGCATCTTTTTAGACAATCTAAAAAATCATGCAGTTTTTCTCTCTTTTTTTCTGCTGTGAATGGGGATCAAAACACAATGGGTCTCCCTTGTCAGTACCATCAGGACCATTGTTTCCCAGAAAGACAGAGCTAATTTAGCTTCAGTGCTTCTTATTGGCTTTGTGATTTTTGTTTCCTTGTTTTTGTCATTTCTCTGCGGGATAGTTTGACTGCACAGCTGTGGAGACTTGGAAACTGCCTGGCAGGAGGAAATGCAGGTACTGTATGATCTCTTCAATTATGCCTGTGTGTAAGCATCCGCTTTGTTTGACGACAGGCAAGCATATTAGAAAGGTTGACAGGGTTCTTCTTCTTGTCTGTGCCAAGCTCAGCACCTGGATGGTTGCACAGGGCACCTCTCTCGATTGCTCTTCTTTCAGACAAAAGAGCAGTCAGAATAGTTCCAGCTGTGTTTGTGAAGTGAGGATGAACGACGCAGACACAAAGTAATCCCTCAAGGATCTTGCACTCCAAGAAACACTTTTCACTCAAATTATTTTCTTATTATTCCTGGATGGAAACTGCATTTTCCATTAAAAATGAGCGAGGATTTTTTTTCCCCTCACCAGGCTAGCAAGAATTGGAATCAAGGGGGGTGTGAACATTGCAAACGTGTCAGCAAAATCATTTCCAGACTAATGCAAAAAATATTTACCCAGAGTATTTCACACAGTACAACTGCTATTTTCCAGACCAGAGTGAATGCCATTTCTTTTTATTACCCAAATTATTCACACCACTGTCAAGGTGACTTGTTGGAATGTCACTGGCACACCACTTGAAACAGCTACCAAAAATATAGTCCCTTGAAGGAGCCAAATCAGTGACATAAGTCATGCATTGTATATAACAGCTTGGTGGCATGCAATATTCCTTTATACTGCGTGTTCATTATCCCATTAAACTGGATATATGGAGTGGCCCAGGTGGAACGTAGTCATGCATGAACATTTTTCACTGTCTGTTTTGTAGAGTGAGTCCAAAAGGAGAGCAACCATTGATATTCATGGCACAGCCAGTATGAGGTGTGGCAGTATTTTTTTGTGTGTGCGAATCTGTGAGTGTATATGGTAATACCAGAGCAGCCTCAAACCTCAACTGCAGTCGGGGTGGTGGAGGGTGGGTGGGTGGGGGGGATTCACTGTTCTCCCCACACAGGCTCTGCAAGATAAAGAACCACTCACTCAGAAGCCATAATTTTCTCTTAAAACACAATTTCTTGCCAGTTCATTTGCTTCTGTGCTGCAGGGAAAATGCCGAAGTGATTGTTGGTCTAGCCTGAACAATATTTTTGCTAAATTAAGTTTTGCCCATTTTTATTTTGAAAAGGTGAATTACATGTCTATTTTCCATTTATGGGTGGTGTTTCATTTGTGCTGCTGTTGATGTAGCGTGGAATGATAAGCAGGCATCTTGCTGCATGTTTAAGTTCACTAGTGACGCAAGGTAGGAAATAAATGAGAGAAAAACAAGAAAGAGGTCAGGGAGACCACTGTGAGTCATCTTCTTTCTGGCAGCTAATGAATCCACATTGCTGTGTGCAGGCCTCCCCTGAGTACAGTCACATGGATTTCACTTCCATTGCTATTGCATGTAAATGCAGCATTTTGCTTTTTGTTAGGCATTCACAGTGAATCACTATGTATGTTATGTGTGGAAAGTGAGTTTACCTTTACCTGTTCTCCCAGACTAGATGAAAAGTTTTGCCAGATACAGACTTGAGGCCATTGAGGTCATCTTACAATCTTTAACTATGTCTGATTTGCCAGTCTGTCCTAAAACTGTGATTCAACTATGCAACTCCATCCATCCATTCATCCATCCATCTTCTTCTTCCGCTTTATCCGGGGCCAGGTCGCGGGGGCAGCAGCCTAAGCAGAGAAGCCCAGACCGCCCGCTCCCCTGCAACCTCCTCCAGCTTATCCGGGGGAACACCAAGGAGTTCCCAGGCCAGCCGAGAGATATAATCTCTCCAGCATGTCCTGGGTCTGCCGCGGGGCCTCCTCCCAGTGGGACATGCCCGGAACACCTCACCCAGGAGGCGCCCAGGAGGCATCCTTGTCAGATGCCCGAACCACCTCAGCTGGCTCCTTTCGATGTGGAGGAGCAGCTGCTCTACTCTGAGCCCCTCCCGGATGGCCGAACTTCTCACCCTATCTCTAAGGGAGAGGCCAGCCACCCTTCGGAGGAAGCTCATTTCTGCCGCTTGTATCCGCGATCTCGTTCTTTCGGTCACTACCCACAGCTCGTGGCCATAGGTGAGGGTAGGGACGTAGATCGACCAGTAAATTGAGAGCTATGCAACTCAGTGGTGTTAATATGCTGCCAGTGTGGTTTGTGAGACTGTGCCTACATGCACACTCACCCTCTCCTCTCACTCCCCTTCCCTCAGGCTGTTGTTCCAAAACTGATGTCACTTATCTGTCAAGCTAGATATTCCTGATATGGATTTTAAAGAACAGTACCTAAGGCTGTTTGAGCACATTATCTGTAACAGAAGTTCATATAACGTTCAGAGTTAGTGTGTTTATAATGGCATTTAAACAAAAAATGTTTTTTTTTTCATTCATCGCTAAAAGAAAACTTCAGTGGAAATTGTGATAATGTGTTAGATGTTTATTATATCATTGTAGTCTGTCTTTTTGATGTAAAATGTATCAAAGCCATTTTCAAAGCCATGCAGAGCTGGGACTGTTTCATGGCCTTACTTGGTAAGTTGACTCAGTTGTTTTATCTTTAAAAAAAAATTAAACACAGTGCACCAAAAAAGAAAGAAAGAAAAATAATTGCTTGCGACTACAGAAAGGAATACATGTTTCAGTATCCAGGAGACAGTTGTAGTACCATTACATTGTACTTACCAGACAAAGACTGTACTTTAGCAGAATTAGAGTGGAGGAGATGATATTAGGTAATGATGGAATCTGTTTGACGCAAGACTCTGGATATGGCTAAGATTTCAGTTTTTGGTATTCAAGCTACCCCCATGGTCCCTCAGCAGAGAAGACTTTTAAACAAGACAATAATCAATAATAGTTAGAACTTGGAAAATCAAAAAGAACTTATTTTAAATTATAACCAACGTTATAAAAGAGAACAGTGTCGTAGATAGCTCTGTCGTGAGACCAACACCGCTCCTGTGGAATAGCACGAGACAGCTACCCTGGCTCTCACCAAAGGTAACAAAATCTGCTCACTAATTAAAACAGTATATCTCATTCGCTTAATACTTAATCGGCACAGAAATCAGAAAGTGTAAACACAACATGTTGCGGTTTTACGGGGGTTATGCATCAGGCTATTTTTTCCCAACTACGATTTGTCATGTTTTCTATTAACAAACGAGTAAGTGCATGTTAATTAGCAAGTTTTATAAGGCTTGCCGAGAGAGTTTACCTTCAGAAAAAGCCAGGCTATTTTTTTCTCCCTTAGTAGTCTTTGTGCAAACTTAAGAAAAGAGGGTCCCAGCTCCAGCTACATATACAAACATTAAAGTGGTCTTCTCTATTAAGTCTCAGCAAGTAAAAAATGAACATGTACTCTGAACATGTTCCTTTCCTTGTCTAGTGTTTCATGAATGTGGACATGTGCTCGTTAATAATTCATAGACTAGAATAATTCCAAATATATTGAGTGGTCCCGGTAATCATGCTAAGAATGACCTTTACTTGACTAAATAGACACCTGAAGATTAAAAATGTCTCTCTTTTATTGACAAGGCAAAGACAACATAATGACTACAGACTATAAAAGTTATTGTTATTTCACCAGCTTGCAAAGAGAAGACTTTTCAAAGCTGTAGTCATAAGTGCCTTTAAAATAAACACCCCTCTGTGCTTGTCATTACCAACAATAACATCAGCACAATGTCATCAGTGTCTGAAAACATCAGAGCGAAATTGCTGTTTCAATTTGCAGTAGCATGCGTTGACAGATGTTTTTGTATATATAAAATAAGAGTGTTGATGTGCTGCAGTGTCCTTGGATTTTGAATCAACTTTTTCTTTAATACCTAGCTCGGGAAGGGCCACTTGGAGCATGGACGCCATTAACATGATGGAAATTACTGGTAGTCATCTGTTCATAATCATCATGACACAATAAAAATAATAATAATTGTGAGAAAGCACAACTGAATGATTAGTTTAGTAATATGCCATTAAAGGGCCTGTCCTCACACTTCAATGGCAAAAATATACAATTCGCACTAACAATAATATTATTATTAATAAATGTAGACTGCAAGAATATGCAATTTAGTATGAAGTTCCATTGGAGGTTCGTTGCAGAGACATCTATAAGTCACAGAGACACATCATACTTTATGTATAACCAAAAGAAAGAAAGAAAGAAAGAAAGAAAGAAAGAAAGAAAGAAAGAAAGAAAGAAAGTCTGTTTTAGAGAACAGAATGCAAAATTCTCAAAATATTTGTTTGCCAAGAAATAAATAAGATTACGCTAAATACGGGACAGAAATGACAGAGGTATACTCTCCCTTACAGTTGGGTGAGGTACTCGCTCCTCTGAGGTCACCCACATCTGTTAGGCAGTTTCGCTATCAGTGATGATGAGACCAGTGTGCAGCTGGTAAGTTGGACTATTGTGCTTAGTCAGTGGTTGTGCACATAACAAAGTCAGTACAAAGTCATCATAAAAGTAAAGCCGCACATACAGTTATACACATAAACCAGCATGTAATAAGGTAGAAATACAACAGTTATTCATATTTAAATTTTTATGTTTTCCATAAAAAAGTGAAAAAACAACCACATATTTTAATTGAAACTACATAGTAACATAATACATAACCCACATCTGTGGACAGACTATGCAATAACACAACTTGTCTATATGTGTATTTTTTGTTGTCATCTTATATAACAAAGTCTTTTTTAAATTAGTTTGTAGTCTTTTTTCTTTATGGTTGACCGGCATCTCTTTGGTTTCATCTTGTATATCTGCACCTCTGCTCTTACCACCCCCATTCACCTTTCTGGCTCTACCCTAGTCTCAGTACCTCTAATACATTTGCAACCAACCCTCACTGCATGGCATCATGCCCTTTAATTCCCACAGAGTTACCCATGCAGACATGCAAATTCAAGTCAACCCTACATTCCTTGGAGTCAGACAAGGACCTTCACATTGTGTGACTCGACAGAAAGAGCACAGGGGAGTTTACACGGCAGTCATCCATTCTCAAGTTCATTTCTGCACCTTGCACCAATAGTCTGCACTCCTTTTCCATCACATGTGGCAGATGTGGAAACGTGTTAGCTGTTTTAGCTTATATTAGCAAAAATAATTGTATTCCTGTTAGGGCTGTTCGATATAATGATATATATCGGATGACGATATAAAAACGTCTATCGTTTCATTTTACGAAATGCGACACCAGTTTGTTTCGTGGTGTCGCAAAATAAACTGTTTACGGCAATATTTTTTTTATTGTTTTGATGGTCACTGTAGTGGCTATATTAATTTCTTAAAGTTCTCTCTTTCTCATATATTTAATATAACCACACTACAGAGGGACTAGCGCCTGTTTTTATGCGTTGTGGTTAGCAACAACAACGGTCACAGCATCGCGTGTCCGCTTGTTTATGTTCCACATAAACCTTTCACAATAAAGCTCAAGATCCTGTTGAGACTTTTCAAAATAAACTGAATCACGTGAAAGAGCAGATTATTTACGGATGAGAATTAAAAAAGAGCTGCCAGGTGCTAAAAAATAAACCTTAGACTCAAACGTTAGAACAGGCTTTTCCCCGCAGCACGCCGTGTAATAAATACTCACAAAGAAAACGGCGGCCGTTACAACTTATGTCTAAAAATGTATTGTTTCATGCAACACTCGACTCCAGCTACATGACGCGCAGCTGGAAACACTCCCCGCAAGATGAGCTGCCCGAGATTCACAGAATTTACAGAAAATGTTACATTTTTGTGATTTATATCGTTATCGGACGATAGAATTCTTATATCGGGATATGAGATTTTGGTCATATCGCACAGCCCTAATTCCTGTTATATGCAGTATCCAGAGTTTGATCAAAGTGGTTAGCTGTTTTTTTTTTTCTGCTGTAGGCTTTTTCAACAGCTTGAGGTGAGCTGGAGCGCCCTTGGCAGCATGAGAAACACACATTTTTAATGGGCGTCTTTATGTCACAGCAGAGTTGCCATCACAGTCTATTTTTATTTTGGTTGAGGCCCGGCAGGATCAACGGTGTGGCATTTGAAGCTCTTGCCGCTGACTCACAAACAGTGTTGCTTCAGAGAGCCTACACAACTAGTTCACAAGCTGTTATGTCGCACATGTTGCCTTCCATCACGCTGCTTTGGAGAGACTGAAATAAAGTAACACTTTCCCTACTAAATCTATTTTTCATTAGCTTTTAGCACTGTGTTGTGCAAGCTGTTTGATTTCGGCAGCACTGCCTTTAGAGCTTTGGCTCAACACATCAAAACTCCTACATCTCCTCACAACTCCTAAAACCGTCGGAGGTTCCTTTCTGGTATTTTAGCCCAGAAATGGGAAACACAGCGTATACACAAGCAAGCACATATGCCAAAGAGACAGTTTGATAAGGAATGTGCATATTTTAGTTTACAGTTTAAAAAAGAATTCACAAAATTTTGCGCTGTGAGTTTTCTGTAAAAGGTAGAGAGACGTTAGAAAATGATTAATAGTAATAACATAAAGGAACACAATATTCTTTGAGTATTTTCTGCACCTGTAACTATCCTTGCTCCTTTGCTTGTGCTGAATCCCTTTCAATGCGGTACATATATTGAAGGCACAGTTTTCATTTGAGTGTGTGTCCATACATGTGTGAGTCTCTATGTGATTCACACAGCAGCTTGAGTATGTGGCAGAACAGAAGCCCTCCTCTCTTAAGATGTCTGAGGACCTCAGGGGCTCAATATAATATTGTTGTTTTCTACTTATTTTCTAAGAATGTTTCGTTCCCAGTAGTATGTTTCCATCCAATATAATGCTGTTTATTGTGCTGGGAGGACAGGATATGTTTGTTTTGCCATCTAAAGGATGTTTTTTTGTGTCTCCAAGCACTCAAGGTTGTACATTGAACAACTCATAAGTGCGCTGGCAAAGAGTACAAATAATGGTCCAACTGCGAGATGTTTCAGCTAGTAAACTTTTTATATATGTTGCTCTTTATGAAACATTTTCATAAATGTTTTCTTTAATATGCTGCAACCCAGATGAAGACTGCCCTGCAGAACTATAGTGGTTTATTATATAACTCTATTTGCTATACCGTGTTTCTGAATTACTTATTGTTTTTTTGTTGTTTTTTTTACTTCTCATCTTGAAGCAATTTGCTTCAGCGGAATATTAGAGACAAATTGCTCCATGGAGTGCTCCATAAACGAATCAGTCAATGTTAACCTTAGGCTAAAACTACATTACAAATAACATTTATTTACAATTATGTTTCTTGAATGGATACAGTTAACAGCTGATATTCATTAATCTGTAAACAAGTTGATTTGTACTCTGTAGTAGTTTGCAGTTGCAATTCATTTTGAATAGATATATTTTTTCCTTAATTTATGTCATCCATTCATACAGGAGTTTTCCCTTTTCTTTGCCTGCATTTCTGAGCCTATGAAACTGCAATAATGTTCAGTAAATATCCAAACCAAAATGGGTGCAGGTAAGGACGGTGGTTGTGGATCATTCGTGGTTTGTGCAATATGTAGAAGATAGAAGTATCAGTGTGATTTGTAATGCTATGAAAAATGCTATTACAGCATCATAATAATGAAAGCTATGGGATGGAGTTGTATTAGATAACTAAGAAAAAGAAAATGTTTCAGGTAACCCTTTTTATTTTTTATTGCTATTTAGTTACGTTTTTGCATAATGATTTCAAAGGTATTAGGTAACTCCGTCAGCCAGAGAACAAGATTGAATCCATTGTTCTCCTCTGATGGATCATTTGCAACAATCCAGAGATAAATCTGCTTTCTATTTTTGGGCTCTGACAGCCTCTACCTGTATCCAGCCGCCTGCTAGCCCCCACCCAGACAGTGACTGGCCTAATGTCTGGTCGCAGTGGCTTCCTCGAAGCGCTCCTGCAAGTTAATAAATTCTGGGCCATCTGTTTCCATACAGCCCCTTTCCATTACCAGGTCCCCCCCCTCCTTGGACTTCTATCTAATTAACTTTCCTCTCTCTGCTTCTCTTTGTGCCCACATTCGAACTGGGGAAAGAGAAGCAAGGACAGCGAGAGCGAAAGGTAAATTTGTTTAACCTGATGTTTTCAGGCAAAGTAAACAGTGTGGTAACCTAGTTAGCTGCAGTGCTTTTTTGTATGATTTAACAATGATGTTATTAATAACCATGTGAGTCTGAAGGGTACTTAACCATGCAATAAAGAGATGGGGCACTGAGTGCCACTGTTCTGCCTTCGCTTTGGAGAGGAACACTAATTGCTAGTCGGGGAATCTAATGAAAACCCTCCAAACAAATAACAAAGCAGACATTGAAGAGTGTATGAAGTAGAACAAAGGGAGGAGAGCAATGCAAGAGAGAATATATGAAATAATTATAATAATAATAATAAAAAGTATTGCTATAGCTATTAAAAACAGTAAATGCGTGTCTGTGAACAAATAATAATTCAAAGTCACAAGGAGAAACAATAAATATGCCAGTTGCAGATTGAAAAAAGGTATTAGAAATCAGGAAAATACATATTTATAGTAAGAATAAGGCAGGTAAAAACAAATAAAAAGCCGTTTTGAAACATATTTTAGGAAGAGATTTAAAAGCTGACACAAAGGTCATTATCATTTGGATGGGTTTTTCTTTATCAGATAGAAATGAGCAACATGGTTTGTTCACAGATTTTGTGTCCCTTCTTTTGGATCAATGCTGTTCTTGAGAACAGAAACGGCTGCAGAAAGAAAAACAGCTCTCTGACACTGAAAAGACTAGCAATGCCCACAGCATATAACGCTTTTAACTACTTTTTGCTCTCACAATCTAACTGAAAGCATCAACCATCAAAGCCATTAGGGTGCCAGAGTGCCCCTGTGGTTTTGCCATTAGCCCATAATATATTGGCAACAACATGCCACAATGGCACTACAGTATCATCATACATGCACTGAGGAAAAATATGGCACATAAATGGCATAGCCAAAAGAGCACAATGCTCCACACAAGGATAGGAATTCCTATTGTGGAGGAAATGTAAGTTATGTGTCTACATTAGGCTGTAATGTTTTTGGAAAAGATGATGCTACTTTTTTATGGTGAGGCTGTTGACTATTCATGAAAATCATGAAGGTAGCTGTAGGAGATTAGATGCCTGCTGTTGCAAGAAGCCCACCAACCCACCAACTAGTAATTTTCAGATTTCTACCTGAGCTGTCGGTTTATATTGTTCTTTATAGGAGGTGCCAAGACCCCAAGGCTCACACTATCTATTCAGGCTACAATAAGGATGCATGATTGCTAGCATGAAAATAAGGCTGCTTTTTAAAGATACAAGGTTGTTACCCACTGGCAGCGATATTTCTGACATGTGTTTCAGGCATTTCTTCATTTGCATGAATCCTATGCATATTGCATCGCTCGACCTGTTGGCTATGGGAACTGTCATCATTGGTTGCAGGCAATAAGAGTAAGTTACTGCTGCATGTAACCACCATGCCACCCTGCTTTGGCCATAATTCATTGGCCTATGATGACTGTCTTCTCACATGGGAGGCATTATGATCCAAGGATCACATAACCTCTACCAATGCAATGTGAACTAAAACCTGGCATATGCCAATAATTTCCTTTTCAAACGGTAATTTCAGGGGAATTTCTTATATGCAGAGGGAAGCATGTGGACTTTCCTACTTATAAACTGTGAGTAAGAGGAGGCTCCATAGGAAATTTGCATGAGAGTGACCTGCATGGTTTACACCTCTAAGGAGCTTGTCCAGAGGGCATGTCCCTCATTACAGCTGTTTGAGGAGAGGTCTCGTTTTGCCAGCACGCACTCCTCTGCATGCTCTACCTACAGCAGGTCAGGGAGGGAGGGAGAAGTCTCTGACATGACCTCCAGTGAAGTGAGCATGTCGGGGACCGCTGGAGATTGGGGGGTGGAACCAATGCTATAGAGGGAGAAACACATGCCTCTCAATCAGCCATGAAATGCAACCTGGCACCAACTGGACTGGGCCTGCAGGGAGTCTCAACAGACCCAAGCCTGCTGAACAACAGGGGGAAAGAAACGGGTAGAGCTGAGGATTGCAAGGGAGGGGGTGCTGTTGGGTGCGAGGTCATTGTACCACATAGGGTGTTTTATTAATGTAATTAAACACGGCCGAGCTCTCTGGCCCTGCATCATAGCTGACCTCCAGAGAAGAAGAAGAGAGGGAGGATTGACAGGAAAGGGAGGGTGGAGGAGGAAGCAGAATAGAAAGGGAGTTTGCAGGAGAGAGCGGGGGGATAACAAGGACATGAGATTGGCAGGATAAGGCAAGATGAAACAAGAGAGGACAGAGCTAAGCAATAGGGATAAAAAGAGATAGATGCAACATGATGCATGAGTGGGAGGGGAAAATGTGAATTTCGTTGGAGAATTAGTACATAGGACAAGGCAACTGAGCCATGGAAGAGTCACAGCCAGGGCATGTGAGGAAAGGGAGGTCAACATCAGGGCAAACAAAGGCCTCTGGGCCCAGTACGAAATGTGAGGAATGTCATGTAATCATATTAGACACACTTCACCGCTCTGTCTAAACACAGAGCTGTGCTCTCTCATAGGATAATGATAATGTTTTACACAATATTATTTCACCACACACACATTCTCTCACACACATGCACAGACGCACACACACAGACGCTCTTACACACACACACACATACAGTTTCATTTATCAATTTCAGAAAATTCTTCCACAACAATAATAAATATAATCTTTCAGTACTCATTCGATTTGTCTCTAAAACATTCAAAAAGGTCAAAAGCAGGACCGGGCGCAGACAAAGTAATAAATTCATAATGGAGCCTCTGTCACATCTTTCAGTCAAGATGGTTTTCAGAATATCTTGCAGGATATTTGAAAAAGAAATACCTTACATAAATTCCCTTAATCAGGAGCTGCATCTTGTTGTTTAGTGCGCTGTATAGACAGACTTGTGGATGGGTCTAAAACTTGTGTTATGAGCAACGAAATGTGTGCACAAGCTGTGCTGTGAAGAGGAGCCAAGACACTTATGGGATACAGCCACAGACACCACAATGATCCCTGCACCAAAGTGGAGATAAACAGGAAAGAGCTTACAGCACAGTAACATTGTTAAGAAACAACAGACTCCCAGACAAAGGCAAAACAGAGCTAATGAGTATATTCCAGGGCTAGTGTTAGAAAATATCTTCTTCTTTCACTTCTTTAGAGGTCACCACAGCAAATTATCTGTCTCCTTTTCACCCTATTCCTAGTATCCTCTTCTGTCACACCAGAATTCTGAATATCCTCCATGACTACATCCATAAACCTCCTCTGAGTTCTTCCTCTTTTCCTCCTACTTGACAGCTAGATCTTCAACATCCTTTGTCCAGTTTATCCACCATCCCTTCTCTGCACATGTCCAAATCATCTCAGCCTCGCCTCTCTAACTTTGTCTCCAAACTGCTTAATCTGAGCTGTCCCTATGATGTGCTAATTTATAATCCATTCCTTCCTGGTGAAAATCTTAACATCTTTAATTCTGCCACCTCCAGTTCCAATTTCTGCCTTTTTGTCAGTGCCACTGTCTCCAAACCATACATCAAAATAGGTCTCACTGCTATCTTGTAAACCTCCTCTTTTACTCCTGCTATCATTCTGTCACAAATCACCCCTGACAGTCATCTCCACCCACTCCTCTGGGTATTTAAATTCATCTACCTTCAATATCACTACTCCTTGTATGTATTTTGCACATGTATTTTGTCTTGGTTCTACTGATTTTCATTTTTCTTCTCTCCAGAGCATACCTCCACCTTGTCAGGCTCTCTTCCGCTTAATATCTACCCTCACTACAGATCACGATGTCATCAGCAAATATTGAAGGCCATAGAGACTTCTGCCTGACCTCATCTGTCTACCCGTCCATCATTATTGCAAGCAAGAAAGGGCTCAGAGCCAATCCCTGATGTAATCCATCCCCACCTTGTCATCTGTCATGTCGCACCTTGCCACTGTCTCACTATCCTCATACATCTCCTCCGCCAGCCTCAGATATTTCTCTGCCACTCCTGACTTCGTCATACAGTACCGAAGTTCTTCTCTTGGCACCCCATATGCTTGTGCTAGATCCACAAAAACACAGTGCAACTCCTTTTGACCTTCATAATACTTCTCCATCAACACTCAAAGCAAATGTCTCTCTTATGTTTAACAATCACCACCTCCTCAAAGTAGGAGGTGGTGATTGTTAGCTCCTTTCTCTCCTTTTACCAATCATAGTCTTTACATTTAAAGTGGCTCGTCTCACCACCGCTCTCCTCTAGGGGTGGGCGATATAAACGATATACGATAGAAACGATATAAATTTGGCCAACGATAGAGATTTTGACTATACCGCTCTATCGCGATACCGCATGTTGATGATGTCATCAAGCTGCGCCTGTTTTGGTTGAAAGCATCGCAGTGGCTACAACCATTATCATCTGCAAATTATGCCGGGCGACAGTCATAGCAAAGAGATGAAGCACTTTTGAAATATGGGGAAAGCCAAAAACTGCGCGTCCTCCACTTCCGTAACATTGATTCATTAATGTTGAATTCTCTCGCAGCTGTTCTGTTCCCATGTTGTTGCAGTATATAAATAACTAACCTTGGATTGTGGACGAATAATCTCAGTTGTTCTCCTGACTGAAGTTTGGCCCGTGTATAGCATCCTGCTATGTGATTGCATTTGTCCCTGACCACCAGAATCCCTCACATTAACTTTTATCGAGTGGAAAAAAAGTTGGCGTTCATCCTCCAGCTTCACTGTGCTAATGTTATGCTAACATAGCTGTGTCGCTAGCAACAACATTATATACCAGGTAGTCCAACTTCAGTAACCCTGCAAACGCCACTGCTGTTTAGTTTTCTGTCTTCATTTATGTTGGAAGTGGTAGCAGAGCTGTACATTTTAATTAGTTTCAGAAATCTCTCAGTCAGAACACGCTACATCATGTTTAGGTGGAAACTAGTGAGCTAACTTCCTGCTAACTTCTAACTCTGTTAAATTTATTTGTTGGTTTGTTTGAGTTTGGGATCTCAAGCAGAGTTTGGACCCGGATTACTCTGTGAGGCTCCTGACTATGGTAGTCGTAATGCTCCGACAATCAATCAAGCGGTGCGTCTTCGTACTAAAACATTTTGTGACAGATTTTTGAGCGCCATGTACCACATAAAATCGGTTAGAGGTCAGTAAGCACAACCAGAATTCATAAGGCACACTCTCGATTTTTGAGAAAATTAAAGGATTTGAAGTGTGTCTTATAGTGTGGAAAATACGTTATACAGAAGAAAAGAATATACTGCGATATATATTGTTACCACATATGCTTCAAATTATACCGCGATATGGATTTTAGGCCATATCGCCCAGCCCTACTCTCCTCCCTTTCCTCCTCTCGCACCATTTTCCACCAACAGCACCATTGGTGATCATTGTCAACCCTGACTAACCCAGTACCTCATTCACATTTGTTTTGCAATGATTTCATGTCAAATGCCCATCCTGATGCTACATTCCATACATTTATCCAGTCTTGAATTAAGAGTATAGCGGTACACTAGCTTGTGCTCAAACTCCACCCATGATTGGAGGATTGGTTGTTGTTAGGTGATATTATATAAACATTGTCAACAAATGTAGCATCAGTATTTTAGGACCCTATTTAGTGTAATTAGTGTAAAGAACTTTTTTTTTACATGCATTGGAAATAAAAATGTACTTACACCAAAAGAAAAATCTGATGTAAGGCATAGCTCTTGACATTATATCCACTGGCACTATATGAACAATGAAAATAAGACTTGAAAGAAATGCTTTTTGAAATAAGAGTGCAAAGAAAAGTCATGACAATAAGAGTTTGGTGGCTTTTTTTTATCATATGAAATATAAGGGCCTTGAAACAACACAAGTCTTGAAAGTCTTGAAACAGCAAATGCATAAAGTCTCTGTTTGTTTTCTATCCTCCATTTTGCCACTTAAACTTTTCTTATCCGGTCGTAAAGTCTGACGTCACTAGCCGTGTCTGGGCCTAAACTCCGCTGCAGGTCCACATATCAAACGATCACTATGGCATTGCTGAGAGTTGAAAAACTGTCTAAAGTCTTTCATCTTTAATAAAATGATCAGCGTTCTGCTCTACCAGGTGTAACAATTGAGTTTAACATCCAGGCATCCATGAAAACTGAATTTATGACATTTAACGGAGTTAGAAGTTAGCAGGAAGTTAGCTCACTAGCTTCTATCTAAATACAATATAGCATGTCCTGACTGCAGGGTTTTGGAAACAAATTAAAACGTACAGCTCTGTTATCACTTCCAACAGAAATGAAGACAGAAAACTAAACAGCAGTGACGTTTGTAGGATTACTGAAGTTTGGCTAGCTGGTATATAATGATGTGCTACGTGACCGCTAGCGTCACAGCTATGTTAGCATAATATAAACAAGCTAACTTTTTTTCCACTCGATAAAAGTTAACGTGAGTGTTCTCGGTGGTCAGGAACAAATGTAATCGCATGGCAGGATGCTGTAAAAGGACCAAACTTCAGCCAGTAGAACAACTGAGATAATCCATTCACAATACGAGGTTAGTCATTCATATACTGCTGCATGGGCTGGGCTGTAGTTACATCCTAAGGTTTTAAAAACTGAGCTTAAATAAATGATTAGCGGTAATAAAAGCCGAGGGAGGTCAACAGTGATCACTGACTGTTTTAGGAGCTTTTTGAGATCAAACAGAAGAAAATACATAACATTAAACATGCTAACAACACAAAAGCCATATTAAACACAGACTACTTTAGGCCTGGAAGTAGGATTCGTCACGTCATCACTTAACGACCGGATACCGATGTAATACAATACTAATACTAAATATTTATATTAAATAATATAAAAAAGCTATAAATTGTTACCATGTTTACACATAAAATAACACACTTTCCTTTTTCGCCACTGAAGATGAACTTGGTGACACAGAGCAGCTGCTATATGAACATATGTTTTGGAATACAAACTACAAAGCCATGCACTGGGTGGGGCTTTAAGGAAAGGCCGGTGAGAATTCACCACTGCATGTGACAGCTTGAAGCACACCCTGTCACAATTCATTTTTCATCCCCATGGCCTGCGTTAGACACCTTGTCACAATAATTAGATTTCTCTTTATTAATTGATGACTTATAATGAAAATAAGAGCTGTCAGCAAATGTATCAAACCACAGCAACAATAACAGCAAAGGCAATAAGCAAACAAATATCAAATGTACAAATGAAAGCAAGTATCAGATGTGATTGATGAGGGGACCAAACCCAACCACATGCATGCACACTCACACACTGCGTATGTGGTAAGAGACTGTGGTGTACATTTGACATGTTTTACGGTGACTGTGTAAGTACAGTATTAAACAGAGAATGTAAGAATTTGGTTGTATTTTATTTTGGTGTGGGTCTTTACGAGCATCTAGTTTTCACTTTTAGTAGGGACTAGAGACTCTGCTTGGAGGAAATTATAACAACTAATAGAGCAGGAATGAGAAATTTGTAATCCGTGTCAGAATTGAATTACTATCCAATAATGCTTATTCCAGTACACAAAAAGACATAATCCCATTCATCTGTAAGCTTTCCTTTTGTCAGCAGTGTTAACACAGCAGAATATCAATGCAGAAATCCACAATCATTACATTATTGATATGAAAACTCATTCGTCCTTTGCCCTCTAAGTTCAGCATAGCTTAATGAGGTATATCTGTCTTTTTCAGGTATAAATATTTACAACTGCTGCATAATGGCTATGCGCATATCATTAGAATGTATGCTGTGCACAGGAGTAATGAACTGAGAAACCATCAAACACAGTTAACAATACAAGCACAAAGTGTGTCCATGTATGCAATTAGTGAAGCTACAGTCCACTGTAACTGTCTGCTTTGACATGTTTTTTTTCCCGCTTTCTTGGAAAAGCTTTCCAGCTGACACATGAAAAGTCAGTCTAGAGGTTTGAAGGATAAACAAACACTTGCACGTATCATTCAAGAGGAAGCTTGACCTTTTGCCACCCACTTAAACACACACAAGCTGAAAAAGTCATGCATCAATGACTTTAGAGGACATTACAATGACATTATATAGGCACACATTTATTTCCTAGAGTCTAACTCTAACCTTAACCATCACTTATACGTGACATTATTATGGGGACTGGCTTTAGGTTCCCATATGGAGGACACACCCTCATATTTAGGTCTGCAAAACATGAGTAATAACTGGGCCATAAACACACACATACAAGCCAGCCTCTCATTTTCAACTTCATGTTTCATGTTACATTTAACTTGCTTTAACTAAATGTCTTTGTGACAAGGCTTTGATATATGGGCGGAAATTGCATATCATATTTTCAGTGTTCACTAAAGTCTGCAACAGTGTTTCTGTTTCATGCTAAAAACTTGTTTTTCTCAACTGATATACTAAAAGGAGAACGTATAAGGTGCCATTTACAATCATATAGTTACTCTGTGCTTGTAAGTGCCATAACTAGGACATAATATATTTACAAATTGAGCGTTCCTAAAATTATGTCAATTATTATCCATGAAATTGTACTCTAAATTAAATCAGGACATCTATTGATTATAACCTTGACTCAGGAACAGCTAAATTACTTAAACTTAGAGAGCTAAGTGTCCTCTGAGGACAAAAAGGGTGTATATATGCTCCTATTTTATAACAGGGAAATAACTAAGGTAGAGCCAATATTTTTCATATATAATCATTTCTGTTATCAGAACTTATCATTTTGAGTAATAGCCTTATAGTGTTGGTGAAGAAAACAATGCCAATTTAGCAATATCACAAGCTGCATGATAAATTAAACACTCTTTTGTAACATGCTCAAGAATGTATCCACTATAGTCTTGCTATATTTCCTCATCTGCTTATTCTACCAAATGAAAAATTTCAACTATTTTTAGGACTAGTCTGTCAATAGGCCAACAGTGCCCTTCAGACCAGATCACAGTCTAATGTGGATGCCATATGTAGAAACAGCACAGCTTCACTGCTTGGTCTCGCTGTGTGTTGATGCAGCAAGATACAATATTGTGAAACCACTGTTAGTGATGATGATGATTTCTAGTTTGATGGACCAAAATAGACCAAAAATCTGGCATTTAACATAGTCAGCCGCAAACTATAAATAAATAGTCCCCTGGTAGTGGCTTTCACTTGGAGAAAGAAGTAAATCATCCAGGATTCTAGGATTGTCCAATAGATGTGAAGGTATTATGACTGTGATTATGTTGACTGCAGATTGTTTTAATGACCCATCCCTACTGTCACAGAAGCTAAGTAACTGAAGTAAGCCTTCTTTTGACAGCTGAGCCATGCACGGGTAAATTGTACCCACCTCCAAGGTCAAGACCAATTTGATGACCTTCCATGAACTGGCAACCATCAACAAATGGTCAAACAAAACAAAAGAACAGCTCGAGTATAAACAAAAATGAGAGACTGAAACGTTTCATAATGCAACAATAATTTAGTTCCATTTGATTTTTAAATTTCTTTTTCACTAATAGAATTATCAAGACTCGACCATTTTTGCATCCTCTGAGCCCAAGCCCTCCCAAAATATCTGGAACACATCTAGATGAAAGAAATATGTTTTGAATAAAAAGCAAATTGGGCCCACACTAGTCATAACTTCGCTGAATAAATTTCTGGGAATATTATCAACGGGACTAGAGGAAAGGCTCACATGTGACACAATCTCTGTGAGAGTATGCAAAGAAATCGGCCCAAAGCGATTCAGCAAATTAGGGAATGGGCAAGGGAGGTGTGCAGCAGAAATGAAGGGAGTTGGAGGAGTGATATTAGCCCTTCTTCAGTCTGAGCAAACCCAGGGAAATATTTCAAGTCTCTTTTCATGTCTATCAGATAATGCAAACATTTTGAAGCAATTTTGGGGTCTCGGTGATATCACAAGTACTCTGCACTCTGCCTTCTTGGAAATTCAACTCCATGTGTCATAGTGTATATTAATGACAGGGAACTAAAGCTTCCTCATGGTAAGTTACTGCCTCGGGTCAAACTTAAAGGGGTAGTTGTTGTTCTGAGAGAAGATAACAAATGCAAGCTGCAAATATGTGATGATTCACAGGCAAATCATAATGGTTTATGCTAAATAATATGTAGGGAAAATGTATTTTTTTCAGTTAAACTTCAAAACAGCACCCAAGAAGTTTAAATATTATCATTAGCGCTGCTGCAATAGGAATGTTTTACATCAGCATCTGAAATGGTTGCAGTGCTTTGTTTGAAATCGAGACCACGTCATCTCTGCTGCTATTTATGAAATAGCCTATCCAGATGATTCACTGTATCTTCGTGTTGAGTGAATCTGTATTACATGATTTGCATCTATTTATAGAATTCAGTTCCAATGTATACAGGTATTTACATCAGTTTTTGCCTGCGGTTGTCTTTGTTCCATCCACTCTCTTCTCACGTCAGACCCTGCGACTCCTACCTGACAGTTTTCTGACTAGTTAATCATGTGAGTTGACTTTTCTCCATTCACCTGCAGCTGCTTCCCAACTCAACCCTTCAGTACTGCTAGAGGACTGTGGCACTGCTTTTCAGCATTCTTTTTACATACTTGTACTCTGCCTGACTCTTGTGCCTGTCTGTAATCGTGGAAGCTCCCTCTGTCTACCTTGGTTTTGCACCCTTTCAAGCAACTTATTCGATCCAAGTAAACTTGTATTACCTTTATCTGCTTATTTATTGTGCTGGGCTTTTTGGTCCTTTAATCTGAGCCCTGACAGGTACTCTACCTCAAAACAACCTACTTCTGTCTCGGGTAAAACACAGTGTAGTTGCACTGATTGCATCTTCGTGAGTCAGCAAAATTTGAGAAACTCTCTTATGTTTACCACCAAGAGTAGAGCTAACATTATTGATATTAGGATAAGGTTTGCATAAACACAAACTCAGAATGTATTGAACTGAAAACAATATTTTGCTGTAAATTAGATTTTTTCTCTCATACACTGAAAAATGCAAGTCTTAGAGAGAGGGAAGGTGAACCTCTTGGGGCAGTACAGGTCACTGACCATGGAGCGATTTAGGTCAAGACGCACAAGGTTTGTATAAAGCAATATATACGTTCACTGAATACCAAGCACTGTCTTAGGGAGCTCAGACATATCGCTGCACTGTTAACATATTTAAACTTGATAATGGGTCATTTGTAATTGCTAATTTGATATGCATTTTTTTCCATCAAGCTTTGTAACAAGATTAGCTTGCTTGAAGCCAAGCAAAGGCCATAAAGCACTATAATTTATTCTTTGGCTCCTTTTGTTATTGAACATGGTCAATACCAGCTAGTTCGCAAATAGGAAATACTCATGTATCCAATTATTCATTTTCTTAACTTGCAGTAACATTGTAATTAATTGTTAAAGTCACAATTTGTGAAACACAATTCGAAAATTTTAGGATGTCCATGGCATCCCAGTCTTCATCTAGCAGGTGATGGACCACATTATGACAAAACAAATTTTTATCCTATCGGTAGATGAATGATAAACAAATGCTCTTTGCTTTTAGCACTGTTTCAGATACCTGAAACTATCACCTTACCCGAATGAAAATTCAAGTAGCACTATTCCCGAAACCCTGCCATACAATTGGGAGACTGCAGGAATCAATATTTACATGACGAAAATCCATTTAAAAAGAAAGATCTTAGCAGGGAACACACAAAACATGTAGATGGAGTTGGCTTTTATTACAGTACAGGAGGTTCACCACAATAAAAAACAACAACATTTATTTATTATTACACCATTAGCGCTGCATGTTTGCCTCTAGTGTTAGCGCTGGTTATGTTTTGTGTTTACAGTTGCATCTGTGCATTGCTTTCATTTAAATTACTTATTGCTGCAGGGAATAGCAGTTTTATAATATATTAAGAAAATGACACATTTGCATGGGGTGCATATATTTTCTCTATAGGCCTATACTCCACAAAAGAATGGGAGATGACAAGTTAGTGAGCATCTGGAAGGACGAAGGCAGCAAGGAGACAAGTTAGGAATTATGAGGGCATCTGTTTGGCTCTCCTTGCTTCCCAACTCTCTATTGGAGCACAGTCTCTCCTTCTTCCTTGTTTCTGGCATCTTTATCCAAGAAAGACAGATGGATTCAATTCTCGCTGGATACACAGTAAATCAAACACACACACGCACACACACACAGTAGGCCCATAGATGCATGGATGCAAACACACTTATAGAGTAACTCAAAACCAAAGGCACAAATAACTTACAGATCGCAGCCATAGTGACTTTGACAAACAAATAGTCTCCAGCAGGCCCACAATCATGCACTCGGCGCTTGGGAAATGGACAGCTGCGCAAATACGCCTGGCCCTCATTCTTGGGATCTGAGTGGCACTCCAACTGCAACAGCAAATATTTCCCCTGCTGTCATCTTCTCTATTTTCTCTCCCTTATTCATCAGAAGCGTGCCCAGGAAGTGGCAGGAGAGGTTCAGCGGCTTCACTGTACAGCCAGGAACGATCACATCTCTCTTTTTCCCCATTTCCATCTTCGTCCTCCAGGAGCCAGATGCTGATTGGGGCGAAAAGTAGTGGTGAGGTGGGACCCAACCTGTCCCCTGGGGAAGACGAAATGTAAATTTTGCGACGTGGGCTCATTTGCTACAGTCTGGAGCTGTCTGATAGGACATGACTGGAGGCTTATTTGATTAGCTTAATTCCATCGTAGTGTGGTCCACCGCAGCAATGTTCCTGGGACATTTGTTAGAGCATTAAGCCCACAGTTAATGAACAATTTGTTCCGTTGAGCAACGAACCACATGAGCAATTGTGAGCTGTCCACATATTCTCTGAAAAGGTTTTCATAGTTGTGACACCTGCCCAAGAAATTACACTGGAGAACCTGCGATTGTAAAAAGTACAGGCCTATTAATTTTTCTGTGCTCAGATGATGGAAAAAACAGCCTTGTTAATTTCTCTGTGCCTGGATGATGCTTTAATTTGATGACTTGCGCAGGTTTTGGCTCTACTGGATGTTGTTACTTGTGTATGTATCACATGGTGTCCATTGCTGTGCATGTAAACTGAATTTCCTCCTGGGAGAGTAAACAGTACTTTATCTTACTATATATATATCTCCCATAAAAAATGTTTGTTGGAGGGTTGAGGCCGCAAAACCTTCTCAGCATGAGCTTAGCCATTACTTCTCACGAACTCAATACACATTCACCTTACATGGGGCATCTTTCATATCCTCTCCTCAAGCTACATTTCAGATTACATCTTTATGTGAGGAATAGTATGAGTCATAACATTATATGAGCAAGAATGTTCATACATGACTGAGGGAACAAAACACAATGACAGTCCCACAAATAGTCTCAATAAAAACCAATCATATTGACAAATATTCATAAGATTGCTGTAACTACATATGTATGTGTATCAGTATTTGTAAAAAATACTGTATTTGTATGGTGACATTGTATGGACTGTGCAGTCTCCCACTGACAATGCCAATACTGTTAAAATTCCTGTCAGCAAATAACATTTATTAACCCTTTAAGACCTACCATAGAACCAAGTCCACCAGAGCTTATGGCGTAGAGCCATTTTTGGGAGAATTTCAAGTTGCTATACATCAATACAACCATTACAGCCTAGATTGTAATAATATGTCTGCATTAAGTGCATAGTAATTACATAAATTGCAAAAAAGTGCAATAAACTACAAAAAAATTGAAAATCATTTTTGTTTTTTTAACATACATTTCTAGTTAGAGAAATTTAAGAGGCTTATCCCTCAAAACTGTAAATACAAAAAAGTTGCACAAAATAGTTTCCCACCACAGGAAATTTATTTTGAGTGTCTTCATAGTTTTATTTTTGAAATACACCAATTTTTATACACTGCAGGTAAAACGAAAATAAATATTATAGTGCAAATTTGCAAAAAAGCAGCAAGTGCATCAAAATAAACGATTTCCAGCAGTGCAATATGAGTCCTAAGCATCCCAGAAACGACACAGAAAGTCAAACATAACTTTTAAAAACACCAGTATAGGCTCATGAGGCCCTGATGGTAAAAAACTACATTTCCGCAAAAATGACATCACTTTTGGTTTCGGGCAGGTCATGGCGGGCATGCGATAGTTCGCGCTGACGTCTATTCCAACATAGGAAGTGTTATGAACAGCTGATCGGATCAGCAAAGCGTGTTTCTGGAATATTATGTTTTTGTTGCTGCAAGTGCTTTTTATGCAGTTTTTGCAAAGCTAAATGTGGAAGGAAACTGTGACCTAGGACAAGCTGATGGCATAAGATGTCAGTACAACTTCTCCGGTTTCATTTGCAAAAAAAATGATTGCGCTAGCTTACATGGTTGCAGTGCTACCGGGATTTAAAAGTAGTTGTGCAAAACAGAGCGTGCCCACTCTGACTGGTTTTAAAGGGTTAATAAGTCATTATGCAATGCCAATTGTTTTTGTTATCTAATTATCCTTTCTACTTTCACCAGCCTCTTTTTCTAAAATTATTAGAAAAGCCACCCATTTAAATTTAGAAGTTGCTGATGATTTGGATTGACAAGTCCAAATCTTTAATTGGATTTCTTCAAGTCCAGTTACTTTTCTTTCCAAACTCCATGACCTTTTATTTTATTTTTCCCTGTTCCGTTTGGTTTTTTAGCTGTCAGAATTGACAGAATTGATGTCTGAAAGCTAACAAAGATACCCAATGGATTTACTTTGCCAAGGGGATCATCACAGCCTTGCCATTTTGGTCACATGCCATTATAAAAGGTGTTCTTTTTTTCTACTACAACAGCAAAACTGTAAGTGAGTCGTCAATATTCCAGAGAGAGCAAAAGAAACGACGCAAACTACCTGTGTCTATGAAGTGCTGCATTACTTTTAAGAAAAGTGGTCCGTGTAATATGTCTAGTACGTTACTTTTTTTCAGTAATGACCCAAACACTGCTTACAACAAAGAGGTGAAACATGCACAAACATTTGACCTCACAACATGTACTTAATTTGCATGTATGTAATGTCTTTGATGTGCTGCTTAGAGATGGTGGTGACTCTCAAAGCGGAGCAAGTGAGATATTGATAATGGAACCTGAATTGGCAAAGTCTTATCAATTCCCATCACTAACACAGAACCAGCTAATGTATTTCTGGGGTAACAGCTCAATCCAGATGGCTAACATGATCAATGTGCCTTTTTTTAGTGGAATACTTGAAAAGAATGCACAATAGTTTATATTATGGATACACAAACCAAGAAAAATGTTAAGTGCAGACATTATTTCTAAATTTGAGACTAATGGACTAAAGCTTCACTGTATTTTAACAATATTTAGCTGAAACATCTTCTACTAATGAATTATTTAATTCTGAAATTGTATTAATGGTTAAATTTGCACCCAACTGTTCAGATCATTAATGAAATGCGATTCAGAAAGTCACATATCACACATCATAATGAGCATGATATAAAGAGAAGAATTACTTGTCTGACATTTACCTCTTTTCAACTGACATGCTCTCAATCTTGCCTTGCTTTAACATAAAATAAAGACCCTATTTTTATGTCACAGCCATTTCCCTGAGTCAACATCCATAATAGCAGATCCTCGGTCACAGGGGCATAATTAACATTCTAAATTACAGCTTAGTTTATCCTGTAGTGATTGCTGCTGTTGTCTCTTTGTCCTCAAACACCACTCTGCAATTAATCATTAGTTATTATTTATCTCTGACACTCTTACACATCGAGCTTTGTCTTGTCTCTGTCCCATCACCCCCAACCAGTTGTGGCAGATGGCTGACTGGCCCTGAGCTAAGTTCTGCCAGAGTTTTTCTTCCTGTTAAAAAGGAGTTTTTCTTTCCCCCTGTTGCCAAATGCTTGATCAAAAGGGGTTGTTGGGGTTTATTTTTTGTATTATTGTAGGGTCTTTACCTTACAATATATACTGCCTTGCAGCAAATGTTGTTGTGATTTAGTGCTATATTAGTCAAAATGTAACTTAATTGAAATAAACTGAATTGAACTGAATTATAAGAGTGCATTTTCATGAGTTGAAAACCATGACTGACAGAATCTGTGTGCTGCATCTTCAGATCATCCATGGATTTCTTGCAGTGGGCTTTCAAACAAACAGTAATGTCACCTGTTCCAAACTGCAAATTTGTGCTAATGCCAGCTTTTTGGCACAGGCTGTGATCTGTTTTCAGGGAAAATTAATGGACCTGGTGCTAGATTAGGCACGGACTCGCACCACAGCAGTGGAAAAGAGACAATTATGCATGATAACTAAACGTACATTTCATAATCTGTGTAGAAATTTCACTGGCAAAATTATTGTGTGGAGGAGCTGCGCTTTCTGATACTTTTCACTGTCATAGACAACAGGATGATCCTGCATATAGAAACTAATTGAAATTGTCACAGGCCACAAAACGTACAACAAAAATACAGGTTAGTGTGCAGTTTTATTGTGCACACTTGTGGAACAAAACAATTTGAGTCAATTCTAGATTGTAAGCCACTAAAAGTAAGCACAGTATGTCAGCTGCCACCCAGATGCTGCTTGATTAAACAAGCATTCAATCATATTTATCTGCCTATAACACAGTGGGAAACAGCTGTAGCAATAACTAAAAATAAACCTCTCATTCTTATTCCTAACTCTATTCTGCTTTTTCCTCATGTAACTCTTCATCTTTTTCTTATGCTTTTGTGTCTATCTCTCTCTCTTTTTGTCTGTCTCATTCTCTTACGCTCTCTGCTTTTTCTCCTCTGGCCTACCACATTTTCATTTGTCACATTTACAATGGAAACATCCAAATTTACAGATGCTATCAATTAATCACCTCTGCTCTAATTACAATCCAATTAACCTCTGTTTCCACACGCCATGCTGCAGGACGGCCAGCGCTCTCCCTACTCAATCACACAGCTCAGATAGAGATAGGCAGCGAGACAGAGAAGAGGCTGACCAAAAAGTAAAGTGAGATTTAATAGAAGAAAAAATATGCATGAAGGGCAAAGATCTTGTAGATAGACAGATAGATATGCTGTCGGCCTAAAGGTGTGCAGAAACATCAAAAATGATGGAAAACCACTTTCTATTCAGCAACAATAGTTTGGGGAAGCAGGTTTCCTGATTCCTGCTATATAAAGTAAGATCTGTGAAGCTATACTGTTTGGTGTCAGAGCTGTCAGACTGACCTAAACAGGGAAATGGTCTCAGCTCCATCACACAAATTTGGGATGTACTGGAACACCAACTGTGAACTTGCCACACACACACACACACACACACACACACACGCACACACACACACACACGCACGCACACGCGCGCGAACAGGTATAAACACACAAATAAAGACAGGCAGTTATGGAAAAAAATGAGAAAGACAGAAATGCTTAGAAAAAATGACGCTCAGCTCAAGAGCCGATGTCTCAGTGAAGGATCACAGGTGTGACTTGTGCAGAGACAAAGACAGAAGAGAAACCTAGACGATGGGAGAGGAAGAGAGACCGAGGAAGAGGAAGAGAGGGAGAGATGCTTCTGTTTGCTTCTGTTGTCAGGAGAATTGAAGAAAGAGGAAGGATGTGTCCATTACAGGCAAGACTGTCCTCCTGGTGCTATGGGAAACCAGGCTGTTACCATATTATGCCTGTGCATAATATGCCAATGTTACCACTCAAACATGCACACACATTTTAATGTATGTGCTAACACAAACATGTGTACAGTAGTATATACTTGCACATGCACTTACAAATAGGCACTAGTTAAGATGTTCACACACATACCACAGATCCATTAACATTATGTATATGTGTCTACTTAGTTTAGAGGAGCACAAAGACAGGCACACACACACACACACACACACACACACACACACACACACACTCACCCATACAGCTCTAACACAGATGGATATACGCCATGACTATTAGCAGCTCTGGATTTACAGTGGCCTGTCAGCCTTCAGTTTTTAATGCCACGTGGGGCCTGTTTTACAGCTCTGCCCCAGGGCCCCAATCGGCTTTCAATTAGCAGGTGAGCTGCAGCCCTATTCCCAATCAATAGTCCAGCACAGGAAGGCTGGAGGCACCCTGGGGCCCCCAGCTTGCAGAGAAGAGAGGGAGGGTTGGAAGGGTGGGGAGCTGGCAAGAAAGACTTAGATGGAATCATGCCATGCTACTGGGCAGGAGGGCTTTTTGAGAGGTGCCTGTCACTTCCTGTCTTTCTCTCTCATACAAATACACATAGCCAGACATGCATCAAGACACAATTTCTCTGCAAATTCAGTGGTCAAATTGTACTTTTTTGCACATCGTTGGCAACTGTGAAAGAGGAAGCTTTGTATCAGTCCAAACTAAGAAATTAAAAGTGTGTTTAGATGTGTCTAAAGAAGGAAATCTGAATAAAGAAATACTCTGAATCTACAGTTAAATTCTAAATTGGATTTAAATGGATTCATTTGTATAACAATTGCACTTCTACCCGACACATACATGCAATTTATTGAAAATTATTTGCAATGAATCACAACAGGGAACAGAGGGACAGACCACAGGAAAGTGACAGGTCTATAAGGGCTGGCAAACTTTAAACTACAGCAGTGGCAATGTGCAAAGTTTGCAGAAGGAGAGACCCGACCTTACTAAGAGGGCCTGACGTGACTTCACTCACTCCTCTGGAAAGTGGGATGCATGATTTCATTTCAATAAACCAACAGACATCAACAGAGCCAGTCAACAAAAATAAAGAGGAATTGGGGAAGAGGGGAAAAAATTAGATGATGGTGAGTAACTAGTATAACCCCAATTCCCCAAAAAGTTGGTACATTCTGTAAAATGCAAATGGAAACAGAATGCAGTGATTTGCAAATCTCATAAACAGATGTTATTCACAATAGGAAAAAAAACATAGAAAAGAAAACGTATCAAATATTTAGACTGAGATATTTCACTGTTTCACAACAAATATTAGCTCATTTTGAATTTGATGGCAGCAACGGGTCTCAAAAAAGTTAGGACAGGGGCAACAGAAGGCCGGAAAAGTAAGTGGTACTAAAAAGAAACCGTTTCGTAACTAATTAGGTTAATCTGCAACTGGTCAGTAATATGACTGGGTATAAAAAAAGAGCATCTAAGAGAGGCAGAGTTTCTCAAAAATAAAGATGCATAGAGGGCAGAGGGCATGCTGGGAAAAATATTACTTGTACTTCTTGACCTTGTTCTCTGTCATTTGTGGGAAATGCACATGAACCTGTTAGCATCAGAGATGTAACAATTTATTTTTCGGCAAGTGTTTGCAGATTAGTCATCAGCGTTGTAAATTACATTTAGTGAGCCAAAGCAAAAAAGTGGTCCTCAAAAGACAAAGGGCATGACTTTCTACTTGAACAGTGTTTTCAGTAACATTGCTGAGCTCAAGTCCTGGAAGATTAAGTTCTGATGAGTGAGTAGTTTGTGTTTTTGTGAAGTATTTATTGTGTTTAACCCTGGATGTCAAAGGATTGGAGACTGCAGACAACTAAATTGTTTCTTTATCCTTCCTGCAAGCTTGTGTAAAGAAACATTTTTATATACAATATATTTTAACATATTAGAATAATATCAACACTTAGCAATAAATTCTGGGATAAAAACAGATATGTGTATGTAAATATTTTGGAGTATTCTACCCCAGAGTTTCCTCAAAAACTCTGGCCACCATTCATCTGGGCAGGGATAGCTCAGTAGGTAGAGTGGTTGCCCCATGATCGGAAGGTCGGGGGTTCGATTCCCCTTAACAGCTACCCTGAGGTACCCCTGAGCAAGGTACCGTCCCTACACACTGCTCCCCGGGCGCCCAATGGCTGCCCAATGCTTCACTGAGTGAATGGGTTAAATGCAGAGAGCAATTTCCCCACGGGGCTCAATAAAGTACAATAATGTACTTTCTTTCTTCTGTAGTGAGAGTACCCAGAGAGCAAAGTCACTCTGGACCAGAGTCTGGGTAGGCTGTCAGTTCACTTTTACTTCACATTCCAATGTTGTGTGAGAAGCGTCCACCACTATTTAGTCTGGAGGAAGTTGTAAGACTGTGTGAAAGCAGTCTGATACAAGTCGATGAGTCAGTGACCTCAGTATTGTCATCAAATAGGAGTTAGTTCTGTTAGCTGCTGTTAGCTAGTGTTAGTGAAAGTTTTTTTTGAAGTGGACACTTAGCAAATAAACTGTCAAACGAAGTGAGAATGTAATCAAACCATTTATCAGAGCAAAATGGGACTTTTAGGACACTCAAGCCTGACATTAGCTGGCATATTAGCTTATAACCAGCTGTTGTTGTCGATTAGCTGGCTCATTGTCAGCTGTCCAGATACAGAAGGGTTGCACGTTTAATCTGCTGACAATAAGTAATATCAGGAATAAATAAGCATGCGTCTACACGTTTGCGTACGTTAGTGCTATGATTTCAGTTTAGGAAATGATATTTAACCTGAGGAGGACGTTTACGTTGTTTTATAAGACTGCTGCTGGTGGTGTCACATCATTTAACATAATGGTGATTAATACTGGAGGGGTCCTAGTATTCCAGTGCCCTAACAGATACTAGAATAGCCACAGCCTTAGAACAATCTGTCTTTAATGTGTTCCTCAAAACAAGAGACAGTCTTCAAAGAAAGCAATTACTCTGCCTATTTCAAAGAAAACATCAGTTAATACAAGAAAGCACTTGAAAGTGAGTCTGTTGCATTAGACACAAGTGAATTAGTGTCACATGCTGTTTTAGTGTGTAAGATGACTGCTTTAAGCAAAGATAATAGAATGAAATAATACGAGATGGACATTTTGGCAGCATATCTCTTATCACAGGATCTAAAAAAATCGTACTTCTTTCCAGGAACGTCAATAAGACCAAAATGACTTTAAGTCAAACTTAGCTGATAAACTGCCTGACAAGAGCACTGCAATCTGCACACTTTGTGGTCTGGTCATTTAATGCTCCTCAGAATCAGAATCAGAAACTTTATTGTCATTGTCATGAGAACAACGAAATTAAGAATGGTCCCCGATCATTGCATCATCCCTAGCAATATCAAAATATAAATAAAACAATAAAATTCAATAAATAAAATAGATAGAATACTTAAAATACTAATAAGATATAACAGTAAAACATTCACATACATTCCCACACACATGCTTCAGACCGTGCATAGATTAACACAAGAGTGGCGTGATGGACATTTTTTTGTAGTATTCAGATGTGTTATTGCAGTTGGATAACAGCTGTGTTTGAGTCTGCAAGTTAAATTATTTATGACTATAGGACTGAATACAAATTAAGTGACTTATTAAAATGGGCATTTTTACAGTGTGCACGCACACATAAACACATCCTCTAATATGCATCAGCATGCATCCACAGCTGTCAAATCCACACTCTCATCAAGACTTGGTTCAGTCCAACTCCACAGAGAAGTGGAACCAAGTGAAACAAAATTGAGGGTTTTCAATTCTCACCCACCTCTCTTTGAAAGACCCAATGCATGGCAAAATAGCCGTCATTTTAATTAGATTCAAAGTGCACCCCATGCTTTGGTCCCTGACTCCAACACATTAAAAAGAAAAATCCCACTCCCTGTAGTGACAGTGGAGAGATGGGAGTATCTGCCAAAGCAACAAACATGGCAAAACATTGGCATTCACTGTATCACTACAGAATTACATTTTTTACATCATGCTGCACTGATTGTCAGAAGAGGAACACCCATCAACTGATTTTCTGTCTGTATTCTCCTATTCATTCAGTCATTTATTTATTTCTCCTGTGTTTTTGGTAACCTTGTGGAAAAACTGGTAATAAAGGGAACGTGATGCAGGGCGGAGCGGCTAGAAGACTGGAAAGCACAACAGATGCAGAAGAAGAGGAGAACAAGCGGAGATGCTACAGCGTTACTAGAGTGACATGGGTGTCTTTGAAGGGGGCAGGGTGCTCAGCAGAAAGAGGAGAGGTGGGAGCGATAACCAGGTCCCATCCAACAACCTGCTCTTCTGTCTCTCTACCCGTGCCAATTTTATCCCAGGGGCGCGATGAAGGTCTTTGAAGGCATCCCAGCAGGAGCTATGTGATTGTGTGTGAGCATGTGTGGTTGTACATTTCATATGCGAATAACATCATCAGTACAGATATATATGAATGTTAGAGTACAGGTGTGTGTATGTATGTATGCACAGTTCTGTTCCTGTATATGTTTGTGCTTCTGTCCCGGCATGTGCAATGGTAGAGCAATCTGCTACAGTACATCTCACTCTGAGTAGTGGAGAGCCAGAGCTAGAGCTGCTGGAAGGCGGAGAGACAGGCAACTCTTCCCTCCACACATCTCTGTTCAAAGGCGCCATCAAAGTCTGGCAGAAATGTCAGTGCTGCAGGCAGGGGACCGGCCTCTGAATGTCAGTCCTTCTCAGGTCAACACCGAGAGCCAGCCTGCCTCACACAGACGTGGTGGGGTGGGAGGGGGTAAGAGCAGATGAAGATGAAAAGGAAAAAGCACGAGGACATTGATTACGGGAACATGATAAAATGAAGAAGAAAAACAGAGGGAAGAAAGTGATAAGAGACGAGACAGAGATTGGAGGACAAAGACAATAATGGAGAGGATAAGAGAACAAAATGTTGGGTTTGGGCATTTGTGGCAAGACTGAGTCTCTTCTGATCTATCAGTGTGTGTTTTTCTGGGTGCAGCAGGATGTCAAGAGACTTTAGGCCTGAGATTTAAGGGAGGCATTGAATGGGAGAAGTAATAGGGAAAGAAACAGAAAAGCAGTGCATACAACACAAAAACCATCCTTGCTTCTGCATGCATCCAAAATGCAGGAATGCCCTCAAAGAGACAGACATAATAGCAGACACACACACACACACACACACACACACACACACACACACACACACACCAAATACAATAGAGGGAGAGAGAAAGAAAGAGAGAGAAGTGCACTTATATAAAAGACATGCACAGTCATACACGCACACACTAGTGATTGTCCCAGTGCAGGCCATGAGGAGCCTGTCAGATTACAGGAGGGTAATTGAATGGTAACGGAGCAGACAACACATCTAGCACAGCCGGACTCCAGAGGCAGCCGCCACCATACCAGAGCTCAGGGGAAATTCAGGGCCCACTTAATAGTGAATTGGAGATGGGGCATTGTGTGTGTGTGTGTGTGTGAGAGAGAGAGAGAGAGAGAGAGAGAGAGAGAGAGAGAGAGAGAGAGAGTGAATGAGAGGGTGTTCTTAGTAGATGTGGCATAAAGGGAAAACACCCATGGCAGTGGTGGAAATGGTCAAAGAAAATTTGTAGAAGGCAGATTGAAGAAATTATACATGACATGCAAAAAGAAATCAAGCCAGAGAAAGAAAGAAAGAAAGAAAGAACAAAAACCTGAGTGCCCTCTTGCCATTGACCATTTCAAAAAGAAAAGAAATCGACAAGTGAGCGTTGTGACTGAATCAAAGAGGAGCATGTGCAGCATGAAGGTGTATGCGTGTATGTGTGTGTGTGTGTGTGTGTGTGTGTGTGTGTGTGTGTGTGTGTGTGTGTGTGTGTGTGTGTGTGTGAAAGAGCGAGACAAGCAGGTGACTTCTGTTGGTTGCCTCTCTCTATAGAGCCAGCCGCTGAGTAGAAACTAACAAGTAACTTCACTCTAGTGAGAAACACCATACAGGGAAGGACACGGAGAAGCAGATAGAAAGAATCAAAATGAAGAGCGAGATGCGTATGAACAAAAGGTAGAGAGAGAGAAAATTAAAGCATGGTGGAAGTGAGAAAGTAGACAGGAAAAGAGGAGAGAAAACAAGAAGGTCTGCTGGGTGTAAAGTTTCCCCTGGATATGATATGTGGATATGGGGATGTCATCAAGCCTGTGAAGTGGAAATAATAAAGAATTAGGATTGTCTCTGAAGACAGGGGAATTAATCCAAAATGAATTATGAAGGGGTGTTGGGGGGCAGGGGGAAAAAAATCAACATCAGCTATTTCCTTTTCCTCTGCTTCGAGGCAGATAGGGGGCGGTTTGCGCAAGTACTGTGAATCCCATAAAAATTAAATTAATAACAAAGGGAAAAAACACACACACACACACACACACAAATAGAGGCGGAAAAATTAGTAGTACGGGGGTGGAGAGAGATAGTCGTACAGAGAGCAAGGGTACAGATGGAAAAAAAAAAGACGAGAGAGATTTGAGGGAACTGAGGGTGGGCACTGTTGCTGCCAGATTGCACTGCTCTTTTGTTTCCCCCCATCTTTCTGGAAAGGGCTGCCAGTGTTAAAGAGGAGATGCTGCAGAGGCCATTGTAATAAATGCCACTTGTAAATTGCGGAGTGGAATTATACAGCGTGCAGATGGATCCATACGCCTGAACAAAACGTGGCCAAAAAACCGGGAGCGATAATTAAGACTTAGGGGGTGAATGACAGAGCCATTTGTGACGACGGAATATGGCGTCTCCTAGCTCTCTGGGAAACAGAAGGGCTCGGAGAGGCTTGGTGTCACAAAACATTACCCACACAGCTGTTGGCTTTATGAGCAGCAATGGTGTGCTCCTTTCCTCCCCTCTCCCTCTCCCACTCATCCTCATCTACACTCTATCTCTTTCTAATGCCACCCTCCCACCCACCCAACATGCTCGCACACCCTTCTCCCATTGGTGACCACACAGTGGTGCTAGTGTTTTACATTTTGTGATATAAATCCCCCCCCCCCCCCCCCCCCCCAAAAGGGAAAAAGACAGGGACAGTCACCATGCCATCAGCTTTTCATCCATTGTCACTCTGTTCTTCTTCTTCACCTCACACCACCATCCTTGTATCTATGTGAGACCAGACCTGTACCCCATCATTCATTCCCAGGCAAGAAGTAGAGAAGGCACTCCACAATGCACACAAATATAGAGTAACACCCAGGCTGAAAATTCGATAAAAAGCACTGACACTGACAGTGCTTGGTACTCTTTTGAATGGGAGTTTGGGTTTACTGGGGCTCTGGGCTGACTGTAAAGTAGGAAAATCGAATTCTGTTGTTTTTCTTCTTTCTCTTTGTGTTTAAAAAAAAAAGTGTTTGTATGCAATCCCTGCATTCACAGCATCCACACAAGTCCGTGCATGCTGTGCTGCTTGTAATGTACAAGAATCATATCCAGGCTTTGTTCATACTGTGGCTGATGCAATTCTCTTCAAAATCATTAAATACTGACTCTCTTGCAGTTCTGGGAACTCTCCACACCTGCTCAACAAGTGCAACCACACTCTCATGTGCTCAAATACCTCTTTTGCTTTGTGTCACTGCAAAAAAATGTTGCCATGTCTCTGCAAGAACACGACCAAGAGAAATTCCTGCACATTTATCCTACTTGGCCAATAAAGCGATTCTGATTCTGATGTGTCCCCCAAACTCTGCCCTCTAGTCTCTCTCTCCCTCGATCTTAAGTCTATCTATCTCTCTGCCTGGCTGGCCATCCTGTCTTCTGGTCTAGTCTACCTCTTTGTCTCTGTCCCAGGGGCCTCCACAGCGTGCAAAGTAGCCTGCGAAGTCTTAACTCAAACGAGACCCCTTCGCGCCCCGTTAAACCACCGACCTTCTCTGTCACTCCTGTCGCCCGCTGCTGCCGACGACGGGAGCCTGAGCTGCAAGCTAAGAGACCCCGAGCTCAATAAAAGTGTGGGTGATTAAACAACTCCCTTTAATTGCTCCTTTTGTGCAGGAATCAAACGGTCACACTTATTACTGAGGCAAGAGAAAGGGAGGCTGGGAGCAGTCGTTTCCACTGAGGGCCAGACACCCTCAGTGACCCGCTGCCCTCCCGTCACTACTCCTTTATCTGACCAAACAACGACTGCGTAGTGTGTGTTTACCTATGTGTACGTGTGTGTGTGTGTGTGTATGTGTGCGCGTGTGCTAATGCCCTATGTGTATTTACCCGTGTGTAAATTAAGTATGCAAAGAAACCTGCTGAAACAAAGGGAGAGCAGAATAGCACCAGAGCTCCCCTCAGTGGTCAAAGCTTAAACTACACACCAAATCCCCTCGGTTGGATCGAAGGGATTTGGAGTTGTGTGCCATCAGCCAGCTGGCTTTGGTAATGGGGGAGAAAGCCAAACCAGAGGACCATGTCCAACATGAGGGCCGGGTTTCAGAGATCATAGTAACACATGAACCATACACATCATCTGCAAGTCACACACATATATACAAATATCAGTACAAGGGCCCAACCACAGGCCCTGTCAAATGGGTCAGCTTACCAAGGGGAGGGGCCCAATTACCTTAGCCACAAATACACACATAAAGTGCCTTTCAAGGGTCCATGAGTGCTTCAGCTTCCCTATGATTATACCCACTTTCTACACACCCAGCACTTGTCGTACACATACAGCACATCCAGAGCCAAAACAGCCATCAGACTGGACTTTTGCAGCAAAGTAGCAATGTGCTGTTTTCAACTGGTTTGAAAGTAAAGAGCTTTCTGTGGTCAGACAGAGCAAGCGAGACAGAGAGAGGGAGAACAGAGTGAGCATTTGGCTGATCAACAAATATTAGTGATCCTCTCTGAGAGGGAGGCATACCCTGCAATATTTCGAGGAGGAGAGATTAAATTTAAAAGAAATCAATAGCAACTTGAATGAATTTATGATGCCCTGAATTGTAAACATTTAGATGTTGTAAGTACTTTTGCACCGGCATGTCTGTATACTGGTATATTGCACTACTATTTAAAAAAAACTAAATCCATTGTTTTTAAGAAGCAAAGTTAGTTTCAATGGTGGTGTTTAAGGTCAAAGACTTTGTTTCTAACGAAAAAGAAACATAACACGAAATTTAAGGAACGGGATCGCACCGGTAGGCCTATGGCGCGAGATTCTGCAAAATATATGCCACTCAAGTGCCTATTCACTTCTGTTGTTTTTATATCAGCATAGCGATGTGTGATGTAGTTTGCAACTGTATGCTAATTCATCACCTATATTTTTATTTATTTGCAGTTGTCGAGTTTGGTCTTCCTGTAACTGCATAAAAACGGCAAAAGTAAATGTCATACAAACATCTCTTTTGTGTTTCTTTAGGTACAGTTTAGTATATGTTGATTCGATGGCTTCAAGCTTCTCTTTTTTGCAGCATTCTTGCTTTTTACACGATAATCATCAAAGACTGACACATTAATGACTCGGTTTTCTCAAATACGAAACCTCATTTCTCTTTGACATGTCAGTTTTTTTATATTTAGCATACTGCCTTACCTTTATATACACGTGAGCGCGAATACACAGGAAAACATGTTGATCACCAACACAGGATTCAAACAGAACGGAGGACTCGAGCAGTCTAAGCGGTGGTGGAGTAATAGTGCCCCCTTCTGCTTAAAATGCCGCACAAAAGCTCAGCAACAATAGACATTTCAACACATATAATAAACAAAACGACGCCGAGAATAAGACTGTGCAAAACCAGGCTTTATTTTTTTGTCTGCATCGCCCCCTTTCATCTCGATCATAATCACCATCACTGTCATAACATCATCGTCAAAAACATTACTCACCAGTTACAGTCAGCGAGAGAAACGACTCTCAGAGACACTCAGTGTCTTGGCAAAAACAGGCATCAGCTGTTAGAAGAGTCCCAAGTCCCACAGTGGGTCAGCTGTATGTGTCCATCTTTTTCTGGGCAATACATTTCAACAAGCTCTCCAGTGTCCTTATGTACAATCTGTTTTGTTTTTGTGCCCCACAAGTCCATTCAGTGGTCAGTTTCAGAAGACAAAATCCATCTTAGTACAAACACAGTTAAGATGTTGGATATTTTAGTCTTGCTGATTCCATTAACATTTATTTTATCATATCTTTTTCACCACTTCCCGTCTACTGCAGGCCCAAGGACAGTCAAATTGTCCAGTTTAGGCGAACGCTGAGTAAGTGCAATGTCTATTATAATGTCAAGAAAATACAAAGCCACACATACATACATACAGTACATGACTAACTGATAAACTTGTTTAGCTATACAACATTGCCATTCTCCAACGTGAAACCAAAGAGTTGCACATTCATGCACCTCTATATAATATCCAGTCTCAATTGCGTTAGGGGTGAGAAGGACTTGAGCTCACCTGGACTAGATAATGTTTGTAGTTAGAAAACTGTCCATGATTTTTTGTACAGGTGATTTTGTTTGTGGATCCACTGGTCAGTGTAGTTCATACACAAAAATATTCATTTTAAATTGAGATATTCATTGATGTTTAAGTAGTAAAGACTACTTAAAAAGGGTATATGACAGACTGTGGTAGTTTTTAAACAGAAAACAAACTTCAAGTAGTTGATGTAACATGTTATATGACATCTGATCAACATTCTTTTCCATCAAGTGAGACAAGAGTAATGTGTATAATTTCACCTATATATTTTGCTGCATATTGCTGTTTTTGAAGGTCAAACCTGACAACCAAAGTCACCCCACTGGGTTTTTAAATGCTTGAAATAACTGTTTGTGTTGAAGAACTACAAATCCCATTATTCTTCAAAACAGGAACAAAGACAAAACCTTGATGGAGCGGTAAGTCATCACAACAAAACACTGTCCACTTTATCATAATTGTGAAATGAAAGGAAGAGAAACAGATCTTTACCAAAACAATAAACTGAATTCATTTAAAATGAGCAAAAACAGTGCCAATGTCTTAATTTCATAAAAATATTAACAGCAAATTTTTCAATATATGAATCCTTGAGGAAATTTTATTACATTTGTCCTTTTTGTCACTAATTTTTCCAGAGAGAACAAAGCTTTTTTTTTTTTTTAGAGCTCTGACATTTGGGGGTTCTAAAGATTTAAAGTGCATCCTTAATCAAAACTGTCTTAATTGTTCTGTGAAAAATTCTAATCATGGTAAACCCCCACATCAAAAGCAAAGTGCTTAATGTGTATGTGATCTGAGTATAAACCACACCAACACCTCGTGTTTTGGATTCTGGGAAATTCATTGAGTATGCGGGGATGAAACGACAGAGCAATACTTGCTGCTCAGGGGCTAAACATATCACACACAATAATTCATACCATTACTGAAAGAACACTGTATAATAAGAAAAGGGATAAAGACTTTGCAAACACAAAAATAAAAAAATAAAAAATTCCATGTGTATGTAAATCCATCACTTACTCGTTTGCCACAAAGGGAACAATTATCATTTGGAATGGTTATTTGTTTTACTATATATTCACAGAGAGAAATAAATAAATAAATGGAGATGAAGAGTTCAAAGGATCAGTAAAAATGCAGCAAAAAAGAAACCAAGGTCAGAAGAGTGTGTGTTGATAATATATCCGATGACTACTGCCATTTTTCTTCACTTGTTTTAATGATATGAACTGAGAAAAGAAGACATTACCCCAATTAAGCCTAACTGTAGATTAAATGACCATGTAAGGTGTAACAATTTGGAAAAAGGGGGAAAAAGAAAACAAGGAGACCAGAACAAAGCAACTTCTGAAATAATGTGCTTAAGAGCTCCCTCATCCTTCATTATCAAGCCTGAGGACAGCCCAGCTGAAAACATTCGCTAAAACTGTCTGCCTGCCTGTGTGCCTTCCACAGAGAAACGTATGGATCCAAACACTGCTGGTGAACCTCCATTAGCTCGAGTAGATCTGGGTCCCAATCACACGCATGATCTCCTTCTGCACCTTAGGCTCTTGGGTGTTGATGTTAGCATCTCCTACTTGGCCATCCTCATATCTGCGCATAGAGAGAATACTTTATATTTCTGCTTAACACCTGGTCTTGATAACGTCCCTGCCCTTTCTACTGCACTTTATTTTGGATATAACTGCCCAACTTAATGGTGCTTAAGCGCAGCTTTAATAAGGAAGACCTGTATTCATTCTTCTGCCTGCAGGGCTGCTCGTCTATTTACATCACTTCCGCATTCCCACGCTGTCAAATTAAATTCTGTTGTCATCAATCAGGCCTAATATTTTTCTTTCCCTCCTTCTGCAAGCCACTTTTACATACACTTCAAATCTTAGTGAGTTTCTGTCATTCTGCCTTTCAGACTTAGATTCATGCAATCCACTTCCTCTTCATCTTCACCTGGCCAGAGCTGCTTATCCAAGTCTCCACCTGCTTCATCTCTACCATCACTAGTGTCTAGACTCCAGGGTGTCCTGCCCTACCAGACTCTTATCCCCAAATAATTAAAAACTAAAACTCTGTATTTCATTAAATCATGTTCAGTTTTTCCAAATATAGTTTACCTTATTTCATTTTAAGATTAAGATTTAATCGAGGTGTTAAGAAAATAGGCCTTTAAAGGGAACAACTGAGGTTTGGCTTGATGCTCCTGTCTGGGGAGCAAGGAAAAATGATTTTAGGAGTTCTGACATCTTTCTGTTTTTATTCTAACCACACTCTCCATTCTGGAAATAAGAATAAGCACACACATAGCACAAGAGTTCATTTATGTTTAGCTGTCATTTGAGTTAGACTGTAAGAAATCTAAAAATTATTTTCTAACTCAGAAAACAGAGAACATATTGATAAAATCTGCTATTTGATCCGATCTTTAAATCACCTGCATCTTTACGCAGTGTAGCAGATTAAAAAACGAGAAAAAACAAAACAACATAAAAACACCAACGATGCATTCAAGAGTGACAATGACAAAATTAGATGGGTATGCCAACTCGATTTTGTAATAATTCCAAGAATTCAGTTGAAATTATAAAGGCGCTGAAAGTTACTGAAATACTTACACAAAAAAGAAGCGAGTACAGACATGGTCAGAAACCGGACACACCCAGATGTTTCCATGCTTCTGCAGATCCTTTGATGTGATAACTGTTAAAATCAGAGAACTGTGTTTTATCAAAGGAACGTTATTAGAAATTGTAAACTGTAACAACAGTGCTTCTTGTTCTGCTTTGATTGTAGTGTTGCTGTTGTTTTGGAATTATCTGATACAGCATAAAATGTATTATAGCCTAAGTGCTAAATGGCCTTATTATTCTAAGTGATGCAATCTAAATCTTTATTTTTATTGTCTCCTTTAATAATAGCAGTGATCATATTGCCATGACTTCATAGCAAGAGCAATTGCATTATAATATCTTTTAGTCTGTAATAGGACTCTATTTGTATTTTACTTTATCAAGGTTTGTGAAGTTTGAAAAGGGTTGAGTAGAAAATATCAAAAATGTGTGTATTAGTTGTTACATCATGTCACATTTAGTCTGTAGTTAATTTATTTCTTAAAAGCTATAATGATGTGACTCAGTTTAACCCATCTACCAATAATATTACGCCTCCTACATAATATTACCTTCACAAAGAGCAATACAGTTCAAGTTTCGACTCTGAAGAAACCTTGACTGGATAGGACGGCTCTGTTGAAAAGCAAACATCACTCAATTAGTTGTTACAGAAAAGGCGATGATGTAACTGAAGCATCCAAAAGACAAATAATTAATGTTTAGAAATACTGAAATTATATGGTTCGCCACAGGCAGGTTCAAGGTGACGATACAAGTGTTTAAAGCATGAAAAACGTCAAAAAATGCAAACTGCCTTTTGGAAACCAACTCTCATCTAACCATCAATGTTATTTTAAAAAGAAATCGGATCTTTTAAGAGATCAGTATAATAAAACTGACTCTTCACTGTCCCTCACCTGTGGTATAGTGTTCATGCGGTTGTAACGCTGCACTAGTTCATCTTTGGTGGGCATGCGGTGCTGTCCTTTCCCCATTCCTGCAAGAAGCAGCACACAACAAATAAAAACAGTCAGAACAACTTTACCTCAACTCAACCAATATGTGGGGAAAAAAAGAAACAAAAAACTTTCTCTGGTGAACTTTTGATGTCCTTGTCAACAGGTCCGACTTTAATATAAAATTCACTGCCCTAAATGGTACCAAATACATGCTACATGGAAAACAAGTAAAAAAACAAATATTCATTTTCAGTATTGATAAACAGTTCAAACAGTACTTGTTTTAGACTGTGCCTATAATTAAAAAAAAAGATTTGTACTTAGAAAATTAGCTGGGAAAATAAAACCAAGTAGATGTAATGTCAAAAACTGTAACATCTGTTAAGCGTTTTGCTTTCTTTTAAGAATTCCACATCCATTCTCCAAGTTAGCATATGTTAATAGCTGGCCCCCACTAGGAACACACTGTGCTGAAGTCCTTATTATTGCCAGCAAAATCTATAAGCCTTGAAACATCTTTGCAACCCTCAACTGACAAAGGCAAAGCCAGATGAAAACCAAAAAATGTGAAAACACACAAATCCAATGACAAACCTATTTTTATACAGCCACAACATGAAGCATGGCATGGCAGGTGGCACAGAAGCTCAGAGGCCCGAGACCCAGCACCCAAAAATGGAAACACAGTACAGCACAACAGGATAACATGGCAGGCACCCACAAGTGAAAATGGAGTGTTCCACGATGTCAATTAGGCCATGTGGCAAACACAAAGGCTACTCGGTGAACATGGTGGAAAAAGCAAGGGGGGTGGGGGTGGGGGCACAGGGGTCTGAATGGTGATGAACCGTTCCTACCTGAGTATCCAAAAGATATGCTGGAGATGGGGCTCAGATAGATGCCCTTTCCGTACGCTGCCCCATGCAGCTTGGGTTTGAAAAGAGCAGGAAGGAAGGGTCACTGAGCATGTGCACAGGACAGCCTTACACACACATATGTACACTTGGAAATGCTAACACATACAGTGAAATTCATCTCAGATCAACTGTACTCAAAATAGCCTGTGAATGTCAATGATTTTAAAATGGATGTGACAGTTCCCCTCAACAACCAAGCATACTAAATACACCCACACATGCAAAGTGCAAATCCAAATTCTGCAAAGAAGAAAGCGTCAAAGAGAGAGATTGTTCCAGGAATCTGAAGCAATTCATATACAGTTACACCTGCTAACTTCTTTCAACATTATGCATTAGAGATCAAGTGATACTCTTGATTTTTGTGCTTTGAATTTTTGCATAAGCGTCCAGGTATTCAAATAATACTTGCATGAAACTTGAAATGTAGACATAAATGGAAAGATGGCAAAGTACAAAGATAACTGATTATAAGGTGAGCCTTCTCTCTGCAATGTCTGCCGGGAGGAAAACAGAAGGGCCACATGTGTAACGACTGAGAGTCAAATTAAGAGGAAGAACAAAGAGCCACTTGACTGGGAATGCATGAGGGAGACAGCAGTCAGGACATTGCACATCTGGAAGAAATGAAAAGGAACAAGAGACAAGAGATTTTGTGTGATGGCTGGAGCTAAAGGTAGATTCAGTCATCCTCCTCCTCCTCCTCCTGCTGTGAAACACAATGACAGAGGAAGAGTGTCAATGCTCAAGGTGAAATAGAGAGAAGGGGGAGGCAGACGAGCACCAAAGCAAGATCAAAGATGAAGACTTCAAAAAGTTGGAGAATAAAGAAGGCATAAATGAAACACATCAGCACGATAGAGCAATCATGGCTGAAAGATCCTTGAGATTTCAGATTTAATTGTGTTTAATCTATTTTCAGGACAAGCCTGAGTCTCTCCCGAGCAGCAGTCTTTATCAGCTGTATTGTGCAAATGAGACAGTCTGTTCTCTCTGAAGATCAAATCTTTTCCCTTGTATTATTTAAGAATTATCTATGAAAGACCAGATTGATTACAACTACAACAAAATAAAAGTGAGAACAAATGTGGAAATTAATAAGAATTAAAAAAAAAATCACAAATATAATTGGGATAGGTGGTATGCCCTTCTTTCCTGGAAAACTCTACAGTTCTTATATGGTCATTTGTTCCACTTTGGTATTAACAAGTTTTCTATAAACATTTGAATGATTTATATAAAATATTTTTGAGTATATAAAGAGTAGTGACAGTTACTAACCTTTCAAAAGAGATCCCTATTCACTCTGTTGAAGGCTGTACTCACTGCCACAGAACTTGTCCTCTGCGTCCTTTAAATACAGATCTAACCTACTCAGTGCTCTAGATGGTTGACCCCAACAGGGCACACAGGCTCTCAGCTGACACCACAGCCCATTTCCTTTGTCCCACAACAGGAAGGGACATGCTGTCTGCTGTTGCCAGCAGAGAAGGCAGAAAGAGGCTGACGCTGGCAAGGAAAATCTCCTAGTGTGCCCTGCTTGCTAAAATGCCAATTGCAAAGCTGATGAAAAGGAAGCTGGCATCCATTAACTGTGAAAATGAATCAGCCGGACAGCGAGCCTGCTTTGTGCAAGGGCAGGTTTGCTGTCCGATAGGAGATGCTTCCAGCTAACTGCCAGGGTTACATACCTGCAGTTTGGTATAAGAGGCATTGACTAGTCCATTTCTCAGAACAGAGTGCCAGTTCTCTATATGGGAACCACTAGAGCAAGTGTAGAGAGGGAGAGATAAGAAGATAAAACAAATACCATGTGAATATAACAGTGTAATAGCGTGGAATCGCTTTTCTTTTTCGAATTGGCTCGATCTTTGCTGTTCAACACTGGAAAAAAATTAACAAAAATAAATATTTTCTTATCTTTTCATAAAGATCTTTGTAAAATATGTTATCACAAAATATTTAATCTTATAGTTTTTCTATTTTAAAATTCATCATTTTTCATGAACTGGGTAATTGAAGGTTATTACTGGCAAGAGAGAGCAGCAACAGGGATGAGCAACTGGATGCTGAATATACTTGCATTTATCACCATGTAAATTACTGCATAAGAGGATTTTTTTTTTTTAATTTTAAAAAGAAAGGGTTAAACAAGCTATAAATCTTTTGGTTTTTAATAATTTAACATTCTACAAAATCTACAACTTAATTCGTTAAAAGAAAAGATAACATCACAATCTTCCAGATTTATATTGGTTAATTAAGCCTTAAAACACGGGCAAGTAGTTTTTTTAAAATATTTTTAACTAATCAGCCTTTGAGCATAATTAAAAGAACAGTTCACCCCCAAATCAAATCTCTGTGTTTTTGAGCTGACTAGTGGTGCTGTTTATCCATCTGGATTGTTTTGGTGTTAGTTGATAAGTTTTGCAAATATCAGCTGTACGGATTTCACTTGAATATGATGAAGCCAGATTCTGCTGCTCAAAACACCAAAATACACGAATCTCAGCAACAACATCTATTTTCCGTAATCATGACCCAGTATAAGGTTACTTTTCTACTGATTTTTTTCAAATATATTATTTGGTGATTTGAGAACCATTAGGCAAGTGCCATTTAATTCCTTTATATGTGAGATGGTCTCTCTTTTTTTTTTTTAAAAAAGTCATGTTTCTATTTATATCAATCTAAAAAAAATTTGCAGTCAGGCTAAATTAAGCATTTGGCATTTATTGTTATCTGATTATTAAATTTCTAGTAGGAACCATCATGCAGAAAGACTGTAAGCCCTGTTGGTGAATCAGTTGTACCCTGCACGTGCCCAGATGGGTTGTGAGTATCTAAAATATTCAGCACAGCCCCATCTGCTACAGTACAAATCTGTATCTCATAGATATTGCTGGCTCCATGTGCTGGCTAAGAAAGGTGGTTTCTCAGTCCAGGAGAATGACCATTGCTCTGTGCTGTTATTTGTTATGGTTCCATAAAAATCTGCTAAAGTGGCCCCTTTCAGCAAATCCATAATGACCAGGTGTTACACTGAGACATGTTCATGTTTGCAAAGTATAGCGCTCCAAAGCTAAAGTATGCATTCATTTTAGCAGCTATGCTTGATTTGACATCAATTATTAAAAGAATTTGATTCCTCAGAAAATATTTCCCACCAGCCACACGCTTATAAATATTGTTTTCTGATACTTCAGCACAGCCTAAATGGTTTTACTTCTTAAGCATTAAAGGCTTTAAAATTTTAAATTCATTTACTGACAACATGTTAAATAATGGAAATGTAACTCACTGGAAGGCAAAAGTGCTGCCGTATAACTTCTTGGCAGTGCGAAAACGAGCTTCCTTGGCTGGGGGGCTGCTGAGCAGGAGGAACTGGTGGGAGGTGTGCATGAATTTCAGTTGCTGTTACGGTGAGATCATTGAGACGAGAGAATGTCAGAGACAAGTGGACAGGGAATGAGTACGTATCAAATTACACAATATAGCATTCAAAAATGTTTATAGAAGGGACATAAGGCAATATTGCTCTGGTTTCCTACCCTACTGAGAGGCAGCTTGACAATATGAGATCTGTTACTGGAAATAATCCTGTAGAAACATAGAGAAGAGATTCAAATATGTATATAAACTATATCGTATCATAATAGCATCGTGTTAATACTACTCACAGCAGACATCTTGACTTGTCAAAGTAAAAACAACACACCACTGAAGATGCTTCCTTTTTTTTCAAGTGTCCAAGTATCCCATGGCAATATGACAGTGAGGTGATGTAGATAATACCAGAAGGTGAAAACACACAGCACAACGGATTGTCTTTACTCACCACTGTAGCAGGGGATGGGCCAAAGGGTCTAGTTTGTCCATCTGTTTCTTAATCTCCAGATATGAACCCTGGAAAAAATGCCAAAACAAATGAGTAAGCTTTTACTTGTGATGTGAATATTAGATAAGGATATCATCTTATAGATGCAGTCCAACCACAGTAGGTAACAAGTGGGTAAACAAATGTAGCATGGAGAAGACCATGCTACCACTTTGATTAACAAAACTGCATCCATGAAGATTAAACAGCACAGTTCCTTAAATTAAAATAAAATGTGAACGGACATTGTCAGTAATCTCGATACAAAAGCCTACTTCCAAAGACATTGGGATGCTATTTTTATCTGCATTTCTTTTTCTTTTTTCTTTTTTACATGCCTTTCAACCCATTTAGAAAAAAAAAGCTACTCTACTATTATGGCCTTTCTTTCCCGCCCACCTCCTTCTTGTACCTGGGTCATTTCCCGAATGGACATTACACTATCCAGTGCTTTTTGTAGTCTTTCATAATTCTTCTTCTGTGTTCACCGGTTGAGCCAAACATCCATTGTATGCAGTAAGAGAGAGAACAACATACAGAAATCTAAAATCACTGGAGACATACAGGTCTTAGATTTAATCATTAGTTTGAAATATATGATATAGAAAAATGAATTGTAACAATAATTTTAGTTTGTTCTGATGGCAGAAGTTTGTTTTTAAGCATGCAGTATGTCTTTTTCAAATTAAATGTCATGATGGAATTAAATATGATCTTTAGAAATGTAGTGAGGATGCTGACCTTTGGATTAAAGGCAAGAGTCTTGGGGTCGTTGGGATCAACAACTGAAGGGTAAGGTTCAAATATGATGCTCTTACGAGGAGACTCCAGGGCAGCTCGACACATAGCTACAAGAAGGTCCACGACCTGGGAAGAGATGGATTATATATTTATATTTTGTGCCTTCAGTTCATGCTGATGAGTGAAATTGTGTTTTTTCCAATAACACATATTAGCTACAGGTAATCAGAATTGGATCAAAATGTTGACATTGGTATTTTTGTTCTTATCTATGTTTCAGCACTTTTATCTAATATCTAAAGGAATGGACTATAAAATCCAAATAATGTGCATTATTTGATATACTGTCGAAGTGTTGTGGTCACCTCTGCCCCGGTGGCCACTTCCTCTGCGGCTCCAGACATTACACCCAGAGTGTAGAAAGAGAACACACACAGCTCCCTTGTGCACACAGCAGGCTGCATGAATAAACAAAGTTTAAACTACACCTATTTCGAAATCTACTACCCATACACAAAAAGGTACATTGACTCACACAATCTTCCCATTTGCTTACTCTAGTATTAAGTAAGCAAGAAAATCTTCAACCAGAAATATGCATATGTATATTACTGACAGAAAAAAAAAATCATAGATCATGTTTCAAGTTACTGATATTTTTTCCACTTATATGAGGGTTCATATTTCTGCATCTCTTACTTATACATCTATGTGTTTCTCTTATTTGCCTCTGGTACCTTCAGCATGGATCCATTCTGAAAGACATGCTGTTCGTCACAAACCACGCAGTACTCATTAAGTGTGGGGATCCTCTGTTCTGAGTACTTCATTATCTGTTTGGGGGGAAAAGCAGTTTAATTCTGAATTAATTGTCACCTTCAGCACTGCCATTCAAAGGAATGCTATTTTGGCAAAGTTGTTACAATGCCATGGTTTTGGGTCCTAGAATAACATTACATTTTAGAGCTCAACAATCATTTGCACAATACTAGGAGCTAATAGAATCTACAGACTGTATGGTGTGGGTTCACACCTAACAATGATGAAATCCCCAGAAGCCATTTATAGATTACTCACCAGGTATTATTTTTTATTTTTAAGTCATTCAAACAACATGTGGTATTTTAATGCTCAGGTAATTAGTTTACTTTCTTCTTAGCTATGACTGAGACAAAATGTAGAAGTGGCTTTGTAAGTGGAATGACATCTTTTTGAGCTCTAACCTGCACTAAGAAGCCATACTCCAAGGTAGGAATGTTCTTGCAGTGGCCGCCCGCCTGGGATGAGAAAAACAATTCAATCAGCTGCCTCGTGGTAATCTGCGCTGGGGCCCTGGCCGCTGGGACAGCCACAGTCTGATGAGTCAAGTGAAGACAAAGCATTATGGGAAAGGGCGCACCAGCCATGTTACGGTAAGGGTAGGGAAAGACTCAGGTGGGTACAGTGCAGGTGGCGGGTGACTGAGAAGGGGGTCAGAGTGAATCACAGCGGATTAAGACATAAAAACAAAAACAACTTAAATTTCTTAATAACAGCATTTCACCACATACAATTTCCAGAATTACAGTACTTAAAATATTAACTTCAAACATTACGGGTTTCTACAACAGAACTTTTCTGAGTGGAAAGAAAGTAAAGTTAAGAGCCTCAGAGTTGTGGGTTAAACACTGCAACCAAAACTTGACATGTGACAGTTAAAATATATATTTACTGAGAAAGAGGGAAAGGAGTAAAATTTACACAAGTCAGCATTTTAACTGAAAGGTATTTCACATTTGGGTGTTGATTTATCGAGACTTGCTCTGACCTGGCTATTTGGTGGATAGCTGAATAGCTCTCCTTTAGGGTTCTTCATGGTACAGGAGATCGAGCGGTTCATTAAGCGCGTCACCCTCAGCTCAGGGACACTCAGCTTCCCTTTTAAAACTGTGTCTTGAATCAGAGGAAAACTTGGAGACCTGACAGAGACCAAAATACAAAGAAAGCTGTCATTCAGAGTTTCAAAGGGGATATGATTCAGAGCACAAAGGATTTAGATTTTAAGGTTAAAGAACACATTTTGGTATTACTATGATGCTGCTAACAACAAAATCTTAATTTTGAGTAATCTCATTTTAAATATCATATTATCTATAATAATATATGATCTAGACTGTAATATACTTGTCGACTATAGGCTTGGACAATTTTATAGTGACATCTTCTAAAGAAGTACACACTCTGCTCTAGTGATTCACATGTACTAACAGGTAATACTAGCTCTGACAACTGAAATCTGGCAGCAGCTCAAGTCACTAACTGTTACCTGCAAGAGCCAGTGTTGACTTCTACCATTGCTCTCAGTATATAATCAATGAACCACCTTGACGTGAGACTTGTCAAGTTTTGAGGATGTCAAGACAGGCTAGTAGTTAGAGGAGCTGACCTTCACTGAGTGGGCTGGGATTTAATCCCTATGCACCAATAACTGTCAAAGAATGTCTGAGGAAGTCAGAAGCCAAAAATTGTAGTTACCCAAAGGGGAATTTGGTTGTGCTTGTCAAAGCTTGAATTTCAGTCAGTCTTCACAATGCTGAGTCAGAGCTACCATTCCTGTTTGTCTTTTTTGCTATAGTTCACCTAATAGTTTGTAGTATTTATATGGTGTATTTATCCTGTTTATGAACGTAGGTAGAGAATGAATCATTAAACTTTAGGTGCGCACAGTATTTTATATCATGAAACCTTAAGTTGCATATGATTTATGATTTGTGCTTTCAGCTTTGTTTTTATTTTGGCAGATATGCTTATTTCCTACTGCCTAAGACTGATAACTAACTTTGATAATTAACTGGAGAAACATAGCATATTAGCACTTGCCACTACAGTCTGAATCAGCTTTGACATGTTCTCAAAAAAGTCAATGTCTTCCATCACTATGCCTATATTATGTCAGTAAATAACAAAAGTACAAACAGACTACACAGAAAGCAAACATGCATTTGTGTTGAATGAAAAAAAAAAAGAAGACAGAAATCAGAAATTAAATCTTACTCGGGATTCCAGTGTCATTTACCAATGGTGAAGCTAAAGTGTGAGAGAGATACCTACTTTGGGATGGGGGAGAAGATGCTGAGCCCGGCACGGAACTTCTTGATGGTCCCTCCGGCTTTGAACCAGCTGTGCCTCTTCTCCTGCTGGGCCTTGAGAAACTCATTACTAAGGTGCTTCCACTGCTGTGAGGTGAATGTGCTCAGGATCCTGTGATAATATGACAGTGAGGAAGGAAGACGCTAATTTTCTCTTTCAATCGGCGCCAAATATACCTTCTCATAAACTAAATATTACTATTACGTTAAACTAAGCTACTGAAACTAACTGAAATGTTTCTGCAGCTCTTGCTCACAATGGTACAGGTATAGATGTTTTTTAGGTCCCAAATTTAAGAGATGACATCACTTACTTTTTAAGTTGCAGGCCCAAGCTGAAACCTTCTTTATTTGACGGCTGGAACACTTCTACTGACGGCTCTAAATAAAGATGACTAATATTATTACACATAGTGTACAGATAGACACAAACTGTGTTTGTTTTTTCCCCCCATTCTCCCTCTTGTACGGCGCACAATGTACTCATCTCTCACACTCATTGAGTAGCACAAATACAAAGTCCCTTCCAGAAAACCAACATCCACAGTGACATCTTTACTCACCGGGTCCATCGAGATACTGAGAAAGAGAAAAGCGAAGTCTCAGAATAATTGGTTCTGTTCTGATAACTTTCCATGCCGTCGCAACTTCCTCCTGAGTCGGGCACAGACACACAAATATGCAGAGTTAGCATCCTAATTAAAGACATTTCTTGTAATATAAATAGATTATGATTTTATGATGCATTTTACTTTGCAAACTGTCAATATTAGAATAGTAATAGGCAAAATCAGAGGAGGTGTTTCCAGTGAAGACTCACATCTAAGAAACTGATGTTAATATGAAGATCGATGTCTACATCATCAATGGTTCCATACTCCCTGTTCATAAACACAACAACATGTAGAGTTAATTTATCATGAGTAATCAAAGTTATACTCAAACCAATTCACGTGGTTATACCCTGAGGGTGGTTGTTTTTTTTTCTCTTTTGGCCCAGCTAGTTATAACAGAGTGCAAGCATGTTTAATCTTATCTCTACTTAGTTATTTCTTTCAAAACTAGTCAAAATTTAAGCAGCTTGATTGCATATGTGTGTGTGTGTGTCTTACTATCTATGCTGTACCTGACAGAGATAGCACTGTCAGTGTAGATGTCTTTTACAGCCTCAATGTCTGCATCCAGTTGAGGGTGTCGATACAGGTCAGCAGCACAACTCCCCTGCAATAAGCAGCACTGGTCACAGTTATAGCAGGGAATGAATTCTCAGTGGTTCCTAATCTTATTTTCTTTTTTAATCAAACATATCCCCACACACCCCACAGTCCCATCAGATAAAATCCAAGTACACGTTACTGTTGTGTTTCAAAACAGTTTAAGTTTTCAAATTAAGCCTTAAATTAGAGATTTCTTATCAAAATGAATGATCTAACATTTGATATTGCTACAGTTTGCACACAATTGTTTATTCACTGTTTGTGTTAGTTTGCATTTGTACCAGCTTAAGGTTTCAACTAGCTGCTCAATACTTTCATACACTTATTTTAACTAATCATCCACAGTATGATTTACTATGACCTTGCAAAGCTCTGACTCAAAAATAAAATCTTTATAACACAGCAATTTTTTATATGAAACTATAGTTAATAACTTATATGGGATATCTGAACAATATGATATGGAGTGGCATTTAATCTTTATATTACAAAAATTAAAAAGCCTAAATAAAATGTACTATGTCTGTCATATATGTTCCTGATATCTAGAGTTGATATCTCTTCCCTTCAGCTGAGTGTGTAGAATAGATCACACAGTTTTGTTCTTATCTTCACTACACTGCTTTCATGTTCTCTGACTGCACTGAAACGAGCGTTAAGTCCCAGACTGGATTTACATTTCAATCAAAAGACTTGCAAGATAACCACAAAAAGGATAACTAACAGATTAAGGTCTTATATGAGAGTGAAGCAATGAACTTTGTGAGATGAGATGACACATTAAATATTTGCATCAGAAATGAATTTGACTGAGGTACTTGGGATTACTTGGGCTGTTTGGGGTTATGTAAGGTGTAAATAGTAAATGAAAATACTATGATCCTAATTTGAATAAAAACACAACATTCCCAGATCGTCACATATGGTAATATAAACACTTACACAACTTCACAAAACACAGCATCACATTCTGTAATTAATTAAAAATACATTTGGATTTTTTCCAGCACAGCATTAGAATGCAAATGTCAGTCATTTGGCCCATCGGAGAGAAACATGTCAAAAATGATTTACCACAATGCCGTGACATTTGGTCTGAATATTTACAGTTCCCAAGAGAATCACCCCAAATGATTCTGCTGACCTCTGACTTATTGTCTGCAGTTACTATTGGGTCAAAAATTCCTCCTGACATAAACTTAGCATACTGAAAAGTAGAGCTCTCTGCTCATGCATGTTAAATTGTTAAAAGATTACCTTTGTATCAACTGGGCTATAATATTACACAAAAGCACTGTACCAAAGATATGAGGCTTACTTTTTCCTTCATAACACTCTCTGTTATTACTGCTGAGGATTTAATAATGACAGAAGGCTTAAAATAAACACCATACATGTTTTTGACTTACCAACATTATCCTAACGTGAGGTGAAATTAACAAGTAATATATATTTCAAAACCTGTAAATTAACTGTGGTTTTGTTTGTGTCAATGTATTATAACATTGGGAAAAACTTTTTTTTTTTTTTAGAAAAACACATACTTTTAAATAACTAGAAATAACCACAAATAAGCACAAGTAGTAAAAACACAATGCCAATCTCCTGACAACAGATTCAACAGAGATTTTGCGATGGTAATAGTGTTTGCTGTACCTGAATGCCATATAGGAATTGTTCTGATTCGTTCTCCCCATCTGACTCCTCGTCTGTCCAACACTGTCCTTTGATGTCCTGTGGGCCCACACATTGTGAAAAAGCTATTATAGTGCAGTAGGACGAAAAAGCAACCTCTTTCTATCATCCTTTCATCTCCCACTTCCCTATTTAGACTTCCTTCGTGTGCTTCAAAATACTGCTTAAATAGCATTGCAAAGAGAGAGATGAAGGGACACGATTTATTCCCGACAGGATATTCTCTCAGTTCAACCCTTTTTAAACGAATCCTCAAATGACAATGAAAAAGGATGACTTTACAAAAATAGGATTTTATAAATAAAATGAACTCTGTTTCTTATCGTTTCCAGCAAAGCCTGAAACCCAGAGGTCCAACAGAATAAACCAGAAGAATATGTTATATTTAATACTTAGATCTAGGTTATTTAATGTTTAAATGCCTATGGAAATTATTTATTTTGTCACGTCAATATAATTTAATTTAAAGCTTTTTATATCATTAACAAAGCCAAACATTTTTTTACACCATTTTAATGATAAGTAATGATTACGCCAATAGGTTCCCAGTTGTCTTACCATTGGGTCTGCTGTTATGGCTCTCTCAGACAGGTTTGGGCCTTTGATTAGTGCCAACCATGTCAGCCTGTTTCTAGGTGGAAGGAGTGAGAACACAAAAGCTTTGATTGACAGTCTCACATTACTCCTCAGTATCACAACCTCGAAAAATACAAATATAAAATTAAAAACAAACAAAACAAAACAAAAAAATAATAAAACAAGAAACAAAGAGGCCACTGCAAGTGACGCCATGCTTTGTAAACGGTGCCCTCCTCCTCTTTTCTTTAAATCTTCTGCACTTCACCTTGCCATGTATCCTAGCAACAGCCATCTCTGCCTTCTTTCAGAGTGGCATTAATCACTGCAGAGAGAATGTGTGGGAGATATGTGCAGTACATTCAGTTCCAAGGATGTTTCCATTTTTTTGTTTGTTTGTTTTTTTTTCCAGGAATTTAACCTAAAAATATGAAAGCAGCAGAGGTTTTTATAGGCCTTACCTGTTGTAGACACAAGGCTAAAGCAGCACATTTACTTATCTCACTGCACCGTTAGACTGCGATTTATTGTTATGAGTGTGAGGAACAAATGTGAAAAAAAATATTTTTTCTGAGCTAATTTCCCCCGAGCACTAGAGTTTTAAGTAATTTTTAACGCAAGAAAACAATAGCTGCCTCAAAAGAAACAACAGTCACAATGATTGCCAAAAATATCGAAATGATCCAGTCGCTCCCTTCTGTTAGATATGTAAATAATGCACTGCTGAAAATTACAATTTACATAGTCCAGCCCACATCAAACAATAAAATGAATGAAAAAATTAACAAAATAGAAAATGATCTAGGAGGGGTGTAAAATACGGCAAGGTGACAACATAGCTTAGCAGTACGAGACTGAATGCCTTGAAAAAGACAAAGACAAAAAAGAACAGACATACACAAAGCCATTCATGGGATATATAGGTCAGTATAGTAAAAAGGATACCAATTTTTCATGTCTTCTTTGACAAGGCCTATTTCAGTATGTCTACATGAAAATTATGGGTATCTGTTTTTGTGAGTCTGTCATGATCATGCTCTTCTCATTGTTGTAAAACACCCTTTCTTACAACAATAGCACACAAGTAAATTCTCATTAAACATTGCTACTCTCAAAACCATATCTTCTTCTTTAGCTTCTTCTCTTTTCTCTATATGCCTGCTGCCTTGCTGTTCTCAACCGTGCTAGCATCTACATCCTCCCAGCTCCCTAACCGCCATTCCTGGAGCCTCTGTCGTCTCACATGCCAATAGTTACTGACACAGCGCCCACCCCCACACAAACACACATTTAGCCGTCCCCATTCCTCCTTTTGATAACTATTTAGCTTAAACACAGAGGCAGTCAGGCGTATTTTCCCCTCCCCCCATGCTCTGGAACCCCCCCACCTACCCCATCCATCCACACTTACCTCCACAGAGGATGGAGACTGGGATGCTGTCCTTGCCTCAGCTTTTCTCCCTCTTAAAGGGCACACCTGCCTCTCTCTCGGCGGCTGCTTTCCACTGAAATGATAGATGACAATAAGTCCTTTCAAATAAAACCAAACCAGAGCCACAATCCTAAATTCTGAAGTGTCTATTTCTCAATGCTTGTGGTGTGAGTCCGTAGGCAAGCCAGCTAGTGTGTGTGTGTGTGTGTGTAAGAGCCTATGTGTTTATCTATTACAGATCTCTGCTCTTACTGCTCTCTTATATTTTGCCTGACAACACTGAGGTGTCTGAGCATGCTCAGTGAGACTAGGCAAGCCAGTCATGTGACCTGCAGCTGACTGCACTGCTGCTGAGAAATAAGGGGGAAAAATGGCTCTGCATGTGTATGCATCTGCATGTGTGTTTGCATGTGGTGTGCGGTTGCATAAGTCAGTGTCCATTAGTGTGCTCTTTTACTTTGGAGGCAGCTTTTGGTTGATATTTTAATGCTTCACGACTTGTTTAAATCTATTTAACATAAAAATAGTATAATTATACCACAAGCTACATTTGCAATGTATACTACATAGCATGCAGTTACATGCAATAAACATTTCATGCAACATAATATACTAACACTCCAATTATGTTTTAAAAAGTGACTTATATTATATTAACATTATAAGAAAATAATTGTTCCCATCTCCAAAATAGACTCACTTGCATGTGTGAGACAATGGCCCTTCAGCTAATCAGTCTTTAACCTCTTTATCTCCAGGTATCTATTTAAGAACTGACCTGAAGAATGGGAAGATTAATGGACAGGTGTCCATCCACTTGCCTGTTGTGAGGCTGTAGTCTGGACAGACATGCTTGGGACAGCCCCTTACCCACCCAATTGCTAGGTATTGGATAAGATAAAGGCAGATGCACAGATGATCTGCTGAAAGAGTGTGATTGTTTACACCTGAGTTTGCTGAGTGTCTTGGAAAGCTGCTTTTTGATTGGTATTTATCCTCATTTTAGTTTTTTTATTAGTGTATTCTTGTTTTTTCCCGATTACTGCACTATAGAGGCTGGTTAAAAACAATATTTTGTTTCAACCTGTGCATTTCTGTAAATACCATGTGAAATGACAATAAACTTGAATCTTGATCTGCTGTGGTGACCTCTAAAGGAACCAGCTGCCAGAAGAAGAAAATAAGACATTTATTTGTCCCACAATAATGCAAACTAAAGGGCACTGACTCCAATGAAACACTATAAATATGGGTTTTGATGTCATTCACAGTGATTTCATCAGCTTACAGAGTTTAGACTTTTTGGTACTTTATTTGTGAAGCTAAGAAGTCAATCTAAATATTCTAAATTACATATGCAGACTTATTTAGACAAGAGGTTGCCAAATTAAGGGAATCGCTTTTGATTAAAGTCTACAAAAGAAAACTGCACACATGAACCCTTTGTCTGTTTGTACATTTTTCTAATATTTCAGTTTAGGGTGGAAGTTTCTGTTGGTTTTTTTAAAAACAAGCTTTCTAACCCTTACTGAGCAGCCATTTTCCAGACAGCAGCTATATTTTTCTTCATTAGCGTTTAGTCTGCTATGATGACTAGTACAGAGGAGTCCAAATTCATCCGTCTGATCTTATTCTAAAGAGCTATATCACAGTGCAATATAAAGTGGACGAAGGAAATGAACAGAAGTTTGTCAAGCTTGTCAACCTAGTTGCCTGCACAAAAGGTTACCAGGTTACCAACAGCTAACACTGGGCAATAGGCCACACTTTGAAAACTCCGTCTTTAGTCTAGGTCATTATCTTTACTCCATTTTCAGCATAATCAGATTGCTAAAACTGCGACCACACCATCACTATTCTATTTGGGGTTAGGAGAAAAAAGACACAATACCATGTTTTGGTGATGGATATATGTATGTATTCACTTCCATACATATATACGTATATATAGATATGTGTTTGTAATAACATAATGTAAAACATGTTGTTGTTTTTTTCATTTTGTAAATGAGCTCAATATTTTAAAGCAAATAATATTAAACAGTATCAACTGATTTTTATCTGTGGTTCCAAGTACTTCACATTCTGTTTTATTTTGGTAGCACTGGTGGAGGCAGTTTTACTAGAGCAGTATTAGCAGCATTAAGGTGTTCTATCTGCTCATCTCTGAGACTTATCTGAGCATATTCTCATACTGTCTTACTGTACAACATGGCACAGGCTTTAGCAGCAATTAATGCTGACTGACAGCCAAGAGCTTGGGCAGTGAACAAAGAGACTGAACAGCAGGTCTGTTCCTCACCTGGAAAGGTGTGTCAACTGGCCTTGGACGCTGGAGTAGATGGGGTCCAAGTAAAGGAAGTCAGCAATCAGAGGGACAGCAACATGGGCAGTGGGAGTAGCAGTGCTACCACAACTGTTAACAGGTGAGTTAAATATGTAACATGGTAAAAGGGGGTACACCTGCAGTGGGAAGTGCAGGCTTTTGTAGCAGTGCAAAAAAATAGCATCTGTGTTTTATTGTTGTTGTAAACTACATGTTTAGGATTATCTGCAGGTTTTGTTGCAGAGCTTAAACATTTTGTTCACTGCAGTTAAAATGTATTCGCGCCTGTGTCAAGGATTTACTTTCGGCAACCAGATAATTAATCACTGTGGCAAGCATTTTTTTTTCATAGTTATGTACTGTATGCAAGGCACAAATCCGTGTTATGTGTATTTATTGCCAAGTGGTAAAACGTAAATGTATACCCCCCCCCCCCCCCCCCCCCCACCCCCAAAAAGTTTACATTCTCTCTTTCTCTCTAACACAGGAAGGTTTTTAATGTAGTCCAGTGGCTTTTAAAAGTTTTATGACATTCACAACTTCAGAAGCAGTTTATGCCTAACACATTCTATCAACTTTTACCAATTAAAAATCAATCCAATTTGAATGTTATTATTTTCTTTCCTTATTTCTCCAAAAAATGTTTTTTATCTTAATTTTATGTCATATATTTACCTTGGTCATCGTTACCCCACCTGCTTCAACCGTGGGGGACAAGCCACTGTTTGGGGATGCCTGCTACGGATATGATTTAAAGTTAAAAATAATAATTTAAATAAGGCGCAAATAATATTTACATAACATAACAAATAATCGAAGTTAATGTTTATATTTTAAGAGAACGTATTTTGACAATATTCAATATTAAGTAACAAAATGCACATACTTATATAACTGACCATAACCAGACTGCTGTATCGTTTTTTATCGCTAGATGGAGTTAGAGTCTATAAAGAATTTCCGAGGCCCACGTTAGATTTTTCTGTCTACTGCTGAATGATTGGGAACTTACAAAATACAGCAGGGGCACTAAAAAGCATTTGGGTCTCTTTTTTCTTTCTTTCTATTAACAGTCTTTCATCAACTAAGTTTAACATAAAAAATATATGATGACAGCACACAAGTCGGTTACCGTATACAGCACGTCTAATGATGCTTCCCATGTTACACTAAGCAGCAGATGGTTAGCACGTCCAGGCACTAATGAAGCCAAAAGACAACAAGTAATATTTAATTCATTTAAATACTACGGGGCCTGTAAACGGAGACTGAATGCCGATGTTAAGCAAACTACTGCATTTTTCATCTTCCTCACTTTTATTCGGGAAAGCCACACATAGTCACATGTCCAGGTCCTCACGCGTCCCAACCACTCTGTATCCTTCCGCGCTTTTTTTTATTTACCACTTCCTGGCTTTCAAAAGGCGTAAACCCGATATAAAAGTGAAATAAATCTTCCTTTTTCGTGTTCTTGATGCTATAATGGTCGCAGCGATTGATATAAGACTCTAAAGACCCCCTTTCCCTTTTTACACGTTCTCTCGGATGGATATCGTAGCATCCCTAGAAAGTAGTGCCATAGCTTGAGGTTCTAAAGAGATCACCTTGAGCTGAGCTCAGTGATACGCCAGTCACATCGGTTCAACAGCTACTAAAGGTGGGTATCCTCAACAGGGGGTTCAGCTGCATTGTCTGTCGATCCATCGGACGTGTCACAGCTTTTAAAACCTGTAAGACTTTTATTTTCAGTAGCTATTTTTTACACTCTGGTAAGATTACCGAGTAACTCTGCGTGTTGCTCACCGACATGTGGTTTCCTGTCTTTCTCATTTACCGGTATTTTAATTGATTACTATTTTAAAGCCTCAAAATGTAACAGTGTTAATACAGCTAGATGAATACAGTCGACTTAGATCAGCCATTTTAAACCCCTCATATGCGGACTTAGAATGCTTTTAACAGCCTTGTGGCAGTGCATTTAATAAACGGATAAACCGAGGGAATGTATGTGTAAATTGAGCAGCTGCTTATATTACAAACTCTCAAAAAGTAGCAGTATTGTTTTTGTAGCCAACCCAGAAAATGTATGCATACCAGTAACATTTTATTTCATTCGCGTGAAACGTTGTAGAATCGCTTCCTGTTGCCTCTTGACGTGGGTGTGGTCCCTCCGTCTTTTCGGCTTCCCATTGGTCAATCTCCGTGATGCGTCTAGCTCAGGAAAATGTGACGCAGGATGAGAACGTGACCTTTAGCGCATCGTCTTTACTATAACTTGATGCATTTTTATAAAACACTGAAGCTTTATAGCTGATGTAGCTTTTAAATAATGAAAAAAATCTAGTTAATTTCATTGTTGGTAATGTAATGATACTTAATTAAAGAATTGCGTGGTATGTGTTCTCCTTTTCCTCCGTGTGCCCGTTACTGCTAAGCTAAACTCATCACGATGCGCATCTTCATCCTTTAATTCATCAGTCTTTCCTCTCTTAAGTAAATGCCGGCCACGTTAGATGTTGTGTATGGCATGACCGTCCTGTAGATCTAGTTTGAAATATGGGTTTTGTTTGACTACAGTAATTTTCCGCAGTGGTGGAAGGCCTTATTGACACTAGATACATAGGAATGAAGGCAGGTCTCATCCTGCCAGGTATGTGAACACTTCTTTTTTTCCACAAAAAGAAGTCTTTTAGCTGAATTTTTAAACTGCAGTTTGATATCCTTAATAATTGTGAAATACACCTCGTGCATATGCTTTATTTTCCGAAATGCAGTTATTTGTATAACACTAATTGTCATTGATATGACCTTCCTGGGCAAATAAGCTGTTTACAAAATGAAGTCTCATTTAGTCTGTGAAGGTTCTCAGTCATCCAGGTCATCGTAGTCAAAGGAGCTTGCAAAGAAAAGCGTCTGGACTTCTTTAGTCTCAAGTCTCATTTACAAGAGCCCAACCAAATCAGTTTGTCAGGCAACTGACTGAGTTCTGTTGAAGTGATTAACTCCACAAGAGAACCTTGAGTGTCTTTGCCACTTAAAGCTAGACTGAAAGCACAGAACTCTAGAGGCACTGTTGTAATTATTTTCTCCCATAAAGGCAGAGTAACCCAAGTTAAATTGAGCCTGTGAACTTAAACTTCAGACTCTAGAACTTTTTTTTTATTTTTTATCAACAAATACCTCAACAGAAGGTTCTGTGTGACAAACATCTGGGTCATCACTTAGTAATTTTCTGCTTTTGAAAGCATTGTAAAGGGCACCTATCTGTTTACCAAGACCAGTGTGAGTCGTGGATGCCACCTGCTGCTACAGTTAATGAATAAAACTACAATTTCCTCTTCTAGTAGGAACTCCTGTCCTTGACCTGCTGTTTTGATAAGAAAGTTTAGCTTTAGCAAAGCTGGTGGTCAGTGTATTAATCTGGACCAAACAGCTGTTGGTCTCTCTACTGTAGATGTATGTTTGCTAATGCCGCATGGAGCCAACTCCACCATTATGAGTATTCCTCTGCCACCACCTGACAAAATGGTCACTCTAAAGGTACACACTACCCTAAATAAAGTTTGTAATAATCTGTAGATTCTAACAACCATCATGTATTCTGAGGATTAGCTTTCTGCCACTTGACTTGCCATGTTGTGTTATTATTAGCCAAAAATCCATTTTTAGACTCGGGGCTACCCTAGCCTGGTAGCAACACTGGTGTCAGATCTGACACCAGAAGTCAGAATACAGAAGTCTCATGTATGTCGGTTGTATTAGATCGTGGTGACTGTCTAGTCACTGTGGGTGCTCTTCATATCCTTTATCCTCATTGAATGGATTTACTCTTGAGCTCCTGGGAATGTTGCACACATGCACGCACGTTGCTGCCGCACTCAGTTCTGCTGTAGCAAGGAGAAGTTTGTTCGCTGGCATTGGAAGCTCAAGCACACTGGGGTGGCTATGGAGGTCATTTGTGTTAACATGCTTTGTCCCCAAGAAGAACAGGAAGATCTACTGGGGGTATGTAGTGTAACCTGCAAATGGTGCCTTGGTTGAGAGAGTGTGGAGGATTGAAACCATTCAAGAGCCACCTTGGATTAGCCCAGTGTTACATCACATGCTTAGCAGGTCATACAAAATGTTATGTCGCCCTGGCAGGAATGCTACTGTAACTGCTTATGATTGCACAGCTGTTTTCATAGATAAGTTGGATAAGAAATGGTTTAGAAAGACGTGATAAGATGGTGAGACAATATGTTACAAAAGTATATGTCTTACAAAATGATTATCAGCACTCTGCTCTTAGCTGGTCCTGTATCTGTGTCAGGGTTGCTGTAGCTGCTGCTGGTCTGTGACTACTGTCCACTAGGTATCCGGGGTTCAGAGATGCCTCTTTATGTAGTCATTGTGTTTCTCTATAACAACAAGGAGCATGCAAGCTGGAACAATGCATGTTCTTTGGCCAGTCTCATTCCTTCTGGTCCAAAAATAACACTTCACTTGAGGATACAGGCAGTATGTGAGTGTGAGAGGACATTTCTCCTGAACTGCAAAAGACACATGCAGATAATTCTGTGTATTTGCAGAAGAAAATCTTATCAGATCCCTATTTTATGACAGTAATGATGAGACATTCAGCACATTTTTGGTTGATGCACATTTGAAATCCCCAACCTCAACAAGCAAGGGTAAGCTAGCAATTCTGTCACTAGAAGCAAGCCTGTAGTTTTATTACTATTCCTACTCCTAGATACAGCTATGTGGTTTTTTTTTTTTTTTTTTTTTTTTTTTTTTTTTTTTTTTTTGGCCAACTATGACTGTTTGTGTGTCCTGGAGACACATTATGTAGTGGGAACTACAGCAACAGGGCTTTTGAGCACTTTGGCAAGGGTCAGTATATCTGTCTGTGGAAAGCTTTTTAACACAGTAGCTTTCCAGAGATGCAAGGAACAGCCTAGTAAATATAGAAGGCTTTACATGTGTGCCCACGTGTAGCACCAAGACTGGCTGTATGGTGCAGAGAGGCCTATGGGCCTGCCCAGCTTGACGTTTCTGTCACAGTTCTAAATTTTTTATTTTATTTTTTAATGCATCTCTTTTCAAGTGAATTCTCTCTATCTGTTGTATAAATACAGAATTTTCCTTTTTTGGAGGGGGAGTTGGTTTTGGACATATTTGTAGTCGTCTAACAAACATCTTCTGTAGGAAGTTGCATAAAACTTCATTTCCACATTTCCTTCTAAATGTCTTTAAAGTTCAATACAGTCCAACATTGCAAAACTGAAGAGGTTTAACGTTAAAGATGTAACATTCAAATTAGACTGTAGAAAAGAGTGACAATGATGGCATTGCATCTAGATGTTGCATTTTTCTCAGATGTTTTGATTGTCTGATTGTCATCGGCTGTGTTTGTTCGACATCATGCTATTGTACTATTTAATCCATTTTGTTAAAGTCGTTTTATTGCTTTTTGGGTCACACCAGGAAATCATTTAAAAACAGCATGCTGCAGTAGCTAGCATGATTACAGGCTCCTTTTGCCCCCTCTGAGATTTTTCCTTGTGGTTCAGCCCACTGAAGGGTTGAGTGTGCTGCAGTAGTGTGACTGAGCTCACGTACAACATTAGTCTGCCTCATTGATGGAAATGTTACATCACCAGTTAGCAGGCTGCTGGCAGTGAGGTTCTGTCTGGAATCCCCCACCATGATGCATTTGCATTTAGGATGTTATGAGTAAGAGAAAGTCAGACCACTACCACGTGTCTGCAGTAAATCTTCCACTGAGAAATTACCACAAAGATGGCTTTGGCTTCAGTTGTAGCTGCAGCATCTAAAAATTGTCTGTGTTTTCCAGATTTTTTATTTTTTATTTTTTTGCATTAGCCTTTGTATCCTGTTCTGTGTATATTGGTAGGGAATTAAGACTGGTACTAAAGGTGGCTTTTAGTGACTTGTCAGCCTGTTGCTTTGATTAAAAAAAAAAACATAAAATAAACCCTTCAAATCTACTTAGAAGTGAAGTTAATCAAATCTGATTAATTTTGCTGTCTGTAAAACCAGCCTATTAAATGAAATATTTGTTTTAGTTGTGTAACCACAGCAACCAGAGCCCTAAAAGAAGCTGCACTCATAATCACTATAGATAAGTAATGTTACACCCTGCTGAGACATGCCTACCTTGTTGGATTAAGCATGATACAATGCTCATTGATACAGTACCTCTCATAACTCTGATTCGTAGGCTGAAAGGAAGGGAGTGTCCCAGCCACACATAAAAGTTCCCTGTGTGCAACTGACTATATTGAGTCACTTCCCACTGCACAGGATTTTAGGTAATCTCTGTTCTATACAGCCTTGTGTTTTACAACTAGAAAAGAGTGATGGTTTCATGTTGAAAGTACAGAAATTCCAACCTTCTAGTTGAGATGTGACTGTTGGCATCGGTGACTCAGCAAGAAGGGTGGGTGGTCTAGCAGCTCAATGGGCTGTACTACTCTGTATAAGCCTTAGCATGTCCTCTAGCGCTACAGATCAACGTTAATATATTTCCTGTTCGTTTTTAAGCTGTTCCAAAGAGGTTGGAGTTATTTTCCTTAATTATTGAAGCGTGAAACATTCATATCCTCAAATTCAAGATAGTCTTGTGCAAATTCTGTGCTCACAATAACCCAGTGCAATATTTAGATTTCATAAGGTGAGTGAGTGAGCTGTCCGTCCGTCTGTCCGTCTGTCTTAGCACTACCATGGTTCAGTTTTCCCCTTATGGCAAACTGAGCCATGACTTGTGTATATCATGACACATTTTGTTGGACTTGCGCAGTCTAATACAAAGGTATACAAAAAGGGCTTAGACTGTTAACAGTCTTACTGTTACTCTATGATATAAACTAGCCTAACTAATAGCTATCCTGTTTTACAACACAAATGCAGGTATGTGGATGATGCTTTCAGTGGAATCCAACAACCTCAGTAATAGATTAATTTTATATATTTTTTTTTTCTCTTTCCTGTTTAGGACTTCTCCAGTTGCACCAGGAATCACCATGCCTCAGTTAAAAGGAGATATGGGCTCGGCCTTCATCCAGACACAGCAGCTCTATGCTGCTACAGCCGACACTTTCCTGGAACACATGTGCCTGCTGGATATCGACTCAGAGCCCATCACTGCGCGCAACACTGGAATTATCTGCACCATTGGTTGGTCCAACCTACCTTTTTTTTTTTTTTTTTTTTTTTTTTTTTTTTCTTTTAACTTGTACTCACACAATAATAGATGTGGAACGAAGCTCTTTGTACATTTAAAAGAGAACATCTGTTTTTAAAGCCGCTGTTGTAGGGGCAGCTTAAAAGCTAAGACACTGCATTTCTGGAGATTTAGTTTTTGGTTTTGTGGTGCAAACGTTGCAACGTTTGGTTAAGTTTTCTGTTCACACCATTGAGTCTTCATACAGTACCGTATCTTTTAACAAAATAAGATCTGTTTGGAATTTTACATTTTGGACTTTAGTTTGTACACAATGACTTGTTCCTCCCTGCTAGTAAACGGTATCAAAATCCTAAATGTTAGAATTTTCAATAACTCTGTGCAGGGCCAGCCTCTCGATCTGTGGACATGCTGAAGGAGATGATCAAGTCTGGAATGAACATTGCTCGCTTAAACTTCTCCCATGGCACACATGAGGTGGGTCTTCCTACAACTCGGTCCGCTATGTAAATGTCTTGGGCAATGGCAGTTTACATTTCAGACAGTTAAATCAAATTTTATCTGAGCTGATGGTTTCTTCAAATATAGTTCTTTGTTTGTTTTTAAAGGTGTTGCAGATTCTGAAAATTCAGTGTAGAAATCATTAATAATTTTCTTTGAAATTTTTTTTTTTAACATACTTGACTTTAATATATTCTTGGACTGAGTAGATCTAGCTGTTTCACAAAGAATCAATGTAACTGTAGATTTGAAAATGGAAAACGAAATCAAAGCTTTGCTGTTTTGCAGTGCTAGAAAAGCAAGCAGCAACACCTGGCTTTGTTTTGGGGGTTTTTTTCCAGCTGGCAAAACCATAATGGTTTTCTCATAGTGGTTGTGGTGTAACGCTGAAAGTCAGCCAATGTGATTACCTGCCACTTAAGTTATTATTGAAAGCTCCGGTTACCCAGGTAGGCAGCATAAGCCGTGGGCAGGCAGTAGCTGTTTATAAAACCACAAACGATACACTGCTAGTTAATTAGCATGCACTAAGGTGCAAAGCTGGATGTGTTTAATTTTCTTATAGCATTTCCCACAGCTCTGTAGCAAATGTTGGCCAGCATTGAGAAGTAGCAAGATTTCTGGGGGAAAAAGTGCACCTACATTCTTTATCTTCCTTTAAGATATAACAATGTATTTGTTTGTTTGCACTCCTGCTTGTGCTAGGATTTAGTTTCATTATTGGCGTACTACTTTTCATCATCTACTTGACTGAGGAATTTCCTTTTGAGAAACGCTACACTCAAACTTATCATACATGGCACAGTATCAGAAGGTGTCTGTCATAATCAAGTGTAACCTGTGTTTAAGGACGCACACAGTGGCATGTCACCCGTCCAGTTATTAACCGTGACAGCTTTATAGCCAAATACACACTTAAAAATGCAAGCCCATGTCAGTCCATGCTTCATGAACTCCTGTCTCAGGAAAACAAGACAGGAGGACGGTGCACCCCGCCCACCATCCGTTTGACCCACTGCCCTCTGACGGCGCGTCAGGTCTATCAGTTCCCACACTTCCATATTCACAAAGGGCTTCTTCCTCTGAGCCATTTGGACTGTAAACAAGCATCCCCCCTTCCCCAACCAACACACACCCCACTCCTGCCCACCCACTTTACTAATCTGAGCCATGGATTGAGTAACCCCCATCCCTCAGGCCACTCATTTAAAAATAAATAAGTTTTTTTTTTTTTTTCTCCACTACTTCCAAGCACTTTGCAACTTGGTAGTATACATTTCTCCTGTTTGCTATTTATTCATGCTACCAACTATTTATATTTTATTCCACCACAGTGGAGCTCCCAAAATTTCGTTGTACGTGTACAATGACAATAAAGGGCTATTCTATTCTCTATTCTAACCCCATGATGATAACGTATAATTATGACCCAGTTTATAGTCATGTGAGTTGTATTTTTATCTGTTAATTGTCTGGCGTTACTTTTATGTCTGCTTTGTAAAACCTTTATCTGAGAATAAATGCATAAAGTAGTATTGCTCTTTAACATGTTTGCAGTCCAAGATGGAATAGAAAGAGGTTGTTAGGGACAGTTTTGACTGAAAGAAATAGTTGGGGTTGACATCTGGGGAAGAGTATTTACTGGAAATATTAACATATTGACTTCTTCCTTGCTTTACAGTATCATGCACAAACAATCAAGAACGTTCGTGAGGCATGTGAGAGCTTTGAGCCTGGCAGCATCCAGTACAGGCCTATTGGCATTGCTCTGGACACCAAGGGCCCAGAGATCAGGACTGGCCTCATTAAGGGAGTGAGTTCAGCTCCACTTGTTCTTTACGAAGCTTCAGTAGAATAAAACCCAACCAGAAAGAACAATAACTTATGTGATGATTGTGTTAATGATTTGACAGAGTGGTACTGCTGAGGTGGAGCTGGTCAAAGGCAACATGATCAAGCTTACCTTAGATGATGCTTACCAGGAGAACTGCAGTGAGGACATTCTCTGGCTTGATTACAAGAACATTACCAAAGTTGTTGAAGTTGGCAGCAAGGTCTACATTGACGATGGACTCATATCCCTGCAAGTCAAGGAGATTGGTGAGTAAAAGCCAGGCCATGATAAATGAGGCCAGCCTCAAAGTCTCTTCTTCTGATCTATTATAATATTTAAAAAAATACTTATGTTTATTTTTCACCTCCAAAGGCACTGATTTCCTCAGTTGTGAGATCGAGAATGGTGGCACCTTGGGAAGTAAGAAGGGAGTGAACCTCCCCGGTGCTGCTGTAGACCTGCCAGCTGTTTCTGATAAGGACATCCAAGACCTGCAGTTTGGTGTGCAGCAGGGAGTCGACATGGTCTTTGCCTCTTTCATTCGCAAAGCGGATGATGTGCATGCTGTCCGCGCAGTGCTAGGAGAGAAGGGCAAAAACATTAAGATCATCAGCAAGCTTGAGAACCATGAAGGTGTACGCAGGTGTGTGGAAATGGCTTGCTATATCAACATCTTTTATTTAAATGATGGTGTATTGTAGAGAAGAAATAAAAGATTAAGCTGAAACCTTTTTTTTAAAGGGCTTTAAAGTGGTCTTTATGAGTGTATGTTTATGCCATAGTCCTGACAATATATCATAACAAATGGTTGCACTTGATGAATTTGATAAGCTGGAATTTTTGTACCCGTTTTGCAGATTTGATGAGATCATGGAGGCCAGCGACGGTATCATGGTTGCCCGAGGTGACCTGGGTATTGAGATCCCCACAGAAAAGGTCTTCCTTGCCCAGAAAATGATGATCGGTCGCTGCAACAAAGCTGGCAAGCCAATCACCTGTGCCACTCAGGTCAGACAACAGTAAAGAAAATGTTGCATTTCCTCCTAGCACATCTAGTTTGCTGAGTACTCGGTGTACTAATCATCCTGTCGGCCTAAATGTGTTCAGCTACGTAAATTTTAACCAGACTGGTTTTATTTTCCTAAATTATTCAGATGTTGGAGAGCATGATCAAGAAGCCTAGACCCACTCGTGCTGAGGGCAGTGATGTAGCCAACGCAGTGCTGGATGGAGCCGACTGCATTATGCTCAGTGGAGAGACTGCCAAGGGAGACTATCCTCTGGAGGCAGTGCGCACACAGCACATGGTGAGTTAATGTATAATAACAATATCAAAAGATGGGGAAAATATCTCAAATTAGGCCATAAAGAACTGTAATTTAAAGTAATGATTTTGTGATTTGATTGCATGAATTACAATTATAAATTGGAAAAGATTATAGCTACTGGGTGGTTATGCTTTCATTCTTTCCCTTTTTTCCCCTTTCAATTTTTTTTTTGTGTTCACTTTCATGCCCATTGGCATAAACTTTTTACTTTGTCACTTGGTGAAACTTTAAGATGTCAGCCGACATCATCAATATACAAATGAACCATGTTAAAATTCTCAGTTGGGATAATTGACAAAATCCCAGTGATAATTCCGTCTGTTTGGCATTTTAAATAACTCTGACATTGCATGATTTCCAAATCATAATGCATGTTGCCTGAACCCCTTCATCTAACACATTGGCTGTTACTGCTATTGTTTACTAGTTACTAAAGTTGCTATGATTTCAGGGAAATCTGTGGAACTTTGGTAGCTGTTAAATAATTCATAGTGCAAATCACTTGTATTCCAGAAAGAGAGAAAAAAAGTGGCTGCTGGAAAAGGGAACAGAAAAAGCATTTTTAAATGATGCTACACTCAATGACCTGATTAACAAAGGACTGTGGAGATTCCTTAAAATTTGCACACTGTATACCCACATTTGTGTTGTTTAGTTAGGGACAGTCTGAATGAAGTACAATAAAAGTAAAGCACCTTTGATGAAGTCTTAGACCCCATAGAAATTTGCTCTAAAGTATGCACTTAATGCTGTGTTCATTGTTCATGCCTTTTTTTGGCTTACTGCAACTGTTCACAGCTACTCTGCAATAGAGATGCAGTGACTCAGCAGTCCTGCAGATCTTAGTTTTGAACTTGCTGCCCCCACAGTGAAGTTGGAAGGAATGCTTTAGAATCTTATGTACAGTACAGCCTCTTAATAGCCTCTGTTTATTTAAATAAAACACTTATTTAGTAAGGAAAATAAAACTAACCTCTTCTAAGCCTCTGCTAAAAGTTATTTCTGTATGGTTCCTCTTTAGTCCTCCTGGCTGCCCTTAAGTTTCTTCAGCTTTTTGTGCAGTTTGTTTTGACTCAGTGTTTGTCATTTGTTTTTAACCCAGTAGCTTCTTTAGGACATATTTGTGATTTAATGTTTTAGATAATTTAATTTAAAATTAATATGCAGTTCACTGTATGTCATATTTGATATCATGTAAAAGTTTTTGTAATTTAATCTTGACATTCCCCTTTTTCCCCACTTACTGCACACCTAAATTCTTATATTGCCTTTCATTTCTTTTCTTTTTTTTCTTTTTTTTAAAACCTCCTTCACTAACTTTTTTTTTTTTTTTTTTTTCCCCTGTTTTTCATCTTCCTTAATTTGTTTTCCTTTTCTTGTCACTTATTCTTGCTTTACAACTGTTTGCCTGGTTTGAAAACTTTCTTCGATGCATCTTGCCCTCACTTGTGCCAGATTGCTCGTGAAGCCGAGGCAGCCATGTTCCATCGGCAGGTGTTTGAGGACCTGCGTCGTTCCACACCGCACTGCAAAGACCCTGCTGAGGCCATTGCAATCGGTGCTGTGGAGGCCTCCTTTAAGAGCTTGGCCTCTGCGATCATTGTGCTCACAGGCTCTGGAAGGTAGGCAGGTTATCTGGTCTGCCAGTTGGTGGAGGTCACTAATAACTGTATTTAAGGAGTCTGAGAGGCAGCGTAGGGCCAGGCAGGGACTTTCCAAGGGAACAACTGGGAGAGCTGGCAAACATAACTAGACTCATGGTTGGATGTTAAGAAGTTCTATAGAAGCAGTTAAATGCTTGTGTGGGGACCCTAAAGAAAAAAGACAACATATCCCCAACCCTATTACTCAATGTTCTTCTTCACTGATTTGTGTGTGTGTGTGTGTGTGTGTGTGTGTGTGTGTGTGTGTGAACATCTTCATTGGCTACATTAGCCATCCTTGTTTAACCAGGAGTCTAGCTACACATTTGCCAGTTAATCCCATTGGTGTGAGTAGCTCATTATATAGTGTGTGATTGAGAGTAACCCCTCCCCAACCCTTCCCTTCGGGGTTCAGATAGCACGAGAGGCCGAGGCAGCCACCTTCCACAGAAAGCTGTTTGTGGAGCTGAGGAGACACTCGCAGCTGACCAGAGATCCTACAGAAGCAGTAGCTGTTGGAGCTGTTGAGTCATCCTTCAAATGCTGTGCTAGTGCCATTATTGTTCTCACTAAGACTGGAAGGTAAGGAAAAGTGGAATAGAGGTGACATGATTCGGGTCCGCAGGTAAGGTGTCGCCAAACGTGTGCTCGCCCATTTAACCCAGCTCCTCCGTCTTCCTCAAACACCTAATGTACTTGTGAAAATCCCCATCCTTCTAGTGTGTGTGTGTGTGTGTGTGTGTGTGTGTGTGTGATAACAGTAACTAATTTTATAAAAAATGAGACGGTTATGTCATTAGCCCAGGTGCCCATCTTTTAGACTCTTGTCATTTATAGTTTTGTGAAATTTTAGTTTGGATTGTTGTATTGGCTCAAAATGTTTGAGAACTTGTGACAAAAATATTATTTTAAAACCATAACTTATTTACACACTATGGTGTAAATATGCAGATTTTAAAAAATTGCCAGCATTTTTCTCTTATCATTATTAGCTGTACAGCAGCTGGTTTATTCAGAGAACGCCAAGTTCACGTTTAACAAAGTGATCCTTTAACAATCTTTGCTATTAGAGGATCACTTGGTCTTTAACCGTGGACATCTTGGGCTACTGACAGTGACTTTAAACCTCTGCATATCGATGCTAAAACATAAGTGTTGTCACTTATTTTGGGCTACTCTGACCACTCACTATGGAAATGTTAGAGACTCTGGTTGCTTCCCTTGCCTCTCATACCTGTTGGGAGCAGAACACTGAGAAATAGAAATGAGCCAGACTATCTGAGAACACTTGTGTGTGTGTGTGGTGGATTATTAATTGCACTGAATTGCTTCTTTCAGGAAACCATCAGTATGGAGATAATTTGCATATATTAAGTTGTTAGTTTCTTACTTATTGCTGAAAATCACTAAGTATTATGAGTTAAATGCTTGGATATGTCTGCTTGGTTAAATGTTTTGCACTTTTTGGAAAAAAAAAATCTAATTAAAACCTCATTGTTCTGCACAACCTTTAACTACTAATTTACAAAACATTGGGATTCTCACCCATGTTAAATGGATCTGAAACATTGAGTGTATTTTGGAAGTAGTATGTTAACCCCTAATGATATCAAGTATAACAACTGGAATCAGAAATGAAGGAAGAGTTCCATTAATGAAACGTGACTGGAGGGCTTTATAATAGGAAAACTTTCAGCCATTTTACAAGAGGAATTTGCTAATGTGAAATCGTGTTCCAAAAAGAAGTCTGCCTTGCAATCAAAAAGCACTGAATACCATAAAGCTGTAAAGAAGTTCAAAGTCCTTTACAAAAGTTAGTGTCCTTGACCGAGATGAGCGAAGCTTTTAGCTGTCTGTTAAAAGATGAGTTGGGTAAAGTCGCTGTTCACAGGTGTACCATATGCTAATCTTGGGACACATCAATTGGTACAGTAGCACAGAGCTGGGATAACAATACACTCCACAAATAAACATCGTAAAACACTGTTTAATTCCCTTTTTTTTGCTGATGAAACTTTAAATTAAGGTTACTCCATAATGAAGCAAAAAAGATGGTAGCTACAATAGGACAGATGGATATAAAATTAAACATGCTCATTAAAGACCCCATATTGCAATTATTTGCCTAAGAACATGTGGTTATCTTTACTTGATCATTTTAACTTTGAGACTTGGGCTATGATTGGACCAATCAATACAAATTTTTGGGCAGTTGTAATGGGTTCACCTGCTCAGTATGCATTAAAATCCATCCATTTCCTTTTTGGAATCTCTTCAGTAAACTTGTACTACTGCAGTCTTTACATCAATGAAATATGGATGAAGTGTTTAGTTTCCTCTGTGTCCGTGCAGGTCTGCCCACCTGATCTCCAGGTACAGGCCCCGTGCCCCCATCCTCGCTGTGACCCGTAATGCTCAAACGGCTCGTCAGGCCCACCTGTACCGCGGCATCTTCCCTGTCCTCTACACCAAGCCCTCAAACGAAGTGTGGGCAGAGGATGTAGACCTGCGTGTCAACTTTGCTATGGAAATGGGTAAGCAGCTGTTACCTTTAATACCCTGTATACTGTAAACCTAATTTAATACATCAAATAACCACTGCTTCATGTATTGTTTCATAATGATTTTTTTTCTTTTCTTTCTTTTTTTTGTTTAGGCAAGGCCAGAGGCTTCTTCAAAGAGGGTGACGTTGTCATCGTGTTGACTGGCTGGCGTCCGGGCTCTGGTTACACCAACACCATGCGTGTGGTTCTGGTGGCCTGAACAGCCAGGAGGGCAGCTCTGCTTTCTCCTTTTTCTTTTTTTCCCCTTTCATCTATCTTTCATAGCGTTCCAACACCACACCTCACTCCTGCTCACAGCCTTTGGAATCCAGACACTGGGGCTCACATGCTCTACCATTCAACAACTTAGCATTTAGGAAATGATGCAAAGGATTTTTGAAAAGGTACAACCCTCATGGTCGAGGTTTTGAGTGTGAGTGGAGTGTGTTTTTCGCACAGTTCTACCTATGTTCCATTCCTTTCAATTACCTAAATCAAACCAGTCTTCAGGGCCTCAGTAACACACCCTGACCAGAAACTGCTGTATTTATTCACTCAGAACACTTGTATAACTTTAAAAGTTGAATTTTATGAGTGACTGCTTCCTGGTCTGTGTGCATGTGCGTACTGACTCATGTTTAGGTGGGGTTGGTGGTGGAGCCAGCTGACCTTACCAGAGCCCCTTGAGTCTGTAAGGGCATACTAAAAACACTCCTCAGCTGGTTAATTGAACAAAGTAGTGGCATTCTCTGGGCTCCCCGCACAGTGGCTCCACCACTCCACCCAAACAAATCCTGCTCTATTGCTGTCTATATGAAGTGTCCTCATTCGCCAGCTTTCACTGTACAACAGTGTATATGTAAGTGTTGCACTCCTAATTTACTCCAATGTTACATTCAATATTATACTTGACTCTTGTGAGTGGTGAACTTTTGTTTTGGGACATCCAATACTACTTATATTTTGACGGTCTATAGAAAGCTAGTTTTGGATGTCTAATTCAGAGGTAGTTACTGTGTTTGTGTGTTTAGTTGTGTCAAAGCCTTTACATTTCTTTGCGTTTAGATGATATCAAAGCTGGCACCTATGGAAAAATGTGTGGTTCACTAAAGATGACTTGTGTGATTGAGTATAGGACTGATGTAAAGATATGAAGCCCTGACCCTCTAAGTCAATGGTGGTGATGGGTAGGATCCCAGATTTTCTATCTCTGTTGGTGACCCGCTGTAACTGTCTCCACGTGTGTAACATGCTTTTGATTGTAATGCTAGAGTGTAAGAACTAACAAAATGTAAAGGAGTATTATAATGCTTAGCTGGTGTACTGAGCTGTCCAACAAGACTTGAGTTCCATCAATAAAAAAGATGAGCACCTATCTGAATGTTGTGATGCGTTTGAATCATTGTTTGTGGGTATATTCAATTTCCGTGCACAAAGTAAAGGAGTGAGACTAGTGAGACTTGACTCCTTTATTAAAATTTATTTAAATGTGTTCTAATCACCAAAAGGTTTCACAGTGGTACAGGGTATTGCTAGACTCAACAGTATCCAGGAATGTAAGAACTTACAAGTACAGTTTGGCAAAGTGTTGTTTTTCCATATATGACAATATTTTTAACATCTTCTGTAGTGGCTGGGTTTGGCTGAAGGATAGTCTTTATCCTTACAACTTGATGTGTTCCTTGCAGTGGTGTAGGAATAAAGGTTAATTTTGAACCAATAAAAGAAAATTATCTGGCTCCCGTTAATCACAGCATGGGTACGTGTTTAACATTTACTGGCAGTCCTGGCTGTACACCACCCCCACCTGCCTGCGGATCTCATCCTCCAATTCAGCCAGCAGGAGAGAGTCTGCATGGGACATGACAGTACTTTCCTTCAGCCCTGGGGGGGGGGGGGAGAAAGAATGTTAGGCTTGCTTATGTTTTTAAGTAGAGTTTCTGATGCCACCTTGTGTTAAAGGTGTGAATTACAAGTCAGCCAATAGCCAAAATATTTGGACCATTAATGATTTTTTTTTTTCCCCTTAGTGTGGATGCAGACTAATAATCTAAAAGTCTTAGTACCTTTGAGCAAACACTGTCGAACCTCTTCTGCTTCATAACGCATTCCTGTACTATTGATGAAGTTGAGAGGCAAATAGGGTTCTGGAACTGGGTACTCAGTCTCCTTCTCATTCATCACTAATGATGTGGGGCACCACATAGCAGGGACCTAAGAAATAAATAGATTTAAATAAATAATATAAAAAAAATATAGATAGAGATATATATAGATATTTGATTCAGAAATTACCTTGGTTGACTTTGAAATGATTTGTATGATGTATATCCTTAATGATTAACAAAAAAAAGGTTTGCTCAAACTAATAAAATTTAATTTAACCTTTGATGACCTACCCGAACTGTGCCCTTTGTTCCCATAATAATGGCATCATTGGGCAGTTTTACACCTGAGGAGCAGGTAATCACTGCCATTCTGTTCTTGGAGTACTTCAGAATGGCGACCACGGTCTCATCCACTCCTATAATAACAATATAATTTATATTATATATATATATTGTTATATATTTGTTATTATATACTATAATAGCAAAGAAAGTACATTTGGTAAAGACACATTAGGATGAAGGAATATGGAGACATGGTTGGCTGAAAATATTGGACCATAAATAACTGCTGCAGTTCAACCTTTATTGTGCCTCATAAAGGCAACAATAGATAAAGACTTAAAAGAGGAATGCTGTAAAAGAAAAAAAATCTGAGTTCACACTCAGCAGATGTCATGGTGTCACTAAAGCTGGAACATTAACTTTACAACTTGAGCTTTTTTCAGATTTCAGTTCCCTATAATGTTATCACATGACAAGCTGCAACTGAAAACAGCTTTGTCACTGTCAGCTCTGTTGTGGACCACAATAATACATTTTAGTGACTAAAATGTCAACAAAGATTGTTTTTTCATTGTTTTTAAGCGAGCAACAGAAAAAAAGAACGAGTCAGCTATTCCACCATTGCCATTTGACTCAGGACAGTAGTATAAACAGCATTATCGTGTAAGTACAAAACTACATGTTAATAAGTGACATGGCTTTAAAAGTCATTACCAGTCTCCACGTGCACTACTCCACTAGCTTGGATGCTCTCTGGCTTCTCTCCATTATACACCATGGATACAAACTGCAAGCAGTAGATCCCAATGTCTAGTAATGCTCCTCCACCTAGCTCCTTCTGCATTGCTCTCGGTACATGCATCAATGGCACACCAAACTCTGATCTGACCATCTTCACTTCGCCCAGCTCCCCCTGGGCCAGCAATCGTCTGATCTCAACTGAGACTGGGAAAAAGCGGGTCCAAACAGCCTGGAACAAAAACACAGTAGATATTTCATACACTCACATATACGTACTTGGTTCTGAGTAAATTACATAGAATCAGCTAAAAATTAACTAAATGTTTTTACATTCTCTTATTTACATGAGGGTTTGACACTTTGACGTGCACCAAAATTGAAATAAAGAAACACTTATGACTAATAGTGAAGGTGAAAAATAACACCAAGAGGAGAATTTCCTTTTTCTTTATGGTTTTCTGTACTTGTACCTCCATGAGAAAGACACCATTCTTTTTGGCTGAGGCCAGAATCTGCTGCACCTCCTTGGTGTTCATAGCCAGTGGCTTCTCACACAGCACATTCTTCTTGGCATTTGTAAAGAGCAAACAAGTGTTCAGATGGTACGGGTGGATTACTCCGATGTACACCACATCTGCAAATACATAAAGATGCCGACCAGAGAGAGCACCATAACAAGAATGATTATGGAGTCTAACAAACATCTAAGTCCTAACCGGAGCAGGAGCTTTAAATCATCAGCGAAGCAAACCGAATCAGCAAACTTTTGGCAGAAACTGACCAATGTCACGATCTCTGGCCAGCTCCTCATAACTGCCATACGCTTTGGAGATGCTGTGTTTTTTGGCAAATTCCTGTGCATCCTCCAGCTTGCGTGCTGCCACAGCCACAACCTGTAATACAGTCACAGATGAGTTCCTCCTGTCAATAACTAAGTAAGCAGGCAGTTTCTTGTTGAGTCTTGTCTTGTTTCCCGTTCCAGTTTATATAAATCTTCTGGATATATAACAATTAGGTAAGATTTTTATCTTTTGTTAGTATACAGGCTCCCTCAGTGCCACCACAAGGTCATCAGTTAAGTGTGATATGTGTTGGGAAAGTTACTTTTAAAATGTATTCCATTACAGAATACAGAATACATGCCCCAAAATGTATTCTGTAACGTATTCCGTTACGTTACTCAATGACAGTAACGTATTCTGAATACTTTGGATTACTTAATATATTATCATGCTTTTTACAACAACGTGAATGTACTATTGCTGTGTGATTTGTTACTATTACTGAAGGTCCGCGACTCCGAACTGTAGTAAAGGGACCTCTGAGTAATACGGTAATACACACACACACACACACAGAATCTTTAACTCTCAAGGCCATTTTGTATTCACAAACCAGGAAAAGTCAGTCTCAAGTTGCTGTTTCTTTGTAAACTTCGTTGCAAATAAAACGGAAGTTTTAGGGAAACTTATAGATATTTATGTACCATAACTGTTGATTTGTGGAGTGCCAAGAATTTGAAATACCCATTTATTGCGTTATTTACGGTAAACATGTAACGCATACATGTGACGCAACATACTGCAAACTGTAACTTGCAGTTTTCGCAAGTTCACGGCCGGAGTCACTTGTATCGGCCTTTGTTAAAGACACAAACTGCAAATATACAACATTGCGTCAATCGAATGTTGTAAGAAACTGATTTCAAAAGCACTTCTAATCAGTAGAAACTGAGCGGCAGTCAGCACGGCTACAGGAAACCACGCTGAGTGATAAGGAGAAGGTTTATGTTTGATCACTGGGTAGATTTGTGAACAGTAGTTCGCTAACAGAAATACCTGATGGTCTTCAAGTGGAAGAGTTTTCAGGGCCACGGTGAAGTCATGACTGATCTTCCCGGCGCTGCAGATTCCCCACCTGGTTGCCATATTGGACACGGCGGACTGAGACAGATTCGAAGCAGCAGTTGCTGTTCTCGGCCTCAGAGTGGCGACACAGCATGCAATGTGGACTTTCAGACACAAGTTGCATTTTCCTACATGCGTTGTAGCTTCATGTTAAGACAAATGCATATAATCTGCAAGCAGTGAAAATAAATGTAAACTAAAACAGGGAGAGCAAAGAATAAAGAAATGCATTTAAAAATATGTAAAAACATACTTTGTTCTTTAGCTATTTAAATACAAACAACCGAAATTAGGAACTAAACAGACGATTATCAGACTACTGTTACAGAAAGTCACGTTTTCATGAAATTAAAAAAATCAGAAAATAGCAGCTAGATTTTTTCCAGGTTTCCCAGAGGTGCTGCCAGCATTTCAGACACAGCACGTGGAAATTCATTGCATGCGTGAAATAAAGACAATACTATGCTGACGATGTGGTTTTTAAAACTACTGCGTCGTAACTGTGACCATAAAGAAAGAACTAAAAACGCTTTTTTTCTTCTAATTTCTTATTCCATCTGCCCCCACTAAGGGGAGCTCTTTTCCTTTAATCTTTGTAATAATAACCCCCACATTGTTTTAACTTTGATTTCCTCTTTTACAGTGTGTATACTGCTTACTTATTTTGTTAATTAATATTAATTTATTTGCCTATTATATATTTATCTTTTAAAAAAACCAGTCTGTTATAACCTGATTCCACTACAGTCACCAAATTTTATGTGCCTTTTTTTTCGCTGACTGATTCTGTTGTGTTTTCCTCTTTATTTTTTGTCAATTATAATTTAGCTGTATATCCTGGAGTCTTAACTTTGTCCTAGGGAATGATAGGGCGTGGAACACGACCTAACTAGGCACAGTTTTTGAATGAATTCACTTGTTTGTTTGTTTTTAGGACATAAATCACATGACATGTTAGAGCAGAGCTGATATTTACTTTGTTTAAAGCTGCACAGTCCTTTTATTTAACCTGCCCATTAAATAGCATAAAGGTTTTTAGTATAAACACAGCAGATGTATAGAAAGATATATCTATGATTAAATTACCCAAAATCAAATAATAAAAATATGTCATTTTGAAGCCATGGGATAAATTCTGTATGTATGTATACATAAATGTGTGTTTTTATATATATTTAGACATGGCCCTACTATATATAATTCTATATATCCTTCAGGTTTTTATCAGTCCTGCGAATCCCAACGGTTGAAATTAAAAGTAAAAATATTAAATAAGCCATACCCTTCCCTGACTGAAAAAGCCTTTCTTAAGTCCTAACCTTGAAAATCAGACAGTACAACCTATTTTTGAATTTGTTTCTATACCAGTGCAATAGTCAGACACAACAGAACACTTCAACATGTGCCACTTGAAGTTGCTTCTTCTCTCCAGTGGATGATATTTCAAATGAACATGGCTTTCACAATTAGTCCTTTATTGAGTTAATCAATCAAACACCTCACAGTGACAGCTGTTGGTTTTTTTTCATTAAATGACTAGGACTCCATCACAGGATGGTGACACAAAAGGCAGAAGCTCTATCTGTTTACACTGCGATTTGTTTGATTTAAATCTTTTTCTTCTGTGTAATAAAAACATTGTCAATGTTTTTCAAGAAGTTTGCTGTATTTAAATGGTAGCTCTGGGGTATGATAATTATAATTTGCTCTGTCATGGCTCTATCATGAAGCTAAAAAGACTATAAAGATCAAACTCCCTAATAATGCAACCAAAATTTACATGTTCCAAAAATTTGATGACTCTTTAATTTGGTGGTTAATCATAGTCACTGTTCCCATACTTTGTCATGTGGTGCTCTGATAGATCTGCTCGTTTCAATTGCCTCACGCAGAGGGGTGGACTATGAAGCAAGATTAATGGGGTAACAATATATTAGGTTGAACTTAAAACTCAGCCCGACCGGTCAGCTATGTATAATGTATTAATTTGTGTTTGTAAATTCAGTTTAAAATCATCTGGAAGAACCATTTTTTCTCTGATTATTTTATTTATAATACATTTTAAATGCAATATAGATTCTCTATTGTTAAAAGATCTTTTTAATGAGCAACTTTTAAGTCATATCTTACAACAAAAAGCCCCTAAAAAACCTTGCAATAAGGTTACATAGACAGACAGACAGACAGACAGACAGACAGACAGACAGACAGACAGACAGATAGATAGATAGATAGATAGATAGATAGATAGATAGATAGATAGATAGATAGATAGATAGATACTTTACAGATATTTCATCTTGTTTGATTCTATTTACAGAAAGGAAGTTGTCAAATTTTATTCACAATAGAACACAGAAGAAAAACCATATGATAACAAGCTGGATGTTACCTCCCTTCTCTAGTCTGAAGGATATGATGTTCATGTTTTGTAATAATAATTTTGAAATTCTATTAATCTGACCATAGAGCAGTTTTGCACTTTACTTCAGTCCATTTTGATGAACTTAGCCAAAGGAAAATGTCAGCATTTCTTCTTCTATTTCTGGATCATATGGCTTCTTTACCTGATAGAGCTTATAGAGCAGCAAACTGTGTTTACATAAAGTGATTTAGAAAGGTTTCTGAGCCCATGAAGTGACACTAATGAAAGAATCATGCTCATTAAAAAAAAAAAAAAAATCCTGTCCTGCCTGGCAGCTTTTGCAATCAGAATTATGATCTGTAGGCACTGTTGTGCCAAACATGTAATAATAACGATAGAGTACAAATGCACAACGTATTGCCAACTGCCGCACCTGTAAGAAAAACAAATATACAAAACCTGGAACACAAACATTAAAAAACGCACAGGTACATAAATCAACAACCTTCTTGTGGAGTGTGTGAGTGTGAGAAAGATAAAGAGAGAGAGTGTCGAGTTTGAGTGTGCCTTTGTCACAAAATGTACTTGAAAATGGGGTAGGAAGCTGTCATAACACCCCCTGCCTGGTACCCGGCAGAAGATAGAGAAGGAATCAGTTATAGGGATAATTTCATATAGAAAAAAGTCATGTGTTGCTAAACCTGTCCTTTTCATGTGAATGTGAAGCAGAAAGCTTAGCTTAGCAGAGAAAGCTGTTAAACACTGTTGTGATATGCATTTTCTCTGGGTTTTAGATTTTAGGTTTTGTCAAACCACCCATTGCAAAATAAACCTGGCTATGTTGAACTTCCTTCATAGTACATCCCACTGCTTCTTCTGTTACATCTTAGTAGGATTTGGTCTGAAACAGCTCTGCTTGACAGTGGCTTCACTGGCTGTCTTGGTTAAAGACAACTCCCACTTGTTTCCTGATTTCAGCCATGATCTCTGACAGCAAGACAGAATCTGCCAGAGGCATCCGTGGGCTCTAATTAAGTCCTGCAAAGGAAGAGAAGTTTTATCCAAATTCTGGCTCATGGACAGATGTTATATTTTAATAAGTGTAACTTATGTACATATCCATAATGAACTGCAATTTATGACAAGGCAGGAATATAAAGATTGTGTAAATTATTATTAGAAGTAAAAGTAACAGTACTGTAATATTCTGTGAGCTAAAGGACATTCCAAGCACTCATTACATTCAGTCATAATCTGATGAGTATAATTGGTGTATACTTCTACATTTTCATTTGTCGCCCTGAGAATGCAAGTGATTGTCTAAACCGCAGTGTCCTTCTTACAAACTCAGCTTTCCTTTGAAGCAGTGGTTTAGGCTGTCTCTTCAGAGAGAAATACACACATTTCCTTTTATCATGACCTACCTTTAAGCAGGCACTGCCTCACTTCTCCTGCCTCATAGCGCAGCCCGGCGCTGTTGGTAAAATTCAGAGGGAGACACGGCTCAGGCAGAGGGTACTCTGTTTCCTTGTCATTCACCACCAGTTTGGTGGGGCAGTGCATGGGGCCAAGAACCTGTACAGTGAAAAGGAAGCAAACTTTTGTTTCAGTCCCTCAATTTGCAAATTCATCAAATACAGTGATTCATCAAATACAGTGAGATCTATGTCTGAATATATTGGTTTAATTAAATGTGAAATTAATCATCAGTCAGCACAGTCTTTGCATGTCCCTGTAATTTCTTAATGAACTCAAATGGTCCTGTACAGGACGAGCATAGCATACTTTAATGGACCCTTAGTGCCCGCAATGACAGCGTCATTTGGTAGTCGGGCTGCAATTGAAAAGGCACACAAGGCCATCCTCTTCCTGGAGAATTTCATCGTCACAACCACTGATTCATCCACTCCTGTTAAACATTCAAAAACATGAAATTATTGAAAGCATCAAACAAATTAGCATTAAAATGTTGTTTTAGACCTCTGCAGATGCAAATCTTTTTATTATATATTTAAACTGAGTTTGGAATTAGGTTTATTTATTAGTTTTTTTAAGAAGATAGTATACACAATGAAAGAAACTATTTTTTATTATTCAATAAATTGCCAAATGCCTTCCATGAAGAAAAGAAAATGCTTAATACATATATTATATGATGGTTTTGCACTAAGATATCCTTCAGTGAGACATGCAGTTACATATTCTCCTGCCAGTTTTACCGTATTACTGTATTCTCTGGGGGGATTTGGATTAGTGTGACATTTTAATGATAAGTCTTGGATTTTCTGTGTGAAATTCTGTCCTGGGGTGTTTACATTTTAGGCAATTCATTTAAAAGTGATTCCTCTGTATCACACAAAGTGTGCTTCTCTTCCTCTATTTGTTTTTTTATGGCAAGGCTCAAGCGTGCGTTTGTGATTGCTGAAGCACGCCCTGTGGTAAATGATACTAACACACATCCTATTTCTCCCACATGATCTGAATCATACCTGAGTCAAGCAGCACCCCTGTGGCTTGGATGGACTCTGGCCTTTCACCATTGAACACCATCAACACAAACTGCAGGCAGTACATCCAGCAGAGCTCCTCCACCCAGCTCCTTCTGCTCTGAGCGAGGCACTTTGAGCCGAGGGGAGCCAAAGTAGGCTTTTACCAGCTTCACATCCCCAACCGCCTCCTCTGCCAGCAGCCTGCGCACCTCAGCATACACAGGGAAACAGCGGGACCAGATGGCCTATGAGGAAAAGGGCAGATCCAGATATTTTGATCCAGTCTCGCTACAGAACTAAACAGTTGAAACTGAAGTTTCACCTGAGCAGGCATTTATTATAAAGCTCCTCAGTTATATGACTGTTGTGGCAAATCTGTACTGTGAACAATAATTTTTCCTGTCATTAATGTAAAATAATAGGAATGGCAATTTCTTACAATCCATGTATATAATTTGACCATTGGGTTTCTTAGTGGTGTAAGCCAAAAACAAATACACAGTTGCATTTTATGTAGCTAACAGTTAATTTAGAAGAAGCAAGAACAGAAAAACATTGAAAGCTGCAGGTGTATTGTGCACGAAATGGGAATTAAAATGTGATCATCAAGCCAGGTGCAGATGTGTCTGGCTGTGGCCACAGGTTGCAATAGCAACCTGAATCCCATTCCATCTGAGCACAGATAATGTTAACTGCATGCCTGTGAGGCTGATAACCCTCAAATAATAATAAAAACAATAACATTTTCCAAACTGATTATTAACTTTTGCTGTGTTTTGGAAAGGCATTAGTTTAGTGACTTATATTTTCTTATTGCTGTTTTTACAACAGCTGCATGCATGACAATAATTCCTCTTTCAATTCAATTCAATTCAATTTTATTTATCACAACAACACTTGACTCAAAGTGCTTTCAATTGTAAGGCAAAGACCCTACAATAGTAGAGAAAAAAAACCCACCAATCATTTTACCCCCTATGAGCCATCTGCCATGTCCATGTCCAGACCATGTTGATCTGCATATTTGGAATTTTTTTGTTGTAAAATTGAAAAATTATTGTACCTTTTTCCACTTTCTTAGTAAATTGTAAAAAAAAAAAAAAGAGATTTAGAAGATTTAAGATAATTGCCTTCGGTTTCCTCCTGAAATGGACAATTCTTTCCTTATTCTGTGGCACTGTAAAAACTGACCCTTAAGTTACCACTACTGTTAGCAAGTGTCCTCAGGGCAAAGCTATAAATGACAGCACTTCATCCCTTCAGCCTTACCACCATCAGGAAGACATGGTTTTTCTTAGCTGTGGCAACGAGGTCTTTAACCTTTCTGGAGTTCATAGCAAAGGGTTTTTCACACAGCACATTTTTCCCAGCCTTGAGGAACAGCATGCCAACTCTCCAGTGTTCTGTATGCAGCATTCCCAGATATACAATGTCTGTGGGAACACAAGTTTTTCATCCAAACAATAAAACCGTCACACCCTTATCTCTAATTGTGCAGTCAGATTATTACCAATTTTTGGGTTATTGGCCAGCTCCTCATAGCTGCCATAGGCCTTAGGAATACAATGTTTCTGGGCAAAATCTTTGGCACGGTCAATACTCCTCGATGCAATGACTGCAATCTATGCATAACATTAGAAAAGGAAAGAAAAAGAACAACAAAACAAACTCAAACAAACGCACACACTGCACACCTGTTCAGTGTATAGGGGACACTCTGTGTGACAATGTTGTACCGAACTTCCTTTAATTGAGTACCCGATGATCTCCCGGAGGCAGAGTCTTAATGGCCACACTAAAATCATGGCTGATCTTTCCAGCTCCACAGAGTCCCCATCGAGTTGCCATGTTGACAAGTGACAAATGAGTAGGCTATAGTGTTGCTTCAGAGAAAAAAAAGCCTGCGATATGACCTCTTGGAAATCCTGCAAATCGGGAGAAGACACCTACTAAACGAGACTGCCCTGTAAAAATAACTGCCTCTTAGCTTGTTAGCACAAGTCCATTTTTAGAAACAATACATACTTTTTGATATTAAGCGACTTCTAGCGGTGGTGCAAGAAAGGGGGTGGGAATAACGTGGAAAAAACCAAACATGGATTTCATCTGACCTGTCTTTTTAAAACTCTCGGCCATTACAAAGTATAGTTTTTCTTCACGTAGGAAAGATTCTCGCAATATTCATTAACAGTTTATTTTTGCTTCACATTATTGGGCGTATTGATATTTTTCTTAAAATCTTAAAACTGACGATAGATGTGTACTAAGACAGCAACGGTTACGCAACAGAACTTGCCCAAGATTCCGCTCATTTTTAAGATTTCATCACTATTAATGTAATCCCATGATATATATCAGCATATCACCACAAGAAACTGATATTAATTATTTTAGCGCATTAACCTTTTCAAAAATATATAAACAGTGTACAGAGTAGCGTGTCTCACTGTATCCATGGTAACATTATACTTACTGTTTCTTGTACGTGACATCTAAATCACGCCCATGAAATTCTAATATTCTTCTAATATTATTCTAATTCAATGTCATATGTCATAAATGAAATCAGGTATTATTATTATTGTTCATTTCCCCCCCAAGTAAAATAGCCTATGGTATATCATACGAGTGACCATAACGTGACCGATTACGCATGCGTAGCTGATGGGAGTTTCGGAACTTTCTTACCATACTTTGCGGATTTCTTGTCGTGTTACTCCAGATATACAACACTGTGTCAATAAAATGATGTAAGAAACTGATTTCAACAGCACGTCTAACCGCTGAATGATGAGGGAAATTTTTATGTTTGAATGACTGGGTAGATTTGTGAACAGTGGTTTGATAAAAGACATATCTGTTGTTCAGCAAATGGAAGTTTTCAGGGCCACCGTAAGGTCATGAGTTTCCCCACCTGGTTGCCATATTGGACACCGCTGATTGCGAGATTAAGTTCAACACAGCAGCTACTGTACTCGGCCTCAGAGTGGCGACACAGCATACATGTGGACTTTATGACCTAACTTTTTAAGTTTGCCAGTATTTTTGCATCACAGTGGAGATATATGGAGATACGGGCATTGCAGTGTTATATAATATAGCTTTGAATCAATGAAAAGAAACAAAATGCTACAAAAGAAAAAAAAAGAAGGAATAAATAAATAAATATTAAAAACATTCATAAAAACAGTTTAAATGTTTTAGGATTACAAAAATGCAAAATCACCACATGAAGGTATTTAAAATACATTTGAAATAAAGGCAAAAGCTAAAAATGCAACAGCTATCTAAATTTTGAAGCCATATTGTTGCAGTATTGTTGAACGATACAGCGGATTGCTTCTGTTACATTTTTAGCAGCCATCCAGATATTTTCCAGAAAGTGCTGCCAACATTGGAACCAATAATGTGTCTTCTTAAAATTTATTGCATTTGTGGAATAAAAATAACACCATGCAGACGGAGTGGTATTAAAAACCGAATTCTAATATTAGCCATGAAAGGAGAGCATTTAAACCAATGTGCTTTTTTGTTCCAATTTCTTATCTCGTCTTACCCCACTAAGGGGAGCTCTTTGCCTTCAATCGATGTGTAATAACACTACATTGACTTTTATTTCCTTGCTTTATGTTTTGTGCTGACTAATGTTAAAAATTTGTCTTAATCAAGCTGCACTGGCATTTTTATTTTCCTTTGGATTGATAAAGTACCTATGATAATACTTGCAATATTTTTAATTTGTCTGTTATGTGTTTAGTTTGATGTAACTTTATTCTACTACAATTACATCAGTTGTAAATTAGTTGTATATTTTGTAGTCTAAACGTTGGTTCATGGCATAATAACTGCTCTAGTTATATCTTGAGCTACTGTTGATTTTAAAATGGAAAGCATCATTTATTTGTTTGTACGACATAAATCACTTGAGCTCACTTGTTTCTCAACAAACAGGGGACATGTTAGAGCTGATATTTCTTACTACCTTGTTTAAAGCTGCATGTCACATTTATTTAGCCTATTTTAACTAAGACACACAGCACAGGATGTATAGAGAGATATGTATATAATTATATTATCCATTAATCAAATAATCAAAATCTATCATTTTGAATTTAAGGGGTAAATTTTATATCAGTGAAACATTCTTCAGTTTTTATCAGTCATGTGAGCCTATAAGGTTGAGACGAAGTATTAAATGAGCCATAAAAACCTTTCTAAGTCTTAACCTTGAAAATCAGACAGTGCAACCTATTTTTGAATCTATTTGTACACCGCTGCAAGGGTCAGACATGACAGAACACTTTGATTCAAATGTGCCACTCGAAGTCTCTTCTTCTCTCCAGCGGATGATATTTGAAATGAAACATGGCTTTCACAATCAGCCCTTTATTGGATTCATCAATCACACACCTCACAGTGACAGCTGAGTTTATCTTTAAAGGACTAGGACTTCATTACAGGATGGTGACACACAAGGCAGTTGCTCTATCTGTTTGCGTTGCGATTCATCTGGTTTAAATCATATTTTCAATCTCTCTGCTTAATCTGTGTAATACAAAATTTGGCAATGTTTCTCATGTAGTGTATTTCACGGTATTTACATAGTAGATCTGGGGTAGGATAACTATGTTTTGAGCTATCATGGGTCTATATTGAAGCTAAAAAGACTACACGGAGAGCAAACTGCCTAATAATGCAACCAACATTTACCTATTCCAAAAATTTACTGAGTCCTTCACAGCTGCCATGCTTTGTCACGTGGTGCTCTGATTGATCGGCTCATTCCAGCTGCCTCAAGCAACTCCTTCTGTTACATCTTAGTAGGATTTGGTCAGGTGAAACAACTCTGCTTGACAGTGGCTTCACTGGCTGTCTTGGTTAAAGACAACTCCCACTTGTTTCCTGATTTCAGCCATGATCTCTGACAGCAAGACAGAATCTGCCAGAGGCATCCGTGGGCTCTAATTAAGTCCTGCAAATGAAGAGAAGTTTTATCCAAATTCTGGCTCATGGACAGATGTTAAATTATAATAAGTGTAAATTATGTACATATTTAGAATGAACTGTAATTTATGAGAAGGCAGGAATATAAAGATTATGTAAATTATTATTAGAAGTAAAAGTAACAGTACTGTAATATTCTGTGAGCTAAAGGACATTCCAAGCACTCATTACATTCAGTCATAATCTGATGAGTATAATTGGTGTATACTTCTACATTTTCATTTGTCGCCCTGAGAATGCAAGTGATTGTCTAAACCGCAGTGTCCTTCTTACAAACTCAGCTTTCCTTTGAAGCAGTGGTTTAGGCTGTCTCTTCAGAGAGAAATACACACATTTCCTTTTATCATGACCTACCTTTAAGCAGGCGCTGCCTCACTTCTCCTGCCTCATAGCGCAGCCCGGCGCAGTTGGTAAAATTCAGAGGGAGACACGGCTCAGGCAGAGGGTACTCTGTTTCCTTGTCATTCACCACCAGTTTGGTGGGGCAGTGCATGGGGCCAAGAACCTGTACAGTGAAAAGGAAGCAAACTTTTGTTTCAGTCCCTCAATTTGCAAATTCATCAAATACAGTGAAATCTATGTCTGAATATATTGGTTTAATTAAATGTGAAATTAATCATCAGTCAGCACAGTCTTTGCATGTCCCTGTAATTTCTTAATGAACTCAAATGGTCCTGCAAAGGACGAGCATAGCATACTTTAATGGACCCTTAGTGCCCGCAATGACAGCGTCATTTGGTAGTCGGGCTGCAATTGAAAAGGCACACAAGGCCATCCTCTTCCTGGAGAATTTCATCGTCACAACCACTGATTCATCCACTCCTGTTAAACATTCAAAAACATTAAATTATTGAAAGCATCAAATAAATTAGCATTAAAATGTTGTTTTAGACCTCTGCAGCTTATTTACAGTGTCATCTTTATATATTTTATATATATAAGTAAAAAAAAAATCATATATTCAAAAAAATTGCTTACATTAAACTAAAAAAAAAAAAAGCTTTTTATATTATTATAGATAGCTTTTGGGGAGACATGCAGTTACATATTCTCCTGCCAGTTTTACCGTATTACTGTATTCTCTGGGGGGATTTGGATTAGTGTGACATTTTAATGATAAGTCTTGGATTTTCTGTGTGAAATTCTGTCCTGGGGTGTTTACATTTTAGACAATTCATTTAAAAGTGATTCCTCTGTATCACACAAAGTGTGCTTCTCTTCCTCTATTAGATTTTTTATGACAAGGCTCAAGTGTGCGTTTGTGATCGCTGAAGCACGCCCTGTGGTAAATGATACTAACATACATCCTATTTCTCCCACATGATCTGAATCATACCTGAGTCAAGCAGCACCCCTGTGGCTTGGATGGACTCTGGCCTTTCACCATTGAACACCATCAAAACAAACTGCAGGCAGTACACTCCGATATCCAGCAGAGCTCCTCCACCCAGCTCCTTCTGCACTGATCGGGGAATGTCGAGCTGAGGGGAGCCAAAGTAGGCTTTTACCAGCTTCACATCCCCAACCGCCTCCTCTGCCAGCAGCCTGCGCACCTCAGCATACACATGGAAACAGCGGGACCAGATGGCCTATGAGGAAAAGGGCAGATGATCCAGTCTCGCTACAGAACTAAACATTTGAACCTCAAGTTTCACCATGAAGTACCATGAACCATCATTTTTGCTAGTTTTGCTTCTTATATGAGTCTTGTGAGCATCAAATTTGTATTGTCGTGGCAGTAATATTCAACTAATCTGCAGTGGAGAGTAAATGTAAACTCATTTATTTTTGTGCCACATTAAGCAGAGATTAAATAGTAATATTATATTTATTTATATTTAATACCTGTATTTTTTCACCTTATAGGAAATGTTTAAGATATTGAAAAATATGATTGTCTGCTATTTTCCTTTGAGTTAGATGAGAACATCATGAGCAGTGGTCTGTCTGTTAGGATGCCTAATTATGAAGCTACAGTCAGCAAACTGCTTGCTTTGCATAGACTGGATACAGCTATCCTCAATCTGTCTTAAGATAACAAAACACAATTATTAGCTCCATTAAAGTGTATTAATTTACACTTTGTATCTTGTGTTTTGTTCATCCTTTTTATAATCTGTTTTAGACATTTTATACCCTTCAGAACAATTTGCTATTTCATAAATGGTTTTGCACTGGAGTATTGCACTGACATGCCTACAAGATATAACATAAAGAAAATATAATATCCTGAACTAGCTCACAGTAGATACATTTTCAACTTTTTTACAGATCTAAGGAAGCCATTCCTCTCCATTTATAGTGTTTTTATTGTGCTAAAATAAGCTGCTTTATTTAATTTTTAACCATTCGTACATCAGTATATACTGACACAAGTCCAACTGTATCCTGAAATGTTACATTTTTGCTACATAACATTTAAAATGATTACTTTTATTTTTCATCCTGAAACAAATATTTTCTTTTGTTGTGGTAGCTTCAAAACAGCACCTTCAATTACCCCTACTATTAGCAAGTGACACCAGAGCAAAGCTGTACAGAGACCACTGCATCCCTTCAACCTTACCTCCATCAGGAAGACATGGTTTTTCTTAGCTGTGGCAACGAGGTCTTTAACCTTTCTGGAGTTCATAGCAAAGGGTTTTTCACACAGCACATTTTTCCCAGCCTTGAGGAACAGCATGCCAACTCTCCAGTGTTCTGTATGCAGCATTCCCAGATATACAATGTCTGTGGGAACACAAGTTTTTTTTCCCAAACAATAAAACCGTCACACCCTTATCTCCATTTGTGCAGTCAGATTATTCCCAATTTACCAATTTCTGGGTCATTGGCCAGCTCCTCATACCTTAGCCTTAGGAATACCTTCCTTCGGGGCAAAATCTTTGGCACGATCAATACTCCTTGATGCAATGACTGCAATCTGTGCATAACAAGAAAAAAATGCACACACACCTTGCAGATCTATTTAGTTGAAAGGACATATCCTGTGTGACAGCGCAGCTGCACTGAGCTTGTTTATATTGCGTACCTGATGACCTCCAGGAGGCAGAGTCTTAATGGCCACACTGAAGTCATGGCTGATCTTTCCAGCTCCACAGAGTCCCCATCGAGTTGCCATGTTGAATTATATGGTAAGTGACAAATGAGTAGTGTGTTGCTTCAGTAAAGATCTCAGCTGCTGGCGAGATGTAACCTTGGAAAGTTTGCACGTTCAGAGGAAGGATCCCACTAAACTATTGTGCCTTTGTGATAGCAGATAGAAGGCTCCTGCATTACATGCTGGAGAGGTAGTGACTGTAACACACACATGCACACACACATACACGTATGCACACACACACACACACACACACACACACACACACACATACACGTATGCACACACACGCACGCACGCACGCACACACACACACACACACACATACACGTATGCACACGCACGCACACACGCACACACACACACACACACACACACACACACACCTTGCTGTTTTGCTACATTGTTGCTGATACAGGTCTTTCAATCCAGGTTGAAGTTGTTTGAACCGGTTGTGTCCAACAATCTGTAACATGGGGATCACCGGGGCCCATCATTAACATGAAGTAGTGCAGAGTTTAATGTGTATAGGCCAGGGTGAGGGATCACCTTGCCCATAGATCAGCAGTCTTCCACAGTACTTCAGGTCAAGTATCGGAACCAGGAGGTGCTTTGTTTTCCACTGGGAGAGAAACTGATTAACCTGAAATGGCTTGACAGCCACAGAGAAGCCAATGATTAAACCAGAGTCTTGTGGGGGTTGCTGGAATAAATAGATATGCTGGCTTCACAGAATGCTCATGGAGCCCAACGCAAGGTAATTTAACTGACCAGTAAGCTGAGCCAGGATGACTATGGAAAAGCATCAGCACACTTGCCCTTGAGCTAATAATTATCTATTTAGCCAGACAGGTGGTTGTGTAAACTTCCTGCAACATGCTGCCAGTAGAGGACACTATGTTGTCAGCAGAGATTACTTTCTTCGTCAAGCTCTGAGGATTTGGCAAGGCTTATCTAAGGAATTATCTACAGGTTTGCAAAATCAGGTGACTCATGCAAATGGACAATTTACTTTCAAAAGTATCTGCCAGGAGTCAATGGAGGTTACTGTTTCAAATTCAACTTAAAAGTCCATCTTTTCCATTAATTCCTGTCATAAGTATATGATTTATTTTCCTGGAGGTACTGCATGCTGATTGGAATTCAGTGGAAGGCCAATCATCATGTCTGCAACATCCTCATTATAAAAGAAAAGGGAATTTTATCAATGGCCTCTCACTGGCTGCTTTCTTTTTGTATTTCACTTCCAAATGAATTCTGGGAGCTGTGTGCCGTTGTCATAACAACAAGGTATCAGCTGGGCAATTTGTATGCAAATGGCATTGGGCTTGGCCTGATATCCTTGCCTATACCAAAAGACCTGGTTGCCATGGGAATGCCCAACTCCTCCTTGAGTCACTTTTACATTTTGGGGGTAAAACACACATCCGCATTTCTTTAACGGGGTGATTCTGTGACATCACCACAGGTAATAAGAAAAGAGAGGTAGAAGTGTGATAGAGGAAGTGTAACCAGAATGGGAAAGTGCAAGTAGATTTTGAATTGGTGTGAAGCAATGAATTGGTTCCATGGTGTTTGACTCAGCTGCCAGCAGAAGGGCGCATAACGCAGAGGCTCAGGTGGTCAGAGAATGGTGCTTTGGTTGGGATTTGGACAGGTTCGCCCAACTGTATGCCACTTGGACTTTACCCAGTATCACCCTCAGGATGCATAAATGCCACCTCTTCGAGTAGAAAGTGACAACTAGGTCATAGTGAATCATACTTTTGCTTTTAATGAAGCAAAAGCTAAAAAGTGGCCATCATATACTCTTCAGCCACATAAACTGAAATTGCATTTCTTAACCTGCTGTGGCTGGACTGGAAAGAGGCAGATGGTAAAGACAGCTGATTTGTCAAGTTATTCAGAAAACTGGCGTGCAGGAGGAAACCAGGAAACTCATTAATTCAGCACGGGCATGACGATTGCCTTCCATTCGTATCACTTCTCACTCTCTTTATTTGATTAAGAATTCATGCATCATCTCTTGTCTGCATCGTTATTCCACTGAGACATGGAAGAATGACAGTCGATGGGTCATGTGACCAGTCACAAGTTTCCTTAGAGTGGGTGGAGAAACTTCCCTGTGAAGGTATTTGATCACAGCAGACAGCTTTGTTTCACACTTTGTCATATCATTTCATCTGTGTTGCTGTCAGGAACAACCCCTCCACCACCCAACCTCGCTGTAATACTAACAGCACAGAAGTATTAATTGAGTTTTTCTTGAATGATTGAATTATTTAGGCTTGCACGTGAAATATTTAAAATTTGTAAGACAAGCTGAATGAATCTTATCTGCTTTTTTCTTTTGTTTAACACTTAATTAATTTTAATTTAAGGTAACTTGTGAAAAGAGTAAATGCTACAGTGGGATTCTGCAAACCCGATTACCATTAAACTGCTTGATATTTCATCACCAACTTTAAGTAAAGGGGGGAAAGGAGCACAGAAAGTCACCCTAATCCTGTTTTGATTGAAGTAGATATGCAGAGGGCTTTTTACCCCCTCCTTCCTCCAGCTGGGAAAGTGAGAGCCATCTTGGTGATGCTTTTTTTTTTTCTTGTAGGGGAGAGTCGGGGGGTTGTACTGCAGCAGTTATGGGAGCCCCATCACTGCTTCATCTCTCTCTCAAGGTCACTGCAGAGGACGAGTGACAGGCTAGATGAGTGCCAGCCATTTTGAGGGGAGGTTAGGAGTTTGATGAATCCAGGAAGGGAGAGGGAGGTGTGCAACGAGGGGTAATAAGTCATTTTGTCAATGCTACTGCATGTTCTGATGTGTGGGCTAGACTTTTTTTTTTTTTACTAGAACAAGTGTGATAGAGGGGGAGTGAGACGAGCAAGCCAAAATGGGAGCCTTTGAGCCACCCAGCATTGTGCTGGCCCTTTGAGAGTCCTATCTTTGTCTGCCGCACAAACACACACAGGGAGGCTGAACTATGGAGCAAACGCCGACTGGACCAGAGCTGACTTACCAGCACATGATTTGGGTGTTAGTGTTGGTGAGGAGGGGAGGATGAAGACTAAATTCACACACACAAAGAGCTATTATCTCAAGTTTTCAATTTCAATCATCTTTCTTTGGGTTTTCATGTTTTTATTCCATTCAAATTCACATTTTCAATGGTGAGGTGCCTTATCTCCATATAAAATGATAATGAATATACTCAGCAGGCAGGTTATTATATGGCTGATAATTTTACATTATAGACTGCTCCAACAAAAATTACAGGAACACTTTTTTTCAGAATTTAGCATTAAATCAATTAGGCCTCAAACCCCAAAGTTGCACTAGTTTTGCATTTGGCTAGGGTCAGTGTCTCTATGGTAGCATGAGGAGAGGTTGCGCAGTTAGGCCAACACCTATGCTTTGCTGTGTCTCCCAGCACAGTGGTACCAGCATGGAGGAGATTTCACGAGACAAGCAGTTACTCTAGGACAGCTGGACAGGACTGTAGAAGGTCATGAAACCATCAGCAGGACCTATATTTGCTTATTTGTGCAAGAGGAACAGGTTGAGCACTGCCAGGGCCCTACATAGGCCCTCCAGTAGGCCACTGGTATGAATCTCTCTCACCAAACAATGAGAAACAGACTTAATTAGGGTGGCCTGAGGACCCGAGATCCCTAAGTGGGCCCTCTGCTTATTGCCCAGCAGCCTGAAGCCTTAATGGCGCTTACCATAGAATACTAGAATTGGCAGTTCCAACATATTATGCTGCCTATAATTAGTTTATCAATGAAGGCATGCACAAACCACTAAAGGCTAGGCAAAGGCACTGCTACCACTGACTAGATGCTACGCTAGCCTGACATAAATCCACTGGAACACCTCTGGGACATTATATTTTGATCCATCCAAAACTATCAGGTTGCACCCCAGACTGTCCAGGAGCTCAGTGATGCCCTGGTCCAGATCTGGAAGGAGAGCCCCAGAACACCATCTGCCCCGAAATTGACAGTGCATACATGGGGGCCATACAAACTACTGAGTGCGATTTTGAGTTTGAAATGAAATTTCATCAAAATGGACCAGCTTGCTGCCTCATTCTTTTACTTTGATTTTGGGGATGTCTTTGAATTCAGCCTCCTGTAGCTGATCATTTTCATTTCCATGAAATATTGTGGAATCCATCTATTCCTAACAAACTGTGCCGTGATGTTAATGAAGCATGATTTTTTTTCCCATTAGGATATGGTATGTTTTCAAAGTGGTCCTTTAATTTTTTTTTTTTTGAGCACTGTATATGTAGTCACTGGTGCTTAGTTGTCTATTACACCAAATTTAGCACACTTACTGATATACTGACATAGTACTCAATCATAACCTCTGTCAAATCCTCTAATTTTAAACCCAAATTCAGTCTGAGGTAAATTTATTTTACAGTTGGACTATGCCATTGTTGTATGATATTTATTTAAATAAACAGTTCATCAAAATTTGAACTAAACCTGCAGGCAGACACACAAGGTAATTTTTCATGATTGCCAGTGCACAATTTCTTTTGCCATTTTTCTGCTACATTTGGACTTGAAACAATTGCTCTTGCCAAATAAAGTCCTTCAAGCCCATGATTGGTGAACGTTTATGTCTGTTTGAGTTATCGGTTCTGTTGTTCCAGTGGAGTTGTTACTGTCTCCATTAACTGCATAGTCAATCTAGGAAACATGACACAACACTCACTCACTTTGCTTTTTTTTTTTTTTGTTACTGTATCTGTTTCCCTCAGACACACGTGCTATAAAGAACCGAAGTTGGGTCTCCACCTTGTATCAGCAAGATTGTGTGAGGTGATATGGACTGCATCACAGAGCCCCTTCTGAGGTGAGAGTGGTAGACATGGCTGGAACTGAGATATGGAGCAGATACTAACCTCTACCAACAAGCTGATAATACCTTAGAGTGTTTGAGGAATGTCCATTGTGGAGTGTGGATCTGTCACCCCCATGATGTTCTGCATGTCCAGTAGGACAGCTACACACACACAAAGCATTCTGCTGAGGTGAAAGTGCATGTGATCTCAGATAGCAAAGCCGTTTCTTATTGTGAAACCTAGTTATCACTATCACCAGGTAGTCATGACAATGCAAAATCTAACTGCTGAACTATTGATAGGTGCACAACAGCATCCTCAGAGACTGTAGTTATTGAGAGCTTTTCTCAGAGGGACTTAAATACAGTGTAGAAATCCAAGTATCCATACCCATAATGACTTCAAAAGTAGCCTATCACTACAAACTATAAAAACTACACTCTTCATTAGTCAGATTTCTGTAAGGCTATAGCACTTTTACAAAAAGCAAATGGTAGAACTGTCTAAAGTATATGGAAATTAAAGTTATTCTCCTAACAAATCTTTAAGGCACTGAATTATCAACTATTCATAAACCCATAAGTTACAACTCATTTATAATGTGCTACAAGCTAAAAATACAAAGGTTTTGAAGTCCAGCATGACAGGTTGAGAAATTATTTTTCTCAACCTAACCTTACCATGTGGAATTACCATATTACATTAACTATTTCAAAACAAAAGCAAACTAAGAGTACTCATAGTTACAACTCATTACAAATTAGTACCAACAAATTCTTGCTATTTTTTATGGTTTGCAATTCTTACCCTGAACATAATGGAAATGTACTTTAAGTAAATGATCTCTTTTTTTAAAATATATTTTTCAACATAACTTTACATCTAAATCTCTTTTTTTTTTTAAATATAACTTTCTCTCTTTAATCCTCTTCCACCACATGACAGCATAACTGTTGACTGTGACCAATGTAGCTACTTCTCCCACCTTTTGATTTCCTACTCCATCAGTGGTCTGTATCCCCCCTGTTGGCCAGTCACACTGACTTCTCTGCGGGAAGGCCGAAGCCATTAAGCAGCCAACACACTCTGCTGCGTCTCCCTGTTTAATTGCCTGATGGGGCCTGTGATATTTTTATCAGCCACCCTGCGGCGGATGGCTGCCAAGAGGGGAAGTGTGTGTGTGCGCATATGTGTGTGTGCGTGTGTGCATGCATGTGTGTCTTTACGTGTCATGCCTGGGTACACCTCTGACAAGAGAGCTGCCTGCTTGCTGCAGGAAACCCTGTGCTTCTGTGCACCTGCATATCAAAATATGTGACATGGCGCAAAGCATCCACACCGAAATACAACGTTGACTTTGATGCCTCATCATCACTGTGGATCATGATAATGAACCATATCTCCAGGAATTTGGAGCTTTGTTTGTTTTTTTTACTGATAAATATTTTCCATCATACACTATGCTGTTGTTCCTTCTCAGTATGAAATTGGAGTATGTCTTTATAGCGCTGCAAGGTGAAAAATTGCTCTAGATAAAATGTTAGATGGAGTTATGGCACCAGGCTGCTATCAGTATCTCATATGGTGCTTTCTTGCCAAGCGACTTAATATATAGATATACAAGTTATCCTTGCCCTTGCACTTTCTCTCTGTTTCTCTCTCTCTCCCTCACACACACACACACACACACAAACACACACACACACACACACAAACACACACACACACACGCAGAGGTACTTCCCTGCTGGCTGTTAGGTTTATTAACTGCATGCTTGTTCACAGTAATAGTGATTTAGGGCTTTGGGGGGAGAGAAGGGGGAGGTGGGGGAGTTAGAGAGAGAGAGCAAAAGAGACAGCACATGATCCTTATTGGAGCTTCAGAGCCTAGTAACTACCGACCAACAAAAACCAGGGGAAAACCAATTCTCTCATTTTTCCAGCTGAGTTTTTTGGAGGGGGATTAGGAGGTGGATTTCACCGTGCTGATATCTCTTTGAGCACAAGCTCAACCTTCTGTGGGAAGCCCACTAAAGTCTTGTTGAAACCAGAAATGTATTATTGAAGAAAGTAACACATTTCATTTCAGTTATTTTTTAATTTCTCATCTGACAGCATTAGTAATAAGGTGAAGCAAATTAATTACTGGCAACAAAAGAATTACGGGATTTTAATAATAATGGATCGCATTAATATAGTGCTTTTTGAGACCCTCAAAGCGCTTTACAATTCATTCCCTCTCACATTCACACACTGGTGGAGGGAAGCTATAGTTGCAGCCACAGCTGCTTTGGGGCAGACTGACAGAAGTGAGGCTGCCATATCGCGCCATCGGCCCCTCTGGTCATGACCAGTAGGCGGTAGGTGAAGTGTCTTGCCCAAGGACACAACGACCAAGACTGTCCGAGCCGGGGCTCGAACCGGCAACCTTCTGATTACAAGACGAACTGCCAACTCTTGAGCCACGATCGCCGCTTTAATTTATACTTTGCCAAAGACTAAGAACTCTCAAAGAAAAAAATAGAAAATACTGTCCACCCCCAGACAAAGTTATAACTACAAGTTTATGTTAACAAAATGTTTTCCTCACAGAGTTTTGCAGAAACTAGTCTTAAAATCAAAGAAATGAACTACCTATTTGCATTGGTGGGTGGTTCACTTGTATTAAATTAAATCTACAATATAAAACAAGGAAGTAAATACTGCGCTCACAAATTTTTAAAGGTTTACTAAAAGGTAGCAAATAACACTACAGACATTGTTGGGGGACAGCATGCTAATTCAAATCATGAACTTTGTGGTGATCTTAAAGTCATGTGACCATTGTTGTCATGATCCTGGGTCCTTTTGACCCAGCATTTTGTGTTTTCTCTTCGATTTTGGTTCTGTTCTTCCTTTGTTTAGTGTTTACCCTGTTCTGCCCATGTGTTCCTGTTTTATTGTGAAGGTCTGCGTCTTATGTGAGTGTTTTCAGTTTGCCTCCCTAGTCTCGTTGTGTTAATCACTCCCAGCTGTGTTTCCCACCTGTGTGTAATCTCCCTGTGTTCTCTGAGTGTATTTAAGTTGTATTTTCTGTCTTAGTAATTGCTGGTTCGTCTGTGTTGTTTCCCCTCGGTCTCCCTGCGTCTCTCCGTATGTATTTCCCCGGACCTCTGCATCTTCGTTTCTGGTTTGTTTTGTTAGTTTTACCCAGTTTAGGTTTTCCTGTTTCACCTTCACCCACGCCATTGCTGTTTGTATTTTCTTTTGTTAAATAAACACTCACCTGCTCCAGAGCTGCTGCCCTTTGGGTCCTTTTCTACATTCCACATGGCTTGCCCCGGCAATCCGTGACAGTTGTGTGGTTCATTTTATCAAGATATGATCCATTTCTTTCAACGTTGGGAAAATTACTTTATTACAGCAGTTAAAAATTAAGTTAAACACAAGAAACATGTAACAAATAGCTTAAAGCAGCAGAATGGTAAAGCAGAATGGTATGTAGCTCAGCAAAACAGAATACAGTTTGACCAAACAAATGTGTGAAATAGGTTAATCAATTTAAATAAAAAATGAAGTAATAATGTGATGTAGAACAAAATAAAGAATTTCAAAATGAAAACAAAAACAAAGTTAAATGGCTTAATAAGTGTTGTAAAAACAGCATTAAAAATATCAGTAGAAAGTGTGGTGCAACAACACGGGTTAGTGTCAAGTGTTGTGAAAATACACTGTTAAAATTAAATAGATGCATAATGGCAGATGTATTGTTGCATGAGGTATAAAGCGTTTCTTGTATCTGTTCTTGTCACAGCTTAGCTGAATCAGCCGGTAAAGTGGTGCAAATGTTGAATAACAGTTTGCTCAGTGACCACCGCAGCTTCAAACGTGTTTCATCACAGATAGTTCTCAAGACTTCATTCTCTGAAAACCAAACTCACTCACAGGCAACAAATCCTGGCCCTATATTAAACAGAATGCCCTTAGCAATCCAATGACATTCACGGGGTTAGGTTAACTGTTGATTCTAAATTATTTGTTGGTATGACTGGCTGTCTGTCTCTATTTTGTTATCTCTGTAACAGATTGGTAAACTGTCCAGGGTGGACCCTGCCGCTTGCCCTGTCATACGGTGCAGGTTCCCCCTGAGCCTGAATTGGATAAGTGGAAGAAAATGGATGGATGGTAACCTATAATCTCAGGGCTTCCCATTTTATTCAGTTGATATTGAATCATAAATGAGGTAATAGCTAGGAAAGAGGAAAACTAGAGGTCAAGAAAGAAAAACATTTAAGACTTGTGACTTTAACAATCATCACTAATTATCTAGATAACTGTCTAGATGTGTTTTGGTTGACGGGTTAAAAAAATTTAAAAAGAGAAGAAAAAATTGGATTAAACAAGGCTGTTCTGTAGTAGACAAAACATTTTTTGTCTCCTTGTCTGTATCATATAAACCTGAAGTAGTCACCCTGGGCGCAGATACACTCCATTGACTCCATTGATCACCCATCGCCTCACCAAGTCTTTTCTTTCCACCTCACGTCCTCCTCCTTCCTGCTCTATCTCTGCTCTGGGTTCTCTCCATCACCCCCTCCTGTAGCCCTCTTATCACCCACAAAGCACACACATTTGCACATACTGGCATATATACAGCCTTTGTGTCCTGGCAGACAAGAATGCACACACTCATAGACACAGCCAGAGAGGCGCAGTCACACATTTAAGCACACACACAAACACACACAAGATAATTTCCCCCACTCCTCCCTCCTGTTATTTGTGCTCTATTTTGCTCTGGGTGAGTTGGCGCCATACTGTAACTGTCGATTGAACCCACTGCTGTGAGCTATGTGGTTACAAACCTACACAGACAAATTCAGGCAATATAAATCTTGCACATTTTGCAAATAAAAATGATTCCCTGTGACACACCTGAGGAGGAAACATCAAAGCTCAGAAGGATCCTTTTCTTTTAATGAAAGTGAGTCATCCTTTACACAGCTGGTATTTGCCTCCTTCATGTCATATAAAGACACCTTATCAAATTGTTTGTGTTGTTAAAACTAACCAATTCATATAAGATCCTAAAAGTGCATATTTACAGCACTTTTTTTGTTTTAAATGAGTGAAAGCTGTTGCGCTTTCCTCAGCTTTTTTGAAGTGTAGCTCTTCTCTGTTGACAACAGACTGACATAAATGGCACAACTTTGCAGTGCTGACAGGCAGAAGGAGAGAATCACCAAATGCCTGAATGATCCTCTCATCTCCTAGAGCGGCATGTGACTTGATTCTTTCTGAAGCCATATTGGCAATAGCACAGAAATCATTTCAAAGTGCCCTTTGCAGACGGCAGCCAAAAGAGGACCAGAGCTGGTCGATAGGAATGTCAATTAATAAGTAGGCATAATAATTTGACTCTGAAGCCATTGTAATAAACTTGGTTAACTTTGTGCACAGAATTTTTACCCACCTCTCATTCTTTTGTCTTGCCTCCGTTGCTTTTTTCTCACCGGCCCATTTTCTTTCGCCATCACGGCCCTCTTTTTGTGAATGTGCCATCAATTGTTCAGCAGTCTTTTAAGTCTCGCAGTGAGATCTATTTCTGATTCTTAAACACACCATGGGTGGCCAGTGACAGAGTTTTTTTTAAAGTTTCATAACAAAAAAGAACTCATTCAACACAAGGCCTTTCAGGCTTCAGTGATACTAAAGGTAGCAATCACAGTTGATTTAGATATCAGAGAGTGCTGGTATATGTAACAGCTCTCCTGGGTTGTATGACATAACAATACAGGCCACTTAACAAAAGGAGGATGATTGCGTTCACCATGTGTGTCCCATCTGTTACCTGACAAACGAGAAACATTTTGTTCATGAATCTGTAGCTTGTCCCTATAACATGGCTACCTCACGAGAGGATAGACCCCCACCACCCCCACCACTACCACCAATAGCCAAGACATTCATTTGCAGGTGAGATGAAGGATGGAGGTCAGTAGGGTCAGTGTGACATTTAGAACATTCACTTGCTTGAAATTGCTCCTCTTCTGTGTTCCTCTCAAGGAGTGATTTGACAAACCGGCTCTTCTGCAAAATTATAATTATGGCTGTCAGTAATGACACTTCAAACTATCATAATTATTCTGAACAATGGCAAGTCATGAACTGGTGTAATTAAGCCTTTCTAAATACATATGGTGGATAATTTGATCCTGGCTTCCCCAACTGTTCTACTTGAGTCTCACATCAAGATGACTTTGAGACACAATATGTTGTTCTGCTAAAATTTATCAGACGACATTTTGGTTTCCATGGTAACAAGAAAATAAACTCTATACGCATACACAAGGGCCACGTTTTTAAGATTTCTCTCAAGGGTGGAATGGGAGCCATTGCACAACACAAACCTACCAAAGCATGCAAGAGTCGAGATGTTCTATTCTGAAGCCTGAAAATGGTTTAGTACCTGGCCATTTACAGTTTCAATTTAAACACATAGCCAATAGTATAGTTACTGTGGTCTTTTTTTTCTCCTTAGTTCAAAGCTTGAACCTGGCAGCGAAATGCTCAAGGGCACAGGCTAATATGATAAACAGGGAACAGTGGTTTGCAGGCTTGGGGGTTGGGCTCTCTGCTTTTTACAGTTTGCCCTTGCCCTATGAAAAGTGAGCAATGGCAAAGCAAGGGATGGTTCGTCTACATAGCCAAGGGGAGGAAGAGGGACGTGAGGAAGGAAGTCCCCCACCCCCATCAAGTTTCACTGGGGTATAAGGAGACAGATGAGGAGGAGGTGGAGGAGGAGTATAGTGTTGCAGAGATCACCAGTCATGGAGGATTATAAATGATAAATATAAGGAAATAGTATTTTCCTCTCTTTCAAATGAGTTCCTCTGGGTTTCTTTTTAAACCATTATTTTTAGAATAGACAGGGGATTTATAAAATATGCAAGAGTCATCCACTGAACAACATTGCATGCTAATATAACCAGATTTCTCTGGTTTCTTTGTTAAATCCTGTGTGTGTTGTCGAGTTGAAATATCAGCTTATTGTTCCACATTTCAAAAACCACTGCTAAGCATCCCTCTCCTTTAAATTGAAAGCCAAAAATATCTACTAAAATATTTTACTGTCATGCGAGCAATCAGTTAAGCGGGGTAGGGGTCATATTTTGGAAATAAGAGATACCACATTTTGGAATTAATCTCTGCAATTCAATCTCAAGGACTGATTCAATAAACAGTATTTAAACAATTTATGAGCATTGCAAGATGGACTTAAGCCCTCGTAGTCAGAAATAGGCAGCTAACTCTGAGAGTGTCTAGAGAGGGGATTGGCTGTGCTTAGAAACAGACATTTAGGACAGACGGTTAGCAGATGGCAGGGTGACAACTTGAGCTAATGGTTCTTGTGTTGACATGGCTCAAGGCAGCACATCATCACATCAAAGTCCAACTCTCTCAGTTTCGATTAACACTCATCAGATGACCTGGAAAATGTTAAAAGCACGTGAATATTATTTTAGATATTCCAGTGTAATTTATGCATGGAACATTAAAAGCTAGGAAAAATAAAATTGTGTTTAACACAATACAAGAATACCATTGTTACAAAGTGAAAACTAAAAGTATATCTTTACTTAAAAGTAGCTAATACCCTAATAGAGTCTTAATACTGAAGAATTAATATATTTTAAAGCTATTGTTACCTAACGAGCTTTCTTGCAGCTAATTTAGAAATGCAGTTTACTTTTTTCCATCGTTTGGATAGAAAGTTATCAAAGTCTGTGAGTCAATAATTCATCTCAACATTCACCGTGGTGCTAATTAAGTTTCACATGTCTTCTTCTGATGATGAAAAGCAATAGCTGACATAGAGAGATCATATTATCACCTTTTTATTTTTAATACAAACACACGCAGACTTTTCTCAACACCTTTCTCCACCTTTAAGTAGGGCACATATATCCCATTTCTGACCATAATGATATTGTAGGAGCATAATGAAGGAGTAAACAGCAGACTGGGTTTTTTTTTAAGTTGGGTGATGGGGGTCAGGGGTTGTGATTGTGGTGGTGGGGGCATAATTGGCAGAGCAAGAGGTTGAGAGAGGACATCAGGTTGGCAACCTGTGGCCATCCTTCTGATGTTATCCATGCATATGCTTTCATGAACCTAATCCCACGAGGCACAAACAAGCACACACACACAGATACACAGAGTCACGCACGTGCATGAGTACACACATCAGCACTGACACAAAAAGAAAACTTTCAGCCATGCGCATCAAAAGCTGGAGCATTGCAAAGTTGGCATTTGGACAGTATTTGCGAACAAACTGGCAGATGTCAAAAGGCTTTGACGGTAGGGTTTTAGCGGGGGGAAAAGCACTAATACGGATATGCTGTAGTTACTGTGTGTGTTTTTGAGTGCTGTGAGTCCTGGGCTGCCAAAAGCTATAGCCCCAAGCCAGCATGCTTGAGCATAATGCCGCAGTTCAGCATGAGTGTGAGAAGATATGGAAAGTAAAACTGTTCTCCTTCTCAGAAACAAACAAAAAAGTTTGTTGGGTTTGGAAAAACTTTAAAAAAGGATCTTTAAATGATAACACAGTTCTTGTGATATAGAAAGTGAGTTTTAGATTAAATGTGGTTGCACAGACTCTAGATGTTCAGGGCGCTCAAGTTTCATCCTTATGACCATCTGATATCGACCCTAATCCCCATGTCTTTCACACATGCCACTATTAAAATGTTTTAATTTATGTAAAAATCAAAATATGTGTTCTCTCTATTTCAGCACCAATGTCAATTTGAAAAGGGCTATCTGGCAAAAGAGGAAAAGAACTCAAGACAGATTTGTATACATTGCTTTAACCCTCAGGCTTGCAGGGTAATGGTAGGATTAATTACTGTTGAGTTTGACCCAAGGAGAACTAGAGCAGATTATCCCAGATACCGCAGAGGAAGGCTTTAGCGTTGTCTCTTCCCTCCATGATAGCAGAGTGACAGCCACCTCAACCGCTTGGATGCCACTATGCCCTCACTGATTTGGGCCATTGCACAAAATCACACAGCGATAGCATACAGTGGGCTCACGTGGCAACGGCAGCTATGCGGCATTTACACCCAGCAAAAGTGTGCGTTTTTGTCTCCGTTGGATGCCAAGCAGGCAACCATAAGCCAGCTCTTTCCTCTCACCAGGCAGGCATCAGAAGAGGAGAATAATGTGTAATTACAATAGACACTCTAAAACAAAGCCCTTCACTTTCGATGAGTTCCTCTTCTAGAAGGGAAGGTTACCTCAAGGGGGAATTCTAATGAAGCAGATGGCTGAGAGCTCACAGGGGCAGACGCCGACTGCCCTCCTTTTTACAGTCTGCCAACATTTTCAGGATTCTGAGGAGCTTCACCTGTCTCCTGACCGTTCTTTGTGTTCATCCGAGTGAAAGTGTGTGTGTGTGTGTGTGTGTGTGTGTGTGTGTGTGTGTGTGTGTGTGTGTGTGTGTGTGTGTGAAAGGCTTTTGCTTATTGACACATCTCACAAGAGGGAGGGAAAAAATAGCTGCTAAGGGATTTTGCGAATTACAATTGGGAGCATGCTGCATGTAATATACAAAAAGAGATATACAGAGAGAAAAAAAAACACTCAAAGCAGGTGTTCCTTATATTTTATTCTATACCGTTTTATTTCATCCAGTATATGTGCTTATCAACAGTTCACTCCTTTTACCGCCACACAATCTGCAAGCCACGGCTACTGTACGTGTGCTTGCTGTGTGGGTCAGCGCAATGTCCCGTAGCTACCTTTCACACCATACATTTACAGTTCCCAGTTCCCTTATTGCTTTTTTTCATAGTTCCCATGTTAAATGCAGAACAAAAAAGATATCCCTTGATCAATAGCAAAGCGATCAAAATACTGTCCTCCTCAAAAGGTTGTTAGTCCTCATAAGAAGTGTTGAATCAGTCACTGCCTTCGTGAAACAAAAAGGTTGAGCCTTCAGATAGAAAGACTTCGTCTGCAGCGTCGTGTAACGAAAATGTCCCACTCCTGCGCTGTACCAAAGTGTAGAGCTTATACAATGCAAAATTCCTTAAAAATCATGGACAGGTTATGAACTCTGTACAAACACACAATTTGGTGAACATTGCTTATCATAATCTGGCATGGAGTTGACATTACTTATTAAGTAGTCTAAAATAAATACAGAAATATAAATAGGTCCTATGGAAATAGCTGTATAACTAAGTAACTTGTCAACATCATGATGCCAACATTAGATTAAATGGAGTTATAGTACTTCCACAAATGAAAGACAGCTTTAAGAGGCAGATTTTTCTTTTCTTTCTTTCTTTCTTTCTTTCTTTCTTTCTTTCTTTCTTTCTTAAATCTAAACCCTCGTCTCTCCAAATAGAATATAAATGTGCCCTTTTCTGTTTTGCCCACATTAATCCAGGGAGGAGCAGGCTCACTTTTGGCTTCAACACAGGATTTTCTGATGAGCTGCAACTAACAGAGAAACATATGCGACACATATTTTCCAAATCTAAGCTTCTAATTTGTATATTGTTGCATTACAGAAACAAGTCATATTTTGCAGATGAATCACTTTTAAAACTGCCTGAAAGAGTGTTTTTGTACCGACAGCTACAAAGAAGGTCTCCTGCCACGTCGCTGTACTGCGGCATTACCCTACAGAATCTTTCAGGTAATCTGTAGGTGTGTTAACCTATACGCACCCTGCTGTTCCTAAAATGGTTCATGTACAGGTTATACTGTCTAACAGCCTGCTTTGTGGTCAGAATAACCTTATAGTTCCTTTATTTCTTCTCACTAGAGAAGCAGCAAATGAGGTCAGTTTTATTAGATGCTACAATAAACAACTTTATATATATATATATAAAGCATCATATATAGCCATCTTGTTATCATATCAAATGACTCCGTGCTACCCTGTCCTTTCAAACACCTGATTCTGGTGCTGGTGTGTGCAATATGATGAGCATTTATGGAAAGGTAGAAGGAATCTGCAGTCATGAATGAATAACGAGGGCCTTGGAAAAAAAAAAAGTTCCTTTCTTTCCCTCGAGAAATTGCAGGTTCAATTCTGCTGCTGCTACATCTAATCCTCAATCACAGCAAATGATTTCATTAGTGTGCATTGCTTATTCACCAACCCATATTCATGGGCAGCACAAAGGGAGAAGGAGGCTGAGATTAACCAGTGGAATTGGAAATCCACCAAACAGAATCTGAGGTTGCTGCTGAACAGAAGCAAATATGAATTGTAAATGGTACAGAGATGCTGTGTGGAACTCCACCAAAGCTGGAGGTAAGAGAGGCGCAACTTACAAATCTGCTGGCCATTTCACAGCACATCTACTGTAAATAAGCAGGCCAAAAGTTATGAACATTTTTGTGTCAATAAAGTATTAAACATGTTTGTGCTATTTTATATTTATTATTGTGTTGACCTGCCCAAATAGTGTAGATGGAAATTAGCTAGTGGTTAAATCTGATGCAATTCCACTCTTCTCATATGAGACTATTTTTGTGCATTATGCATTTGTACATTATGCTACAGAAAAACATTTTTCATGAAACCCTCCCTATAAAGACCAGGTATCCCTGACCTAGATTTGATTAAGTTATTCAGCATGAAAACAGACATGTCAGGCGCTTTTGTACTGTTTCCTCCATAGCTGGACTGGCCATCGGGCCGCTGGCGATTTTTTGTTGTTATGGGCCGATGGATTTTTTTTTTTTTTTTTTTTTTTTTTTTTTAGGAAGGGTATATATAATGAAAGGTGTTGGATTGGCCAATTGGTCATGATCGACTCTGGGCTGGACCAATTACAGCCGAGGAGGCCGGATGGACCCTCCCCCTTGTTTAGCAATCACGTGATTTTTGCGCATTGCATGCCGGGAACTCGTGGCAAAACAATCCAAGTACCGCATCAAATGCAAGCATTTGCAGCACCGCAAAACGTTCATTCTCCGGTTCCAATGCCTTCTTGTTTTTTCTTTGACGCACAAAAAAGGAATGTACAAAACAAAAGGAGAACAATGCCGGTCCGTACAAAGACAGACTCGACGAAAAGACAAAGAAAAGATACGAGGAAAAAATCAAAGGAGTGAAAGGGTCAGACCCTTACGAGCACACAGAGTGGACAAAAGACGTTAGCGTGTTGCCCAACTTTCACCACGCTCAGATTTATAATTATACGGTTCTTGGAGTGAGTGCATACACTCATGAAGTTTAGTAACTTCAGGTCACTGCAACAAGCCCAGGTACAGTTTACCGACGGATGGGTACAGGACCTTGAAATGCACCGAGTAGAACGAAAGACCATCGTACGAACAAAGGTAAGTTTACCAGTCTCACAAATCGTCGTCATAAATACACATTCGTTAACCGTTTATTAATAGGACCTTTGAGCTCAACGGTAATTAATTAGTAGTGGAAATAATTTCTGGTTCATTACAGAAATGTAGCAGTGACAATAATATTGTATGCTGTAATCGCACTGGACAATTAGTGATACAAAACAACTGTTTTATCCTGTGAATAAAAGTATATGTTTTTGTCAATGTACCATAATAACAGAAGCGAAACGCAATATTGTGTCAGGACAATTCACTATTTATGCACAATAAACAAAGGAGCATAGCGCGACAATTTCTGTTCAGCGCCAGACTTGCTTGTAACCTATATCACCAATTATGTTAAGAAAAATGACGTATTAACTACTACAAAACTCTGACCTTTGTGGGAATGCTTGGAGCAGACTAACATGTGAGCTGGAGTGTTCTGGGACGTTATATTTGGTATATCCAGACCATCCGTGGCTCTTACTTCGGAAACATGGCTTAAAAAATTTCTCTTCAACCACATAATCCGATAAAAAAAAACGATCTCTTTACCCGTCGGCTTCCCGTGGCTGTCATGCGACCGGCTATTGCAGTTAATAATACAACAGCTTCTTGCCATTTTTTGGGTTTCTTTTTATCGCTGTGTAACTGAGTTCAATTGAAAGCCTGCGTGCGCTAGTACCTCTTGCCACATGTTCCCAGAACCCTTTGCGGTTTTACCCCTGAATGACGTCACATTTTCAATCTTTATCCTGGTGGGCCGGTCTCCAGTCAAAATGCCCGGGCCGATTTTTTGTCCCAGTCCAGCCTTGGTTTCCTCTATACAGATTTCTGAAAAACTAGCTCCAAGAGTTTGTACAGAAAGATGGCAGATGTTGTGACGCTTCATCTGCCCCTTCATTGCTGTTTTCTCTATTGCTCTCAAACAGCCATTTTCTTCCCATGTTTGGATGGGTGACACAGGGAGACATAATGAAAATAGGTCTCTGCATGAGCGAGTGAGTCACCGTTGTTTTTCTTTATTCGCCTCAAACGACACAAAGTTTCAAAGCCTTCTAATCTAATTCCCAGACGATTCCTCTAAGAAAAAAAAAACACTGCCTCTATACTACACTATGCTACAGATGCAGCAAAAAGTCTAGCAGGATGGAAACAGAAAATCCCCTTGAAGAATAAACATCGCTGTCAGGTGAAAATCTTGTTACTCTAGTTTTGGCTATTTTCATACCTTTAGTCTGAATGAAGGATTAGATGAATGAAGCTAAACATATTTTGTGACCATAAGGATAATGAACCTCCTCGTCATTTACATTACATAATTCAAGCCAGAAGATGATTAATCAATAGCTAATTTTCTTTTACTTCACAGTAATCAGCAGTTTTCAAACCAACTTTAATAGACTCAGTTAAAAACAAACCCAGACTCTTCTTTAACCAGTTATCTGTGATAATGGAACAGACTGAGTTAGCCAATTTGTCAGTCCCTCCACAGTGTTTACCTCTCCATACAATCTAGGACCCATGTCCCACTCATGTCTGACAGCACCTCTGGCTATCAACTCTGCCTTGTAACTGAGGGGCACACTGTCTTGCATGTGCACTCACTCACACCGCTCAAAACTTTCTCTCATTTTCTCCTAATCAATGTTGAAAAACATCCACTAGCGCTCTACAATCACAAAGTGGGGGCAAGTAACCCATCAACATGAGTACCACATGGGGTGCCTGTCGGACTACTTGTCTTCCCTGTGGCTAAGTGTCCAACTATGTCATTCCTGCAGTGCATCAATGCCGCCTCACATCTACACCTTTGTCTTGCAGGCAGGCTTCAAACTATCCTCCAACTCTATACCTTAATAAGGTCATATTGTGAGAAAAAATGGGGAACTTTTTCCTGATGTTGGAGGCACAGTAGCCTGTCTGACTTTATGATGGAAACAGGTACAGAACAATTGTGGTTTTAAATGCCTACACAATCAGATAATCAATATCCCCGATGTGAAACATTTCTGTGTCTTTATTATTGTGATTTTGTTCCAGAGCTCTGTTTCCTTCTCCTTGAGCCATGAAGCCAATATAAATGTTTTAGAGCCATTCAGATAGCTGTTTACTGCTAATGAAAAAAGGTGTTAGATGTGGGAGAGGTGAACAAAGCACTGCTATAACCATTAGTAACCCAGTCTGCCTGTCTAGAGCAAGAAGACTCTTATTTTTAAACATTAAAAAAATTCATTATATTGGTTTAAATACATTGCTGTAATGATTAACGCTACGTTCTCTGTGATGCCCCTCCCCAGTCTGTCTCTATCTAACACAATATCACTCGATTATATTCCACATTTACTAGCCCCAAAGTCCCTTTGGGCTGATGATGGAAAAATATTCATTAGTCATAGTGTTTCCCATAATTCTTAAGAGGTTATAGATAAGTGAAACACATACATACTCAGTGAATGCATACTTGCAAAATAATAAAATAATAATAACAATAACTTGTTCTAATATTGTGAGTCAAACACAAAAAGAAATGTGCTTAATTCCTAATTATAAAAGTGGTTAAAACTGCTGTGGCTGGGCAGGTTGGTCGTAAAATTTGCTCAACATTTTCAACAACATGAAATGTAATTTTTTTTAAATTGGAAATCCAAAATAGTTAATTTTTTTGGAAAATGAGAATACGATCTAATGGACATGAGCATGTCAGTAAATGTGCATTTGTGCAACTGCGTGTCATGCCATGTGTACTGCTATACATTATGAGTATAACTTTACATGACTGTAATGAGGGGAGGGCATGGTAGCTTTGTATGTGAGTGACTCCTGGATAGTATTTGAGGGTCAAGGGATTACAGACATGTCTTGTTAAATTAGACTGCAGTGGCTGACTGCTGTGACTTAGTTAAGGACTCAGCTGTCTCGGTGGAACCTGGGTCTGCCTTTGTGATGAGCTACAGACAAACATGTAGAAACATATCACTGATCCTCCCCTTTGAGAGTTTCATGATACCTTACTCTGCTGTGTATATCGTTTTTTAACCACTTGAAGGCTCCCTTTAGTGCCAACAGATTTTGAAAGCATACTTTTATTCAAACAGACTCTGATACGTGCTTTTTGACTGAACACTAGTAAAAAAAAAATCTAAATTATCTAAACGTTACTTATCATAGATGATCATGTGAAAAGTAACAATATCCCATTATACTTTTTAAAAAAGTTTTCAACAAGCAAAAAACTGTTGCTTTTTGAGACGCTGCTTAATAATAATTCTAGTAAATAAAATAAAATTGAGGCATTTAATTGCCATTTTCTCAGCCATTTCATTTAAATAAAATAAACAAAGAAAAATAAGAATACCAAAATCAAAATTTTGAAAAAAGTAAGTACATCACTTATGTACCCTTCAAATCCATGAAATGGGAATCAGGTGTTCAGGATACTCTGATAATTACAAACTCTTTAGGAAGTGACAGGTTGAAATTGTCTCACTTAAACCTGTGACATAAGATCCGGTCTTCATTTACTTTCCATGTGTGTAGTGTTGTTGTATCAATATCTGAAAAGCTCTCTAAGAGCTCTAAGAAATATTGTAAAAATATTTCCAAAACAATCTGAAATAAATAATTCCACTGTAAGCTAAATTACTTATAAGTAATAATATACTTTAAATGACTACTAATTTGTCTATTAATTGTTCCCCAGAGAATTCAGCCAATCAGCAGATCATTTGATGAGATCTCATCAAAGGATCTGCAGTTAGCTTTGTTATCTGCTGGTGTCTGCTCAGCCGGAAGCCACTAAGTAAGATACGAAACCCAAGTTGCTCTCTGATACATCGATCATCTTGCTTGTAAAGTGCTTGTGTGAATGGGGGAATGAGACATGTTGTATAAAGCTCAGCTGGAGTAGAAACACTGAATACAAAAAAATTATTTATTTCCCATTTACCATAATTTGTCCTTTGTCAAACTCAGTCAAATCCTCATGCTTGCTGATTTTTTCCTGCTTCTGAACTTTGAGGACAACATTTTCATTTGCTCCCTAATATAGCCCACCCACTAATTCACTTCACCTGTCAGTATGTCACAATGTTATTGTCTGTATATGCAAAGACCAGGCCTTTTGGAACAATGTGCTCAGGAAAAGAGAAATCAAATATTATTCTTTTTGTAATAATATTAATACGCATGTTTGACACAGATCAGAATCAAGTTTTCAGGAGCAAAAAAACCTTATTGTCAGTGAATGAATCACCAAATTGTGTGTTTAGAGGGAATTTGCTGCCTGACTGCAGATTTTACAGTCATTCATCCCACTATGAATTCTGCATTATATTGAAGAGTGCCTAAAGACAATGAAAGGCTGTCTGAAGTTTCACACTAGTAGTATACACATTAGGAGATGCAACAAGGAATGGCTCAAATAAAGAAAAAGGGGTAGTTATGGAATGGCTTAGTCGTAGCTCAGATTTGAATCCTGTTGAAAGATTGGGAGTGAAATAGGAAGCACATAGAAGAAAAACATCAAACATCTTGAAATTAATAGAATTTTATGTTATTTATGCTTAAAATTACTTTAAAAAAGTGCAAAATGGCTTTAGAATTGTAGTTACTTTTTCCACAAGACTATTACATCAACTGACACATTTGTTGAATAAATAATTGCAAACGTACATAAGCATACTTTTGATCCTATTTGATGCACTAAGAGCCAGGTCCTGTTAATCAAATGTATTTGATTAATGCATCATATAAGTATGACCACCTTTACAACAGCACAAGTTTTAGCAGTTTCCTGGTCTTCATTCAGGTGTGTGTTAACACAATGCTAGAGTCTTCACAGGAATGGATGTCCTATTAAATTCACCCCAAGGACAGGCCTTGGAATGTTCAGAGAAGCTGACAAAAAATACAAAAATAAAACAAGAGCTGCAGCTCAGACTCTACAGGCCTCAGTTAGCATGTCAAATGTCAAAGTTTATGACAGTACAATTGGAAGGGTTGCCAGGAGAAAGCCTCTTCTCTCTACAAAGAACATGGCAACACAAAACGTAAGACTTCTGGAACAATGTCCTTGAAGAACAAAAAACACCACAGTGGAGATGTTTACCTATAATGCACAGCACCACGTTTGGTGAAAACCAAACACAGCATATCAGCTCAAACATGTCATACCAACTGTCAAGCATAGTAGTGGAGGGGTGACTTGCATTTGTTTTGCTACCTACAGCAGACCTGGGCACCTTGCAGTTATTGAATTGACTATGAACTCCTCTGTGGACCAAAGTATTTTAGAGTCAAATGTGAAACCATCTGTCCAACAGCTAAAACTTGGCTAAAACTGGGTCATGTAACAGGACAATAATCTCAAACACAGCAGCGAATCTACAACAGAATGACCGAAAAACAAAAGAATCAAGGTGTTGCAATGGTGTGGTCAAAATCCATACTTCAACCTGGTTGAAATGCTGTGTCTTAAGATCTTAGGATGAATGCTCACAAACCTTAATGAACTGTAGCAACATTGCAAAGAGGAGTGGGCCAAATTTCCTCTATAACGAAGTGAGAGACCAATAAATTCATGTGGAAAATGATTACTTGAAGTTGCTGATAAAAGCTGCTGATTCCACAAGCTATTAAATCATTGAGTGTACTCGTTTTCACTCATATATATATGTGTGTGTGTGTGTGTGTGCGTGCGTGTGTGTGTGTGTCAAAATCTCTCTTATCTTTACTTGTTAAGTAATCTATGTATTGGAGATTATATTGCAATTGTACAATTTTTCTCAGGTTTACTTTGGCAATGTAGTTATGCATCAATATTTTAAGGAACACATGCAGAGGAGTAATCTGTTTTAGAGAACCTAACTGAGTAACACATCCAATAACCTCACAAACAATTTAGCAAGTACTTATTCTGTGTCTTGGTAAAGGACACTTTGGCAGTAGAAATGGCTGCTGCTGCTGCTGCTGCTGCTGGAAACATCTGTCAAAGATATTGAATCCATGACCTTTTCAGTGGTGGAACAGTCTCTTAACCCCCTGGAGCATTGTGCCTTCAGTTAATCTACAATAGCAAAAGTACTTACTTACATTCAACTTCATCTCCAACTCAGCAGTAGCTTTCAAAAATGTCTTTGTTGACAGCATATAACAACTAAAATAGAAGTAATTAAATATCAAGGTGTATTCTAGTTTCCAGCATTTTTCAAATACTTCAGATTGTGTACTGAATATACTGTTTTTCCTACATGAAAGTCTAGTTTGTGGGATATTAAACATCTGGCTATTTTTTACTTTAAATTGTTTGCGTGCTACACAGTGCATCATACACGCTAATGGAAGTCCTAGTTTTTGTGTAAAAAGGCTCTGATGATCATTCTAGGAAAAAGTTTTGCTTTGCATCTGACTGTTCCACTGATTCACACATATTAGCACTAACACTCACACATTAACAGTTGCTCACAGTCAGGGGAAAAAATATGCTTTCACATGCTTTCTACACACATTAGCAACATGAGCTTGGAAGACAAAGTGAGCTTGTTAGGACATGATTGAGGACTCTGCAGAAAGCCAGTCACTCACATACTGTTACGTCTCAATATTTAGACGGAGGGGAGCTCGCTGAACCCCTGTACTCCTGCTTCAAAAACAGTAGTAATTTGAGAAAGTGGTAGAAAGCAAGGATAATGGGTCAAGAAGTGGTGAAGTATTATCCCACAGGAAAAGTCTTTTTGGTTTCCTAAAATCTCTTCTCCATCCCTCAAGGTTTTGAAAAGATTATACAGAGAATAAATAAGTACAATCTAATAGATACATTTAAGGATCAACAATATGTGATCCTAAATGAGATAATACAAGAGTCAGTCTGTCTCAAAGCATGTTTTTTCGCTAAAAATGTAGATAATTTTTAAACACACACACGCAAAAAAAAGAAAGAAAGACAAAAACATTGATACATGCAGGTGTTAGTGCATAGGTTCCTGCAGAAAACGAGTATTATTGGGTAGTCCATTGAATCACCTAAACATCACAACATGAATTTGGCATAGTTATAGAAATAAATAAAATGACTGTCTTTTAAATGGAGATCATTTTCACACCCTCCTAGTCCCTTGATTAACTTATCATTTAAATATAACTCTATCTATATACACAGTATCAATGAATAATAAAAGGAAAAAGCATAAATCAAACAAAGTGTACTATAGAGCTCTGAGTTGCCCTATGAAGTGTCTTTTAAATCACAGTAAATGTAAAATCTTGGTAAAAATAAAGTGAAAAATAGTCTGAAGACAGAAAAGAATGCCACAAATGGAGATCATTTGTGTTTTAGTTCAAAGGAGCACAGGAGGGTGTGATCAATCCTCACAAATTTGAAGGGAGTTTAGAGCGGACAGACTGAGGTTCTAGATCAGATGAAAAGGCAGCAGAGTCCCTCCGTAAAGACAAGGCTGGTGAGGCCCCGGAGGAATAAGTCTGGTGAGGGTGCCCCGGAGACATCTGGATTGGAGGAGTCATGTGCCCTGGCACTGAGCTACAGGGTTTGGGTACAAGAGTAGGAGAGGAAAATGGAGAAGGGTAATACCCAGTTTCTATTGAAGAGCAAGGAGTTTGGTGGCTTAAGACCTGGGCCACCTCCTGGGGCAGGGATGAATGGGAGCTAGATAAAAGCTTTAGGTCCTCAGAAAAACGTCCCAGAGGGGAATCTCTTCCTGTACTTTGTGGCTGGCTTGGAAGCTGTGAAGGAAAACAAGTTTGAGGCATGAGCAAAGAACTGTGGGATCCTGTGACACTAGAAGGGTCACTGTAGTGGAAAGTCCTGCCTGCCACAGGGCTTTGAACAGTGGGACTGGGTGCGACTGGAGTAAGGCAGGGTGAGGCGTTTGCTGAACCATACTGGGCCAGAGAAGCCAATGCAGACCTTTCCAGTGACATCTGGTGAGGTAAGCAGCCAGACTGGAGGCCTGCCAGGCTAGAATGGCTGAGGGAAGATGGGGAGCCCTCAGCAGGCTGCTGACTGTGCTGTCCTCTACCAGAGGATGGGGAACCTTGTGGAGGGAACTGGAAAAGGTTTAATCCACTGGTAGTCCTGCCTCCTCCAGCAAACTGCTGCAGAGGAGCCACCTGAGGAGGCTTGGCAGGTGGTTGGTTTTGGGGAAGCTGACCAGATAGAGAATTATTAGATATAGGGCTCTGACAGCGAGAGGAACTAATAAGCCCAGAAGTAATTCCTCCAAGAGAACAAGCTGTAGATCCTGCTATATGGCTTCCAATTGTGCCACTTACTGCTCTGCCTATATGTCCTCCAGTCACTCCTCCAACTGTCCCACTTGAACCTCCACCTAAATGGCTAGTTGTTGATCCACCAGAAGTCCTCCCCATTGATCCGCCAGAATTTCCTTGTGTTGAATCACAAGAAAATCCTCCAAATGTTCCCCCTGAGGCTCCACCATAAACCAGTCCCACTGATCCATCAGAAGCCCGTCCCAGGGATCCTCCAGTGGTAGTCACTGCCAGTGATTCTCCAGAAGTTCCACTGACTGACCCCCCGGAAGCTATTACCAGTGATCCTCTGGAAGTCCCCCCAATTGATCTCTTTGCCGTATCAGTTATGGGCCCACATGTATTGGGTACCACCAATCCACCTGATAACCTGCTACAAACAGTTTCCACTGCTCCCTCAGATACTCCTACCTTGGTTTCCCCTGAGATCCCTCCTACTGATCCACCATTAGCTCCTCCCAACCCAGAGTGCCCACCAGAAGTCACTTCTAACAACCCAGTTGTATAGTCCTCTCCCGCCCAGGAAGTGTCCCCACCAGTGGCCCCTTCCACAAAACCTCCAACTGCTCCACCTAAAGTCCATCCCGTAGCACCACCACAAGCTCCAGCTAAACTTCCACTTAGTCCTGACCCTGTGCTTCCACCTATAGATCCTTGGTGAAAGAGGTTTGAGAGAGGTGGTGTACCAGAGCGGAAGGATTTTTGATTTTGTGGTTGAGGGTGCAGCTGGGCCGTACTAGATGAAGGTGAACCAGAAGATGAAAACTGACCAAACGGGAACACGGAGGTTGCTCCTCCACTGGACACAGGCCCAGACCTGCAAGGTCCGCGTTGTATTCCGCTACCTGAAGCATGCTGGCTTGAACTAGTTGCCCCTGAACCTGATGTAATTTGCTGGGCCCGGAAAGACGCCAGCAATGGCATGTCTATCCCAGTTTGCAGCTTAGAAGGTGTGCTAGAAGGAGAGTCCCCAGCAGAGCCAGGTGATGTGGATGAAGGAACAAATGTGTGAAACTTTTTAAGTCGGCTAGGAGGGTCCTTCAGGGAACCGAGGACAGAAACTGGAGGTCTGAAGAGCGTTGATGGGAGGTGGGGATGGTGTGTCAGGGCTATGGCTACAGAGGTGGTGGCAGCTGCTGCCTGGAGAGGTGCTTGGATGAGTGGGGCCCAGATGACAGGGGTAGGTGAGGGCGGTGTCTGTGGTGGAGCGTTCTGCATGAGGTGGGCACAGTGGGCCATGTCCCTGTCATGCTGCACAATCTGCTGGATGATCTCATTCTCCTGGTAGTTGAGTACACCAGAGCTGAGGTCGTGTTGCACCTTGTGCTGCAGGATGGAGTTTTTCTTGCCTTTAAGAGCGCATGTCCATGCACACACAAAGACAGACACACAGAAAACAAGAGTGAAAAGTAAGAGAAGAAAGAATATTCCAAAAACCCTTTCTAAAAGAAGAAGCTAGCATAATAACAGGTATGAACGAAAAGGATAAACATTAGATTAGCTTTTAGTGTGATTCCATAAGTAAAAAGGGGAAATCGTAAAACAACCATTGTGTCATAATATTTTGGTGAACAATATTTTGGTGACATGCTTGATACAAAATAAACACTGTAAAAAAGAAAAAAGAAAAAAGAAAAAAAGACAATAAACCTGGAGGTATCCCTCTCAGAGGGAGTGTGTAATTGATTCGTTTTTGTTTTTCAGTTTGTTAGCATTCTTGTCCATAGTTTTCAAGATATCATTTTCAAATTTTGTGTGACGGTAGATACCAATAGCAGCTCGAACTGAGTTAACTGTGATGAAAATCAGGTCAAAGTCAAGGTCACACCAAATGTGAAAATTAATAAAAACTTAAAAAATTTTTTTTAATGGATTCCCTTAAAACTTCACAATAACATACTAGGCCTTGGGGGACATGAGTGCCTAGGTTGGCTAAGCATTTGACCTTGACCTTCATTGTTAGAGCCGAGGTCAAAGTTGACCTTGAAACTTTTTCTCCAGAAACCATACCAGGTTATATATCATACAATCCTGATCAAAATTTTAAGACCACTTGAAAAATGGCAAAACATCATATTTTGCATGTTTCAGCCTGTTTCAGTTTAAGCGCTGTTTTCAATAAATTGCATGTTTAAAAAAACGTTTTGTCTCACATTTCTTCTTGTTGCATGTTGAAGCTCTACTTGGAACCTTGTTAAGATCCAAACACGCAAAATATGATTTTTTTTGCCATTTTTCAAGTGGTCTTTTGATCGGAACTGTATGAAAGAGCATGAGGAGAACACATATTTTATTTTTTTTAAATATTATGTCCTAAGGCATCACAATGATGCCATAACAGGCTAACTATATAGCCTTTATTAAAGTCCTTGTCCTTCGGAGGGAGTTGTGCTCTCTGAGTGCTCTTGTTCTAAAATGCAACATCTATGCAACAAAAAAATTTATGTGGAAAAAATATTAATACTAAATCTGAAATTCCATTTTAGAATAACAATTATCCTGTGTTCATTTGTTCATTTAACTATTGCTTACTAAAGCTTTTTGTGCTCCGTCACGTTTTCACTCTGGTAATGTATGTACTTTGAAGTACCTGTGAGGTGTGCACAAGGTCAAAGAAATAAGGTGAGCGTCATTATGGCAGGCATATCAACTGCTAAACTACCCTCTTAACAAAATGTGCACAGTCTGGATGCTAGAGTCCATTAGTCATTGTTCAGTGGCTGCGCTAGCAGTGATGGGGTTAATTCACATGACTGCCATTTTCAATTTGGTGTTAACAAAAGGCTGTGAAATCTGATGATACTGCAAACGCTATATGCCCCAGATCAATCTGTCCAATTTTCTGTTATGACTGGTGTCAGATTACTTGAGCTTTTTCTGTGACGTATTGGAACTATTTTAGCCAGCCTGACCTTGCACCTCTTGACCTTTTATCACCTGCACACTTCAAATCAGATTGTGCCAAGTCCATCAAGAGAGTAATTAATTTGCAGATTTCACCTGTTTCAGTTACTTTATTAGGAAACATGGTGTACATAGGCATCAAGCCCAGGAGAAGGGATGGACACAAGAGACCATTTCACAGAAACATTCCTATCAGCCCACCACATCTTTTTCAAAGCAGCCATTTTCTACAAAGAGACCCCCTAAAGCATTTTCGCTATCTACCATTCTAAACATAGCTGAGGATAAAACAGCATGCAGCGAAGGCTGAGTGATGATACAGGCATGCGTTTCATTGTGAATTTTTCATCTGCCTAGGCTGAGCCTGGGAACAGTGATGGATATGGAGAGAATATCAATTGTATGAGTAAGAGAAGTCACACAGGGATTTTAAAACCGGAGCTCTATCTGCATGTTTATATGCAGATGACTTTGAAAGTAATTTCAGTCACTGAGTATCACTGAGAACAGTTTTAAACCCCCTAAGTTTTGTCTAAGAGCTCCAGTTCTGGTTTGAAAGTGTTTGCTCTCTTGATGGAAAATGCTATCAAAACTCACTAAATGAAAATATGTAGTACTGGTTTGCACTTTGGCTTAAATGGATGAGACTGGATGTGATTTTCTCACCAATACGGTCCAGCCGGTCCAGAGCAACAGTCTCAAAGGCCCTTCTCATCATAGGATATTCCTCCAGTACCTCATTGAAGTTGTCAACAGACAATGAGTACAAGCGGCAGTACGTGTCAGCTCGGACGCTGGCTGTCCTTCTGCCCCGTGTTAGCAAACAAATCTCTGTAAGAAAACACAACAGATAAGACATGAGTGTTTTCTGGTGTTTAAAGCTGGAGGTCACCTGCAATATAACCAGAATTTTTAAAAAATGTATACCCGTGGAAGTAGTACTTTTTACTAAAGGCTAAACTAGGAACGGTGCCAGATGTTTAATTATTATCAAATTACAAACACAATTTCAACTAAATAAAACCTTTCTGAAGAGATTCTGATCCAGCGTATTTCACAGCTCTCTCCACCACCATCATCAAAATGAGTCAATGTATGTTCAAGTTTAAATATATTTATAGATTTTATCTTTTTTTTTTACAAGCCATCCTCTCTACATAAAATACACGTATTTAAAAAAGTAAACAAAAAGGTATTCTTAGTTTTTTTTTTTTTTTTAAAAAAACAGATATTTATTATTTTCTGAAGTATATAATTTCATGACTTTCATGTTTTTTACCTGATAATACAGCATGTAAACTGTAACATATAATTTAACAGAAAATATTTTCCTGTTTTAGCAAAAATCATTTTGTGCAGCAGTGCAATGCTTATTTTTTTCACATGTCTGCCAGCCCTTATCTGCCAGAAGTACTCAGGAAAACGAATGCTTCATTTACTACTGTACAGTTCTAATTCACAGTCCCGTGTGTGGGTACAACTATGTCTCTGCTGCATGCAGATCTTGTTTATTTAAGTGGAATATTGCTGTGGAAGAGTTTGAATTTGCAAATAATCATATATGTGCATCTGGGCTGCACAAACGCATGTTAATATAGCGTGCTATATGTGTGTTTGATCATGACAGTAAGGCAATATATGAAGACAAGATACACTATGTGCATATAAATATGCTTATATAAAAATGATGTATACATAAGTAAAATATAGTATATTCTATAACTTTATATTACATTAACTTTGACTTGTGTACATATATATTAATAATAGTCATTTATACCATGGGATTAATAGTTTATTAATATCCTTTCTGTTTAACATTTATATCATCACATCAAGCTGTCATCTCCCTTCCTGTGGTCTGTATCGCACTGCCTGTTTCTTATAAACCCAGGATCCAGCTCATTCTGACACTTATCCTCTCAATAATGCCACACTATACACTTTCTTTATATGAGATCAAATTGTTTAAAAAATCCCACTAGAATAGTTTGACTCTCAAATGTAAAATCTACTTTTCATGTGCTTTTATTTTATCTATTAATGTGTTAGATTTTCTTTTTGCACATATCAAAAGCCTCTTTCATCAACATGGAGACATGACAGAGAAAAGAAAACAAACAAAAAAACATGTAAATTTCTCTGTTGTGCATGTTTTCATATGTGGCTCCATTGAAAGTGAGCTGTGTGTGGGCGCATGATGTAAAATGGATGCTGTCAATGATCCAGGGCTTGTTAGAGGCTAGACACAATCAAAGCTAATCACATCAGTTTCTTTCATCCTGTTAAAATTAGTGCTCATATCAAAATATCAACAAAGCTATAATATGTATTATATATATATATATAATATCTAATATTTCACATGAGGACAGACCAAGATAAAACCAAATTAGAAAATAAACAAATGTAATGTCGTTATTCATTTAAACTTATCTGCGCTAGGCTCTTTAGGCTACTGTCTGCTGCTGTCTTATAGTTGCATTAGTTTCATCTTCCTGCATCTGCTCACCTTCATGCATTGCTTATGGAGCAGTAAAGACACAGGTAAAGTCAGATAGTGTTAACCATGTTACATTATTGTTATTACATTATCATAAGTGCAATATATATATATATATATTTATTTATTTATTTATTTATTTGTTTATTTTAAAGTTACTTGAGGAAGGTTGGGGTGCAGTAGCATGGAGCAAGGGTAGCATGTTGGCTGTTTACCATGATTACACAAACATTATGCAGGAGTAGTAGTAATGGATAGTATATATTAATTTTAAATAACATGAATAACTGAAACTTAAACAGAATGTTAAACTACAGCTTGTTAGGGAGCTCATTCTCTGGACAATACTTTCTTTAAACCTATTTTCTTTAACATATTTTAATAATAATAATCGATTGGATTTATACAGTGCTTTTCAAGGCACCCAAAGCGCTTTACAATGCCACTATTCAACTTAAAAGAAATGCAGCTGTGAAGTGTAAAAGTGAGATCATTGGTCATGGTATTTGAATGCAATCTATAATGTGATATCTAGAATCCCCTATATCAGTATACTTTCCTAAATGTTGCCTGTTCAAACAAGGGCAGTAGAATTTTATCACAATTTTAAAAAGAAAAGATATTTTATGAAAGTATGACCTCGTGTAGCCTTGAAGAACAGGTCAGAAGATCAACATAATTTAGCTTAGAATGCCTATATATTATTCCCTTTATGCTTATATATTGTCAATACAAAAATGGCAGTAAGAAACAGGGTGTTAGATCACCATAGCATTAACACTTTGAACTTCAGTTCATTTTATTGACCATGACCTTGGTGTACATAAGAGCCTAATGTTCTTTGGGGGAGATTTTATTTTCCTTTACCCTGCCCAACCCTCTTATACTGCATACTGCAGATACAAAAACATTATTCTTATCACGATCTGCAAAAGGAACTCATTAACCTAAAATGAAAGTCTTCATGGTGTAGCAGTTGTCAGTGACAGATATTGGTAAGCACATATAGACTATATATAAGACATATAGCACTATAGAGAGAAAAATGTAGCCACTGTGACATTATCCATTTGTTAGCGAAATAAAGAAATAAAAAATATATGAGTGAACAGAGCAATTTTGGCTTTTATATGACAAAAACAAACAAAAAAAACAACGTAAGATGACAATGAGTTTCACAAACTACTGCGCAGAGACTGCCCTGGCTTCCATTAGGCTAAACAAGCCCTTGTATTCTTCTGGTCACTGAGTGTGAAGTGGCTATGATTGTGTGCAGTGGTTTGAAAATTGAGACAAGGGAACTGATGAAGAGAGAATGCATGATTTGGCAGCGAAGCAAGTAAGAAATACACTGTGTACTAGGGCTGCTCGATTATGGCAAAAATGATAATCACGATTATTTTCACTGAAATTGAGATCTCGATTATTTGACGATATTTATTTAACCCTTTAAGACCTACTATAGAACCAAGTCCGCCAGAGCTTATATTATATTTTTACATGTTGTAGAGCCATTTGTGGGAGCATTTCAATTTGCTATGCAACTGTTATAGCCTATATTTTAATAATATGTATGCATTAAGTCCATAGTAACTACATTAATTGCAAAAAAGTGCAATAAACTACAAAAAAAAAAATTGAAAATCTTTTTTTTTTTTTTTTTTTAACATATATTACTACTTGGAGAAATTTAAGAGGTTTATCCTTCAAAACTTTAAATACAAAAAAAGTTGCAAAAAATAGTTTACAACAACAGGAAATTTATTTTGAGTGTCTTCATAGTTTTATTTTGGAGATACACCAATTTTTATATACTGCAGGAAAAGCGAAAAAAAACAATCCTATGATGCAAATTTGCAAAGAAAACAGCAGGTGCATCAAAATAAACTATTTCCAGCAGTGCAATTCGAGTTCTAAGCATCCCAGCAACTATTCAGAAAAGTCAAACATGACCAGTATAGGTTTTTAAGGCCTACAAGTAAAAAAAACTACAATTTCCGCGAAATGACGTCACTTCCGGTTTCGGCCAGCAAATGGCGGACATGTGACAGTTCGTCTGACGTCTGTTTCGCTGTGGGAAGTGTTACGAACAGCTGATCGGATCGGCAAAGCGTGTTTCTGGAATATTATGTTTTTGTTGCTGCAAGCTCTTTTTATGCAGTTTTTGCAAAGCTTTATGTGGAAGGAAACCGTGACCGAGGACAAGCTGATGGCATCAGATGTAAGTACAACTCCTCCGGTTTAATATGCAAAACAAATTATTGCGCTAGCTTACACGGTTCCGGTTCTACAGGGATTTAAAAATAGTTACACAAAACGGAGCGTGCTGCTCTGATCGGCTTTAAAGGGTTAACAATGACTTTAAAAAATAATATAAAATAGTGTGCAACACCACTGAAGTTTTTTTTACCTCTCTTTTCAACCAACAGCAGTCACTCTCCTCTCCAAATAACTTCTGCTTAGCTTTCCGAGCTTCCCTCGGGTCCTCTTAATCAGCAGTCTCCAACCTTTTTTGCGCCACGGACGGTTTATGCCCGACAATATTTTCACGGACCGGCCTTTAAGGTGTCGCGGATAAATGAGGGAGGGGCTAATAATCGGCTCAGTCATTTTTAATGATCGTTGAAAGCCCAGATCGTAATCGTGATTAAAATTCGATTAATTGAGCAGCCCTACTGTGTACTATATATGAAACGTAAAAATAACCTCATATGCAGTGTTTTACTGTTTGTGTGTGAGAGCCTGAATGGACAATACCTAAGTTAGCAAGAGAGGTGAGTGGATGTGAACGACTGAGTAAAACAACAGTCTATATACAAATTTGCAATGCTTGTTTGCAGATGTGTTGCGAGTGTGTGCTGGCAGGGTAGCCCTGGCTATAGCTGTGCTGGGGAAGGGGGGTCCATTTCTCACAGCACTGCTCCAGTAATCCCCTTTGGAGAGGAGTGTCACAGCTCTGTATTAAATCCTCTTGTTCTGTGGGTTTCTGCAGGAAGTCAGGTATTGAGGCACAGTTAGCTATCAGGCCTGTAACTGAGTTTGCCGAAAGAAAGGGAAGCCAAACACAGGTTCATCTGAACTCCAAGTGTTATAAAAATAACTCAATAAATATATACATGTAATAGCCACAAAATTAGTATGCTAAAAGCATATACGGTACCTTGATGGTCAGTATTAAATATTTATATGTTAGAAGCGTCTTGGGCCACTGAGGAGCTGTTTTTTGAGATATGACTTTATCAAAGTCATGGACTAATATATATCTAATTGTGATCTATTGTTAATGGTGGTAGCAACTTGATTGCAAAAGAACTCCACGAAGAGCAAAAGAATAGCCAACATAGCCTAACAGTTCGGCCATATGACTTCTCTGTGATGACAAGTCAGAAATTTCACATTAAATACAAACTTGAATAATTCTGCATTATAGTATTGCTGTATTTATGTTTTGTTCTCTATGCATATATTTTGTATTCATTTTATATAATTTGAATGCTTTGGGTCTCTATTGGAGCCTACTCTAAAATGTAAAACACAAACTATGCTACACTGATGAGCACTTCTGCACTCCATTTCAAATTGAGGCTGCTTTTGTTGATGGTTCATAAGTTACATTCAATTTATTTATGAATGTTCTATTCCCATTGCTTACTCACATCTCTGACTCATCGCAGTGCTCCCCAAATCCTGCATGAAAGCATAGAACAAGCTTAGATGGTGTCGCTCTGCCTGTGTTCTCTGAGGGGTGTGTGTTTTCTCCTCAAACTGACTTCTGCTTCTACAATTACCCTTTACTGTTTGGTCTTTACTAACACTGAGACAGTTCTTTATCGGTTCAATTTCTGGGCTTTGTTATTCATAATGAACAAAGCTATAATATTATCAACATACAAAACAGCTGACTGGTTGTGATCAATATATGACATGGTGATAGTATTCTTTTGTCATTCTTGTTTCCAGTACTGTATTTGGGCATGCCAGTGCTGAAGACACAACATTTTACCATTACCATGATACACTCCTTTTTCACACTTAACTGACAATGCATTCATTAAAAAAGAATGAGCCTAATTAAAATTGGATGTTTCTCTGCTAAAAGAGGATGAAGACATCACCCAGTGGAAGCCCATGTGTGTTCACCAAGGTCAGGATACATATAGCCTTCTGTTGGATGATGCAGCCCATGTGTCCCAGGCTCTTAGTACAGGAACGATGGCTCCCCTGAGCCCCTCCACCAGCTCTCAAAGAGGCAAAGAGGAGAGTAAATTGTGTGTGTGGGAAAAATAATAAGAAAGGAAGAATCTAGAAAAAAATGCACCTGGAAAGCATTTTTTTTTTTTTATATTTGCTAAAATCTTCTTTACGACAACGTTTGCAATTCTCATATGTTGGATTTTATGTGTGCGAATGAAAACTGGCTGAATGTTGTGCAGTAAAGCTTACCTAAATTGACCTTCCTTTAGTCTACTTGCCAAAATATTCTGGATACTGTAATATTATTTAAAAGCATGTATCAAAACCTGAATCATCACTGAATGGCACACATCAAATGAGAATACAGCAGAGCTGAATGCCAGTAGAAGAAATGACAAGTTCCAGCTGTCTTTTGACATTTTACAGGACAGCTGTTGTATAAAAATGTTGGCAAAACTAGAAAGGGAATATATTTTTTCTCTAAAGACAAGTCTTGTTTTTGGAATCATTAATGATGTTTTTAATATACCCGGCATGCTTGTCATAATGATTGCTACACAACTAGAGAAAAAAAACACCAACCTGGACAACATATGTCCCTGTGATTTCCAACAAATATCCAACCCCTTTTATCTTGACTCCTGCAGCTCCCTGTCTGTCTATGTGCATGTTTTTTTTTTCTTTCTTGGGCGTAGCTGCTCCTTTCAGCTGCTGACACGCATGCTCATTGTTATTTTATAAACTTCTGTATTATATCAAACCAAACTTTCCTGCTGGTCTTTGCCAGAATGTTCTGTAACCCACAGGTGTACGGTCAGGTTGGTACATTAGACTGTGCCTTGTGTACCAGCCAGCCTTCTTTGCTCCCAGTCACCTATTTGCCAGGCTTCACCACCTCCAGCCACATTTCTCATTAAGTTCCACTCCATTCTGCTCACTGCTCACTTCATCACCAAAATGCCAAGCTGCCTGGTCACTCCCTGCTGCCAATGCAAGCTCCCTTCTCCTCCTGCTCACCTATTGGCTCATTAACTTCCTGCAGCTTCTCCTCCCACTCTGCATGCCTCTGATTTTAGAGCTCTCTGATCTTTAGAGCTCTTCAATCTTCCCTACTTTTGCTGGCTGCGTATTAAAATTCTTAAAATGTTGTCTAAGTTAGCCCTCTAATGCTGACACTTTTAAAAGTATTTAATTTTTTATTTATTAACTAAAGGAATTCTATGATTATGCTTTTTGTTCTCACAAATGCTTTCAAAACACTGGACCACAGTGTCCTTATCCTTTGTCTGAAGCATGGTGTTGGCAATAAAGGCATTCCTGTGGAGCGGTTCAGGTTTTACTCATGTGGCAGTTTGTGAGGTTTTTGTCAGCGTATCGTCCTTTTTTCTTTTTTTTTTATCTCAAATTTATTTGAAATCAGGCTTCTCATCATCTCCAGCTTAATTAAAAAAAATTGTTATAAGAAAAATATTCCATGGTCCATAACATGTATACACATTGTAGAGGTCCACTAATTATGTTCTCTGTGAGATTTTATAATTTTCCCATCCTTACAGGGATGCAGGAAGCTGGATAAAATGCAGTCAATTAGGGGGAAAAAACCTTTTAGATAAGACTGATACAAGTCAAGACAATAACATGTTCAGATGAGATTAAAAAAAATAGTCAATGCATGTAAGTGAATAGGTTTCATATTTAAACTAACAAAGGTTTATTTTAACATGAAATTTGTTCTGTGTTTATTTGTTAAGCTGCTTAACCTCAAATCACTTAAGCATAAAAATCATTTAAGGGATGAACCAGTGTAATACATGAGGTACAGGAAAGCTACTTAATGAATGTAGGTGAATACAAATGCTGCCCTTTGAATGTGTTTGTCTTAGTATGCATCTATCTGCATGATGTTTACATGTGTGTGGTTGTACCCGTCTTTCTCTGTGGTTACAAGTGTGTGTGTGAGTACGTGTGTATGAGTGTGAATTAATAAATATGAGCAGGCCGCCTTGGTCTGCGATAAAGAATTTGTGTCCTGCAGCCTGGTGTGGCAAAGCTCACCTGGACTCTGAGTCCTGCTGTCAGGTCCCATCTCCCTTCCCGACAGAGCCCCCAGCCTACAGAGCGGACACTCTCTAACCTTTGGAACATCCACAACGGGCTCACTGATTCCCAGTGACATGCAATGTTCGCTCCCTCACAGCATTAGCATAGCCACACGAACACCTTCTGTTTGCTAGCAACCACAGACAGGTAAAACATTTCTGGAATTTTTTCTTTTCAGTATCGTGGCTGATGCCGAGGTCCTGTCACATCTCATCATCTCTTTTTCACCATCTTGAACTTCAGCTGCATGATTTTTACAACACTGTGCAAAAGTCTTGAGCCACCCCTCTTTCCTTTTGATTTAGTTCTAAGGAACCAGACTTGTTGTAATGATAGTCCTCCAGGCTTTCTAAAGGTCTTTTTCTGTGGACACTGGCTGACTGTTAACTTATTTTCAGTCCAGTTATTGTGCCTGTTGTTGGCCATTTTTAGAAGAATGTTGTTGTTTTTTTTGTTTGCTTGCTTGTTTGTATTATTTTGTTTGTTTTAGACTAAACACTAAACCATTTAAGCATAAAAAAGACCACCTAATTAGGGGATGAACAGTTAGTGTGTTTACACATAACATACAACTTAAGAAATTGTATCTTTAGGCACTTTGTTAGTAGGAACCTTATGCAAGTCGTATAATTTGTTCCCATTTCGTTAGAAGAATCTACAAGATATGCTGAAGATAATGCACTTTGGCAGGCAAAGAAGAATGTTTTGCACCTATTTGCAATAAGTCAACTTGACATATTTCTATATGCAGGCAATGTCCTTAAGAAATCAGAAGAAACTGGACAAATGGAGGACAAAAGAAGTGGCAGACCTACAAAAGATCTACAGCAGATGAATAATATCTGAAAGTCATGTTCTTTAGAAACAGGGAAAAACCTGAGAGAGTTTAAACTGTGTTGAAAAACAAAAGTGGTCCTACAAAGTACTGACTTTCAAGCTCCTTAGAATTGTGCAAAATCCTTTTTTGCCTTATATACAATGTATTCCCATGCATGTCTGCACGCATCAGTAAATGAATTTACATATTTTCCATTTTACAAGTAAAATATAAAGAAATGAGGACTGTCTCAAGGCTTTTTGTACAGTACTGTAGAAAATATTCAAATCTACAGCTGTTTTGGCTCAAAAAAGCCTGGTAAATAAAGTACTAAATACAAATCCTTTAAAGAAATCTAGTGCAGGAACTGCTGAAAGCAATGACATATCGTTTGCTACTGACCAGGAAATAATACAATTGGATTAATAATGCATATATTTTACTCTGCAAGCACTACTTAGTGTATACAGTGTATACTCCTTAACCACAATATAACAAAATCATTAAAAAAAACACTTTGATCCATAATGTGCGAGTGCAAGAACTGATAAGCAGGATTGATAGGCAGGCAAACTAACATTTCCATTCTACTGAGAATTTCTACAAGAATCGGTTCTCAATTCCCGTCCCCAAACAGAGGACCTCTTTGGTTGTTCTGCAGTGCCAGACACAACAGGGCAACCTAGTGATGTTGGCAGTAGATCTTTTGGATCCTGTGGGTTGGCATATCTGGCATCTCTTTTGAATGCTCTATTAGATTGGGATCGGGGGACTTAGAACGCTGGGTCAGTGCCTTGGATTCTTTGTTGCAGTCCTCAAGCCTTTCCAGGGTAATCTTTGTAATGTGGTGGGGCATATTGTCCCACTAGGTGAGGCCAATGCTGTTGGGGGTGGTGTTGCTATGGCTTTTTTTCTGCTTGGTCTGGTATCACAGTAATGTGAATGCGAATTTTGGGATCCATGGTTTCCCAGCGAAACACTGCATTATAATGAGTTAATCAGTGTTACACACCTCACCTGTCAGTGGTGTAAATGTTGTGACTGATCAGTTGTACACATAACATTGCAGCATTACATCATATTCACAGCTGACAGCATGGCACCTTTAGTGTTTGGACGATGCAGCCCAACCATGTGTCACAACATATTATGTTGTATCAAATCTTCCACTGTGTGAAAACACAGAAATATATCATCCTATCCAACCTGTTATTCTATATATAATATCAACCATTCTGTCATTCAGTCAAATAACTTCTCCAGCAGAAGAGCTGCAGAGGTGTTAGCTGGGTTATGGACTGAAGGATTACCTGGGCCTTTGCTCCTGCAAGCCCCTTGCACTGACTCACTCGGTCGAGGTGGCCATTTGGCAGCTATATAGCACAGCCACTCTGAACACTGATAGTGGGATTGGGGGTGAGGGAAAGAATTGAGAGTGAGAATAAATGGGAGAAGTATTAGTTCCTTAACCTAGGATTTCACAAGACTAGGGATTTAGAGAGCACAATTTACAGAGAACCACTCAGAGTGAGTACAGCCAAAAGATGACACAGGAGATTGAAAAGTGTGCAGTCAACTCATCTCTCTTCTTCAGTCCCCTCCCTCCCTCTGACTCTGTCTTTTTTTCTTTCTTTTTTTCAACCAACTTAGAGATACTACAAGCCACTCACTGAGAGTCAAAGTGAGCCATCTTAGAGGCACAATCAAAGGCAGTTTTTGATAAGCACCTCTGACTGGCATGCACAGCCACCACAAGGTTACTGATCTTTACTCTAACCAAGTGAGACCACAGTCTGCACTGCCAACACTGCAGGCAACAAAGGATGAACTATAACAACACAATAACCTCCTCAGTCTGGTCGCTAAGTGGGTAGCAGAGATGCTATTTGGATACTAAGCGATTCAATATTGTACTATAACGAGAGAAATAGGCAAGTGGAGGATTGTGGTGCTGGGCGCATGTTTTCTTTTTGAGCCCAGCGCAGCGTCCAGAGAGCAGCCTTGGCACCGATCCATGTGTCCCTTGGCGTTAGTACTGCAGTCACATTACATTTCCCCTCTCATCTGGATCGCTGTGTGCCCAGCAGACGCTCCCATCCAGGGCATGTCGTGTCCACTTTAGACTTTAGGCTCTCTGGCTTGAGCTAATCCAACAGCTAACAAATTGGAGTAGACTGCTGAGTAAATAATTGTGTAAATAATTCAGATTGTCCATAAGTGAATGAGTTAGGGTATGTAATTTTGTTGAGATGCAGAAGAGCAAATACATACGCAATTAACTGAATTGCAAACTGGGATCCACTGATAATGACACAGTTTGACAATAAGAAGACAGACAGAAGACTGGACGGTTTCTGTTTCTCATTCATTTGCTCACACAGTCACAAAACATTACAATCTATGCAGGGTGGATCTCCATATTTTTGTTCAGAAAAAAAACACTCACTGCTTTCAGACTTCTGCTTGCTGATACTGACAGCCACACTGAAATCCACATGTGCCGCACACTCTCTGTGCTGATCCTGCACCAATTAATTTCATGAATGACTAACTCATGTTTGGTAACAAACTCCCAGTAGCTCTAGGCTTACCTCACTAGCCCCCACCCTTACACCCCAGGAGAAGTGGCACTGCCAGCAATACTCACAGGATAATGGAGTCAAAAGCCTTGTGCCTATATTACACGAAAGGGAAAATAATTACGGGTCCAAGGCTTAAGATTAAAGCAAGCAAGCCAATTTTGGTTTCAGAATCAGTGCTTTCGCACTTTTGTGTGTTGTGATACTTATGTCTGTGAAGGTTCTCAATCATCCAGGTCATCGTAGTCTAAGAAGCTTGGAAAGAAAAGCGTCTGGACTTCTTTGAGTTGCTTGAAGATGTTTCACCTCTCAGCCGAGAAGCTTCTTCAGTTCTAAGCTCAAAAGGTGGAGAGTCTCAGATTTAAACCCAGTGGGAGTTTCCCCCCAAAGAGGGACAAAAGGACCCCCTGATAGTCCTCTACCTAATCACATGAGCCAAGGTGTGAATGCGGGTGTGGGTCCCAATCAGCCAGGGTTTCGGGTGAGCTCATTGTGAAACCTGGCCCCACCCTATCATGTGATTTCCTGAGGTCAGATGGCCCAGGATGTGAGTGGGCGTTAAGGTGTCTGGGAAGGGAACTGAAAACTGGATTATAGATGGCAGACAGTTGGTGTCGTAAACCACCGCCTCTGTTCAAAGATGGTCGCTCACAGTGGACATAGATGGCTTCTTTCACTCCTCTTTCAAAACATCTGTGCTCTCTGTCCAAAATGTGAACATTGGCATCCTCGAAAGAGTGAACTTTGTTCTTTAGATGCAGATGAACTGTTGAGTCTTGTCCCGTGGAGGTGGCTCTTCTATGTTGTGCCATGCGCTTGTGAAGTGGCTGTTTGGTCTCTCCGATGTAGAAGTCTGGGCATTCCATGCTGTACTGTACAGCATACACCACATTGTTAAGTTTGTGTTTAGGAGTTTTGTCTTTCGGGTGAACCAGTTTTTGTCTGAGTGTGTTGCTGGGTCTGAAGTAAACTGGGATGTTGTGCTTGGAAAAAATTCTCCTAAGTTTCTCTGATACACCGGTTACATAGGGGATGACAATGTTGTTGCGTCTGTCCTTCTTATCCTCCCTCGCTGGTGTCTGATCTTCTTTTCTGTGCATCTTTGCTGACTTTAAGAACGCCCATTTAGGATAACCGCATGTTTTAAGTGCTTCCTTTACATGTGTGTGTGTTCCTTCTTTTTCCCTTCAGGCTTAGAGGGAACATGTTCTGCCCGGTGGTGTAGGGTCCTGATTACCCCAAGTTTGTGTTCCAGAGGGTGATGGGAGTCAAAGAGGAGATACTGGTCCGTGTGTGTGGGCTTCCGGTAAACTTCAATGTTGAGGTTGCCATTCTCTTCAATGTGCACAGCGCAGTCCAGGAAAGGCAAACAGTTATCCTTTGTGTCTTCCCTGGTGAACTTGATGTTTTTATCCACGGCGTTAATGTGTGCAGTGAAAGATTCCACTTCTTGTCTTTTGATTTTGACCCAGGTGTCGTCTACATATCTGTACCAGTGGCTGGGTACTCTCCCTTTAAAAGAGCCAAGAGCCTTGCTTTCCACTTCCTCCATGTAAAGGTTGGCTACAATAGGCACAGCCATGTTTTTGTCTGTAGAAACCCTCGTTGTATTTGAAATATGTAGTGGTGAGGCAGAGGTCTAACAGTGTGCAAATCTGATCGGGTGTGAAGTTGGTCCTGTCTTCCAAGGAGCCGTCTTCTTGTAGTTGTTTTCTGACAGTCTCCACTGCCTCCGTGGTGGGTATGCAAGTGAAGAGGGAGACTACATCAAAGGACACCATGGTTTCATCTGGGTCCAGGGTAAGTTTCTGGACCTTGTCGGTGAAGTCGGTGGAGTTCTTGATGTGATGTGGGGTGTTCCCCACAAGAGGTGCTAGGATGGTAGCAAGGTGTTTCGAGATGTCGTAAGTGGCTGAGTTTATGCTACTGACAATGGGTCTGAGTGGGACACCTTCCTTGTGGATCTTAGGAAGTCAGTAAATGCAGGGTATGGCATCCACTGGGTAAAGGCGGTCAATGATTTTGTCCCTTTCAAGGTCTTGAAGAGAGAGAGAGTAGAGAGTAGTGATCTTTGTGTGGTAATCCGTTGTGTTTAGGACCATGGTGCACCTTCCCTTATCAGCTGGTAATATAGTGATGTTGTGGTCTTTGCTCAGGGAAGCAACGGCCTTCTTTTCTTGTAATGTGAGGTTAGACGGGGGGACTTTGGCACTGGAGAGGGTGGCTGAGACTTTCATCCTGATTTGTTCTGCTTCTGTCTGTGATAATTTGTTAATCCGTATGGCAGTTTCTGTGGCTGTGATGAGGTCCACTATGGGCAACTGTTGCGGAACAATGGCAAAATTGAGTCCTTTGGCTAATACTTTCTTTTCAGGTTCAGTAAGATTCCGGTCTGAAAAGTTCTTCACCCATTTTTCTTGACTGTCCTCAGGTGTGTGTTCTTCTCTGAGTTGTGTAGATTCAGACTGAGGAGTGAGTGTTTTTGAAAGCAAGGTGTGGAATTTCCTGCATTGTCTTTCTTTTCCTTTAGAGTGTTGGGCCCGCTGAGCCTTGTCCACAAACTTGTTCTAAAATTGGAGAGGGTAGAAGGGTTTCCAGTTCCTGCAGAGTCTGGCTAATCTTGCTCTGGAGGGCATCTATACTGAAATGGACCTGTCTTATCCTTTCACTTAGAAGCTGATTTTGTGCTCTCCGTAGAATCAAGTCTGCTCTGTATCCCCTGACAGTGGATCCAAGTTGCAGGCTCTTAGGAACAACTCTGCTTTGTCTGCATCTCAGGTTGAAACGGAGATGGTTCCTATAATCTGCTATTTTTCTTGATTCCCTTTCATACTCCCGCATCAGTTGAAGGGTGTTCCTCCCAAAATGTACGGCAATATGTCTGTGAAGGTTCTCAGTCATCCACGTCATTGTAGTCTAAGGAGCTTGGAAAGAAAAGCGTCTGGACTTCTTTGAGTTGCTTGAAGACGTTTCCCCTCTCATCCGAGAAGCTGATACCTCTACCTAATCACATGAGGCTCATGTGATTAGGTAGAGGATCATCAGGGGGTCCTTTGTCCCTCTTTGGGGGGAAACTCCCACTGGGTTTAAATCTGGGACTCTCCACCTTTTGAGCTTAGAACTGAAGAAGCTTCTCGGCTGAGAGGTGAAACATCTTCAAGCAACTTAAAGAAGTCCAGACGCTTTTCTTTCCAAGCTCCTTAGACTTGTGATACTTATGTTTACTTAAGGACGAAAGAACCTAAATGTAGATGCATTTACTCTAATGCATTTCAGTGAAATTGTCCTCTTGAGTAGCTTTGACTCAGCATCTTCAAGTGGCCAAGCTTTCGCCCAAACTGTGCCATTACTGGGATACATGTGCTGGGAAAAAAGCCTTTAAGCAGACTGAACATTTCTCTGAATCTGAGTCTCGCTGAAGAGGGCCCAAAGGCTGGAACATTTTGGACAACATTTGAGACAAAATGGCCCTGGAGAGAGCTGGGGCCATGTTGTTGAAAATGTTGATTAGTTCTGGCATGTGCAGAGACAGATTGCCTGCCATCTTTTCATTATTTCTGTAGAACCCCCTGGAGAGAGGGCATGGAGATGGACTTGAGCAGGCAAGGCATAATTAAACTTCCACAGGCAGGTCATGTGCTGTTAATGCTTTGCCACCACTTCTAATTACTTAACAGTATAGTCTAAATGATATGCTGTCACTGGGCAGATTAATTGGTATTTGGTGAGGGCAGTATGGCAGCATTGTCTCCTACATGTGTCATAGGCTCTTTGGGACCAAGAGAAGGCTAAGCATTATCTGACCCTGATTAAGAACATAACACTGAGTTAAGTGCATAACAACTATGGGTTATAGCAGCCCTAAGCATTCGGCGTTGATAGTGTGTAATTTCACAGATTCCTGACCTCTTTGACGTTAGGGTGCATATTTTTTAAGTTGCACTACAGCAAGCACGGTTTTTATAATTTGGATATGCCCTAAATTTAAGAGGCAGCTCATGATGTGAATTAAGGGAAAGGTCCTGCATAAACCATGAAGCTGAATATTCAAGTTAGGTGTCAAGTGGTGCATAATATACTACTTCAAGCTCACAATGTGCTAGCATTAGACCCAGAATAGCTCTATTCAAATGCTACTGCATCACAAATAAAAATTAAATCCCAGGCCAACCTCTTAAAGTGCTTAAGGATATCATTATTATTATCATCAAAACAAAGTAGACTTAAGCTCCACAGAAAGGTGTGCATTAAGGCAGGTGACCTTTGATTTTGGTTGGCTGTACCAGAAGCAGCTTATCTTACCCCCGAAGTAGGAGCCATCTGAAAGCTTGGTTTCTTTGTTGCCTTTTGTTAGAACACTGACAACCCCATGTTGTATGAAGTACATTTTCTTTCCGATGGTGCCTTCTCTTATGATGTAATCCCCAGGTTGGAACACCTCAAACCTCAATTTGGTGAGCATAGAGGTGACAAAGTTTGGGTCAGCATTGGCAAATAGCGGCATAGATGCCACCAGCTTTCGACAGTTAAAGTTGATAATTTCCTGTTTGAAAAGAAAGACATTAAAAACAGTGGTTAGTGACAGCAGCACAGCAGAGCCGTGGCTTTACAAAATGCAGTGACTTTTTAAAGTATTGGACATGAGGGATATTAGAGTAACAACAGGAAAAATGCCAACTGTTTACTGTTTTCTTCTTTCTCTAAGCCCCCCCCCCCCCCCACCAGTTTTCTTTTTCTAAGAAAAAAAAAGAGATTATTTAGTCACACTGTGCTCTTGTGTAAGGCTAAAATGTCAGTGAATGTGAATTGAAATGAAGGGAATGTCGAAAAGTGCATAAGCTGTCGAATGCATCAGAGCTGCATGTGCAGCTGTTTTAAAGCAAGACAGAAACACTTGTCCCACCTCTCGGAGCGGCTCATTCAGCTCTCCCAGGATGCTCTCCTCGTCAAACATCTTGCCCTGGTAGCGGTGCTCATAGTAGTCGTGGATTCTCTGCCTCATATCTGCAGGCAGCTTGTGGAAGGACATGTACTGTTCCACCTGTTTGTACTGCAGGGACATAGAGACACACAACAATCAGGTTATCTAAAGGCCATAGGGCTGTAGCACAAAAACACTGCTACAGGGAGTAGCTGGTACTAGGGCTGCTCGATTATGGCAAAAATGATAATCACGATTATTTTCACTGAAATTGAGATCACGATTATTTGACGATATTTATTTAACCCTTTAAGACCTACTATAGAACCAAGTCCACCAGAGCTTATATTATTTTTTTTACATGCTGTAGTGCCATTTGTGGGAGCATTTCAAGTTGCTATACATCAATACAACTGTTATAGCCCATATTTTAATAATATGTATGCATTAAGTCCATAGTAATTACATAAATTGCAAAAAAGTGCAATAAACTACAAAAAAAATTGAAAATCGCTTTTGTTTTGTTTACATATATTTCTACTTGGAGAAATTTAAGAGGTTTATCCCTCAAAACTTTAAATACAATAAAGTTGCAAAAAATAGTTTCCCACCACAGGAAATTTATTTTGAGTGTCTTCATAGTTTTATTTTGGAGATACACCAATTTTTATATACTGCAGGAAAAACAAAAAACAATCCTATGATGCAAATTTGCAAAGAAAACAGCATGTGCATCATTTCACTGTGGGAAGTGTTACGAACAGCTGATAGGAACGGCAAAGCGTGTTTCTGGAATATTATGTTTTTGTTCCTGCAAGCGCTTTTTATGCAGTTTTTGCAAAGCTATATGTGGAACGAAACCGTGACTGAGGACAAGCTGATGGCATAAGATGTAAGTACAACTCCTCCGGTTTCATATGCAAAACAAATTATTGCGCTAGCTTACGCGGTTCAGGTTCTACAGGGATTTAAAAATAGTTACGCAAAACGGAGCGTGCTGCTCTGACCGGCTTTAAAGGGTTAACAATGACTTTAAAAAATAATATAAAATGGTGTGCAACACCACTGAAGTTTTTTTTTTTTAAACTCTCTTTTCAACCAACGGCAGTCACTCTCCAAATAACTTCTGCTTAGCTTTCCGAGCTTCCCTCGGGTCCTCTTAATCAGCGGTCTCCAACCTTTTTTGCGCCACGGACCGGTTTATGCCCGACAATATTTTCACGGACCGGCCTTTAAGGTGTCGCGGATAAATGAGGGAGGGGCTAATAATCGGCTCAGTCATTTTTAATGATCGTTGAAAGCCCAGATCGTAATCGTGATTAAAATTCGATTAATTGAGCAGCCCTAGCTGGTACTGAGGTCAGACACACAAGGAAATGGAGACAGATTCAGGATGGCTATCCGTGCCCTTTCAAATTTCACCCAAAAAGAGAGCACTTTTCCAGTCTTTGATCAGGTCTCTTAAAGTCTCTCTTTCTCTCTCGGAAGTCACACTGTCCTGAATATTTGTTCACTGAATGTACTAACTTCTAAAAGATAAGGGTGAGAGAAAGGAACGCTACAGTCATGAAGTACAAAGTCAAACTGACCTTTAAAAGTGCGCTACAGCAGCTAATGTGAATATGAAGTAAATGTAGATCTTAAATTATTAAATACATATTCATTTTGTTCATGCAGAGAAGAATAGATTAGAGTGTATGTTGTTCAGTTGAAACAATCAAAGTGTTTCTGTTTTTACAGTACAGACTTGTGGATTAATATCCTCTGTTGTTGAAAGAAATAACTATTTAAGTGTGTGTGTCAAAAAGCCTTTGACTGATTCTGTAGCAGTAGCAGCAGAGATGTAGATCAAAGCACACTGGGAGCACCTTGGAGATAATAATGGGCTGAATCCTTAACCCGCTGTGAAGGAAAATAAGGAAAAAGAAAAAAAGAAGAAATTAACCATTCAGAGGGTGACGCTGGTGGTGCTCTTTGATCACAATGACTAAGCTGCCAGAAGACTTACCGCTGACTAACACAGCTGACCTCAGAAGCCTTCTTCTTTGTTTTCTCACAATACTACTACTCTTGTTGGCGCTAATCTTAAAGGAATTCATCAAAGCTCCTGCTTTGTTAAAATAAATAAGAACTGTTTTCTACAATTTACAAGAAACACATACAGGTGAAACAAATCGAGTTTCGCAGTATAGAATATCGAGCAAGACAAAATATGGTGCACGAGGCTTGACCATGGGACAAAATGTGCCTACTAGTAACATCCAGGGCTCCTGCACTATTTTAAAAATAAACTAAATTTTTAAGAGCTCTTTTAAACCTTCATTGAGTCCTTTACAAATAAAACCTAAGAAAAAAAATCACAGTTAAATTATATTCAGGTTTTCATAAACAAGCAGGTATACAAGTATTGAACTGTTTAGTAATCCATACAATAAAGAACTTGATGCTTTTCTTTACCACACACAGTAGTAAAATGATTATATTTGTACAGGAAAACAAGTGCAACAATTTTAAAAGAGTGCTATAAAAATCCAAAACTTAATTAAACTAAAATTTATGTTATTCAATAATATTTCTGCCCACATAAAATGTGCAGGATATTTTAAGACCTTAGTTTGCTTGATTTTAATTTCTGACTGTGACATCTTTTATCTCTGCACTGGCTTTTGACACCTACATTCCTCACTTTCTACCACTTTCTCTCTTTCCTCCTATTGCCATATTTAGAAGAGTTATTTGACCAGGCCCTTGAATCCCTCACAGACGGAGAAGCAATCTAGAATGACCCTGTGAATATTGATGATAAGGCTCCTTTGACTGTGAACAGCTAGTTATGAACTATTACATGGCTCCACTCTCAATCCTGGACAAAAAACTGATTACAGATTAGGTAAACTGCTTGAAATATGTTTTACACCAGTTCCATCATATTAAATAGTTTATAGTTTATTCTATTTAACAACTTTTGTAGGAATGTCAAACAAAGTAAATTATTATTTTTTTGTGTAGCAACACTGTGTAATTTGATGTGGAAGGTCAAATACTTGAAAAAGCATAAACAAGATTTGGAGCTTATATTAATCCAGTCTCTCTGTCAATGTCAGGGTATGAATATGAATAAGAAATGTTGTGGGTGACAGTAAGAGTTTGAATCTTTATCCACACTATCCCTTTAGCATAAAATTAAGAAATGTACTGATCCAATGATAATACTTATTTCACAGAAATGCTGTAGGTGATGATCAAGATGTTTCCAACGTAGACATCTTTAGGTGCAGTAGCAGTCGCTGCTGAGTATTGCACCAAAGGTGGCATTTCTATATGTGATGCAGGGTGAAGATGAGAGGTATCTCAAATTATGAATTAGTCTAACACTGTTGTCTTCTGCTTTAGACATGTTTCAGTACAGTGTATTTCTTTAATTAGTTTTTTTGTGCATGAAGTATTAACACTTTGAGAAACTTATTTGAACTTTCAACATCTAATTTATGTACAGCTTTGTAGTAGAGCAGGGCGATATGGCCAAAAATATTTATCACGATATATATTTGAAAATTTGCGATAACGATATAACCGACGATATAATTGATGCGAGACAAACTACAACTCCACAACATTACTAGTGCAAAAAGACAACCTTCCATTTATTTTCACATAAACAAGAAGCTGGTTTTTATGTACATTAAAGCTTTATAAAAATTTAACAGTGCAAATGCAAATTCCTTGCTGAAAGTTTAACCAAAAGGCATTTCCAGTAGAAATGGGCTGACATATCCTGAGCATAACCATGTATAATATCCACTGAAGTTAAAAAGAGGTGCTTTGCAACATTAAACTGCAGTGTGCAGTACGCATTTTTCGGACCATAAGGTGCACGGGATTATAAGGCACATTAAGCGAAACAAAGCAGTCAGATAAATCAAACTTTATTAAACTCATTCTTCTTGCTTCCTCCACTTCTGTACCATTGATTCATTAATGTTGAATTCTCTGGCAGCTGCTCTATTCCCATGTTGTTGCAGTATATTAATGACTAACCTCGTATTGTGGATGGATTATCTCAGTTGTTCTCCTGACTGAAGTTTGGTCCGTTTACAGCATCCTGCCATGCGATTGCATTTGTCTCTAACCATGAAGAACCTTCACGTTAACTTTTATAAGTGGAAAAGTGTTAGTGTTCGTCCTCCAGCTTCACTGTTTATGTTATGCTAACATAGCTGTGTCGCTAGCGATCACGTAGCACATCATTATATATCAGCTAGCCCAACTTCAGTAACCCTACAAACATCACTGCTGTTTAGTTTCCTGTCTTCATTTATGTTGGAAGTGATAGCAGAGCTGTACGTTTGATTTTTTTCAGAAATCTCTCAGTCAGAACATGCAATATCATGCTTAGGTAACTAGCGAAACTAGCGAGCTAACTTCCGCTAGCTTCCTGCTAACTTCTAACTCCGTTAAATGTAATAACTTTTGTTTTCATGGATGCCTGGAAGTTAAACTTTATAGTTACACCTGGTAAAGCAGCAATGCTGATCGTTTTATTAAAGATGAAAGAATTTAGACAGTTTTTAACTCTAAGTGATGCTGCAGTGTTGTTTGACCTGAAGAATACGGAGTTTAGGACCCAGATTACTCCCAGATTTAAGAGCATCTTAGTCCGACAAATATGACAATAACAACGGCCGCTTGCATGTTCTGCAAAAAAATGTGCTTTGTTGTGTATCTGACGGACAAACACCAAACCAGTTCCACATCATGGAAGTTGCACCATTTTTACAAACCAATTCTGGATCATCTGTTTCACTCAACAATCGGCCATGTGCGTATGAAAACAAAGGCACCGCGCATGCGCGTTTTACTCCCATTCTATCGCGATATTTCATTTTCCTATCGTTGCCTAACATTATACCGGTATTACCGTGAACGGTATAATATGGCCCAGCCCTACTTTGTAGCATATTGCAGTCTGGTTCTCCCAGCACAAAAGAGTATTAGTCAAGTGAACAAATGCAAGATAATGTCTTATTGCTTCTGCAGTTTTGATGAATAACTGTATTACACGGAGTAACTCGGCATCACACTTGAAAGCATTTCAAATTTACTAATCACTGTGCTGGATGCAAAGACACTGATCATCAGGGGCGCAGGGGGGCATTGAGGGATAGGGCAGGGAAGGCATTCTTTTCCCGATGATATGATGGGCTGGTAAAATCCCCTCTGGGAGGGAAATTATTCTATTGCTCAAAGATCCCTGCTCTCCTGATCTACTTGAACAAATCAAATCAGTCTGCATTTAGGTGGTAATTATTTCACCATCAGATTTCCTTGCTTCTATCTGAACGCTAGAAAGATTCTGGCTGTAATATGGATCTCTTATAATGTCTATAATGATTATTTCATGTTTCTTAGCTTTCCTCCCACCTTCCTTTACTCTGGTAAGTCCAGGATGATGACAAAAGTCTAAGGTGATGTGGCCCAAATAAAATATGTTTTAACTGTGGTACAGGTATAGTGGATTAATTAGTGATTATTTGTGGTGTTGTTTCTATGTTGACCTTTAATAAAGATTGCTACCTTTTTTGTTCTGGCAAGCTCCTTATGTTTTTGGTTGTTTATAGTAACTCTTTATTGAGAATTAAAGAAAAGAGTATCCATGTCCTGATCTAACTTGTTTCTTTTGACAATTTTACTCAGCTTTAGTTGTTTTAAAGATGCAGTGACTGTAGCGTTTGTCTCTTCTTGTTTTACAGGAAAAGAAATTCCAGACGTTTGGCACCTAATTAGTCCTGCACTGTTTGTTGAAGAAACACTGAGACGAGCAGCTCATTTGCTGCGTGTTATTACTCTTCTTGGATGTACACGTTACAGTTTCTGAAATATATGAAGATTTATTGCAAAAAAACAAACAAACAAACCAAAACGTTTCATTTTGGGGTTGAATGTTCAGAGTTAACTGTCAGAGTGGAAGAAGCAGAAAATTCTTTGGAAATATTTATCTCTAACCTGCAGCTGAGCTTACTTTATTTACTCTATAGTCTTCAATTTATCACCAAAAAAGTAGAAATTATGTCATTTTCAGAGTCAGCAAATTTACGTGCTTGATCTATAGGTAGCTGAGTGAGAGGAGTAGCGTCTAAAAGACCTACTGAGATCTAATATAAATTAACAAGTGTTTGTAAAAACAGAAATTTGCTTTTATGACATTTTATCACTAGAAACCGACACATAGACACACACAAAAAACACAGATCTGTAAATCAACTGTTTAGGGCGCTTGCAGTTTTCAAACCACGTTGTGGTTTAAAAACTGTGGTTTTGACTTCCTCCTCAGATTCCTCTGTTTTTCACATTGCAACACATCATCATAGCAGCTTTAACAGCTGCTTTACTGACACAGGAGTGAACAACTGACAGTTGATGTGCTAGCTTTCATTGATGGATTTAAAACACTTTTTATCTTTTCCTGGTTGGTGCATACTTTTGATGTATTTTCTATTTCACCCAAATAAATGAATACATCGACTGAATAAAAGATGAATGATCTGAGTATTTTTTCCTTACCACTGTAAAAAAGTGAAGCCACAATTCTAACATAGGGAAGTTGAGCTTCCATTTTTGGAGCCACAGTCAGTGTTTTAGTGATTTGGGATGTATCCACACACACTGTATCCACACACCACCTCAGCTTGACCGCAAGTGCAACTGCCTGCACTTATGTAGCCTGATTGCTATAATTGTAACAATCTCTGCTTTTAATAGGCTTGTTCAAATAAGTTTAACTACTAACCACATACAGTAGCACACAGCTGTATCTAAAAAGGCACACACAGTATGAACATACTACATTTCAATGTATAAATGCCATTCTGTAGCTTCTATTCTCACTGTATTAGCTATTAGAAGCTAATTAGAAGCTAGCATAAACCATCTAACATGTCAACATCTTGTAGTAAACAATTCTACAGACATGTTTTTTATAGAGTCATTAAGCTTATGCTTAATAGTTGTGTGTTTTCTTCCATCACTGGTTGAATCTAATTGAAAGAGACTTACACTGATTTTCAGTTCTGTTTTAATTGAGCTATTTGTATACAGCTTTTATCTGTCTGTCTCCCTGATTGTCTGTGTTTTTGATTGTGGACATGTAGTATGGGAGACATATTTTTGAGGTTTTCTAATTCCTGCAGTTTAAAACCAAAAGTTTAAAGCTGCCTATATTGTTAAATTAGAGCTGGGCGATAGAACGATAACGATATGTATCGCGATATAACTTTTACTCGATAGAGAAATTAAGCTATCGCGATAGACCTCGCCGCTCTTGTCCTCTTAAAAAAAAAAAAAAAAAAAAAAAAGGTCAGCCGATCCAAATTCAGTAGCGCAGAGCCGAACCAATCACAGCCGCAGCGTCACGTCGCGTGACTTGTTACGTACAGCACAAGTGCCAAGCCGCACGTGTGTTTGTTTGGGAAGCAGCCAGCGGGTAATGGAGCCAGCGCGTAATGGAGGAAATGAGTGTGCCGACTAGAAAAATCAACCGAGCGTGACCGAAGAGAAAACAGATGATGGTTCCAATGCCGGAGAGATTGTCAAACGGAAGAGCCATAGAAGTTCCGTAGGGTGAAGGTATTTCGGCTATTTCAAGTCTGACAAAAAACAGAGTAGCGTGCACTGTAAATGTGCCGAAAGCAAGTCTGGAAATACAATAAACTGGTGCATGCGTCACACTGTGCGCCACGTTATTGTTTCAGTGAAATGAATTTCTACAATACTGTTACTGTTAATTCTACTCTCTGCAGTGTTTAAATGCTTACATATACACACAGTTACTGTCCCTCCACACATACGACTCGGTTCTGCTTCTATGCCCCAGCTTTGTTTACTTTTTCCCACCGAGGCTTCTAGACTTCTGATTGGCCAACATTTCTGCACGGTTAGGAATCTAGCGCCACCTGCTGCTTTGGCATGTTCATAGCAGCGTTTTCCTTCATTTCTGCCTTTATGTGTGGACAGGATTATTTTTCAAAACGAAAACGGAAAATCTCCGTTTTCAAAAATACCCGTGTACGTGTGGACGTAGCCTCAGTCTCTGACTGGAAGCGCTGATTCGTCATTCGGCTTTTGTCAGACTAAAGTAACTGTTAAAACTGTTTGAAAAGCTCAGCTATACAACAAGGAGAGATTGAGAATTTCCTTTTAGTTCTCAGTTTATTTGATATTGACAAAGGTTAGTCAGTTTTGTCTGTTCTTCTGTAAAACAAACTAAGATTTATTTTTAGAATGAATACTTTATTTCTAAGTGGAATTGACAATTTAGTCTGTTTCATTTGTTCTATTTTGAAACTTAAACGCTTTAGTGGCTGCCTTTTGTGTAGTTTGCAATATTTGCCTTTATTTAGCTGAAAAAGTCTCATGTTCCTTAAGTACATCTACCCTGTTGAACTTATTATGGGAAATAAATATTTAAATAAAAACAAGCTGCTGATTATTTCACATTTTACTTGTGAGCAACGGCACATTTAAATCTTACAAATATAGTTATTTGGCTTATATCGTGATAGATATCGTTATCGCCTGAAATGAAAAAAACATATCGTGGTATGAAAAAATCTCATATCGCCCAGCTCTATGTTAAATATCTCGATGCAGACAAAATAATGTGGTTATTATTTCTTCTAGGTCCCATTCAAAATATTCTTTTTCTGTCTGTGCCTTTTCTCTGATATAAACATTCAAATTATTTTCCAGAGTCCTTTCTCTCTCATGTAGCTAAGCAGATGCAAATTCTTACCAAAGAAATCATGAATAATTTATTCCCCCAAAGAGATATTGGTTACTTAATTATACTTTTTAAAAATGTATTTATTTCCACTGTGCTCTCCTGCCTTCTTCCTAACCTAGAGTTGTGTAGTCAAAAGATATCTGCCACACATTTAGGCAAAAATGTTCACTGACTAATATAATGATGAAAAACGGGTAACAGAGAAATTAGAGATTAATGCTACAGGAATGCTCTAAAATCACTATTTTATTTAAGAGATAACTAACATAGAAATTCAAAATCTGGAGGATTGGGTAATTATATTTTATGATCAATATACCTTTGAATTCCATGATAATGATTAAGAAATTTCAATTTTTCTTTTCTGTGAATAAGAGCAGTCCATTTGTAAACACCATGTCAAAATGATTCAAATCACCAAGATTAAATGCATGACTGTGCTGGAATCAACACACTCTCTATCACACAAAAGGAACCAAGAGGCCAGTAACACCTCTGATAGGGACATAGTCAGGAGAGTATGATTTCTTAATAGTTATTTATATTAGGAATACATAGTGATTAAGAGTGGTGCATCAAGATAAATGACAGCCTTGACAACACAATCCGAAAGCAGAAAGCATACATTTCATGTGACATAAAATATATAGTAAATTGACACTGGTTGGAGTTTTGATTTTGGTTATGCAATAAAAAAAAAAAAAAAAAAAAAAAAATTAGAGCGCCTCTGAGGCATGTCAACACTCCTTGACTCAGCAGTAAAGGCTGTGTGGCAGACAGAGGAAAAGGAATGTAACAGAGTTCAGATTAATGCCATCAGTCAGGTCCCAACTAATGGGAACAGCTCTTACTGTAAGGCATAATTAGACTTAAGCCCCCCATCCTTTTGGCAGTTTTGTCCTTGATTGAGCTGTATGGGAAACTCATGACTTAACCTATACAGGACAAGACCACGTTAATGCTAGGATGATAGCTTAAATATAAAAAATCTGTAAAACTGTCATTTTTTTAACTACTTCTCTGATGCTATTGCTCTCGTTCCTCCTTCCTCCCAAGGAATTGGACAACTCTATCAAGTACAGACACAGTCTACCACTGATGACTGTTTTCTGTATTTCCAATGGTCTTGACTGGGGGGGATCTCTAGAGCCTCTATACACACAAATAATCAGCTTTGGGTCTCTTATTAACTATTCCCCAAAGAGCTATGTTTATTTGCCAAGTGTTAATTAGAGATTTAAAAAAGGAGGGGCTGAAATACCCCATTGCCATTTGCTTCTAAAGCCATTTGGGACTGGCATGCCACAACATGCTATCTCCTGGGCATCCCTAATTTCATCACCAACTGCCAACAGCAAACAGAGCATCAGTCAGTCAGTTAATATTTAAAAAAAACAAACAAACAAACAAAAACTTTTCGTATAAAGACTCACAAGGATGAGAACATCAGAAAGTTTACGTATGGTAAGTGAGACAACAAAGATCACAAGCCACCTACAAATGAACACGATTATCTCTTTTGTTTGCTGTCTCCATCTCCGTCTCTGTGTACTATATAATTTACCACAGTAGAGAGCCAAAGTGACAGATAAGCAGCAGCTTACAGAGAGCTGGAGTGGCAGGCATACCCTGTATGCACAGTCACATGTGCAGCCATCTTGTGCCCCAAATCTGGAGAGATGTAATTCTCTTTGTGTGATAATGATTCTCAACATGCCTGAGACACGAGAGGAGAGTTCTTGTGGGATTCTGGTTGATGCTTAACCCCTCCGATTCCAACATCCTCTTAACACTGATGTTTAATGCAGTTTGTTTTATTTGATTAAAAATATAAACTTGCAGTTTATTTTTTGCCATGAATTTTCTTTAAGTGTAAAATGTAATGTGATTACACTGCATGGTGATACTGCACTTTAAAAAAAAATGAACTGGCTGGTTGATTCCAGCGCATGTTGTTTTACAGTGTGGTATAACATAGCTGGTCAATGTATAAAATAACAAGTACAGTTAGATATACAGTTGTGGAGCACTCTCCTTCTTTATAACCCACTGAGTAAACAACAGTTAGGTTAATGACATAAAATTGCTGGTAAAAAAAAATATTAAAAAGCTGTCCCATTTATTATTATTATTATTATTATTATTATTATTATTATTAATAATAATAATAATAATAATAATAATAATACTAATAATAATTTTGTAAAACTTAACATAAAGCAAATTATTCATGTTTTGATCTGAAAAACAAGCAATATTGAAACTCACTGTTGTACCAGGGAGGGTAGAGTTCAAATAAAGACACCACAGAATGCATATCCAGAAGAAACCACTCAGTGACCATCCTTCAGGTGCTGACTTGAAATGATAAAGATTGTCCCAATTTCAGCTCCAGTTGGCTGCAATCTATCTCTTTTCCACTGACATGTGATATATGGTGTGTCTGCTGAGTAGCAAACACATAATGAATGTAAACTACTTAATCTGTTTATACACAGTTAACAGCTGGCGACAAGAATATATTTTATTTATTTATTTATTTATTTATTCATTTTTGTCTCAGTTGAAACTACAATTCAGCTCCCCCAACTCCCAGAATATGTAGTGTAATTGCTGTGCTCTCTACTTGGTGTAACAGTTAACATGCTGCCTGCTTCATAAGAGCTCATTTGAGTCTGCTTGCTAGCATCTGACAGCCCAGCCATTTATCACATGGTGCCACATTTAATAGAATTCTATTCAGAAAAGATTATACCCCAGCTTTCTGATGGTAATTTTCACCATCTTTGCAAGCAGAGCTCCCCTCATCATCCTTTCCTCTTTCCCATGTGTACACTTCTGAGAATCCTGCATAAAGTATTTTTTTTTAATCATTGTCCATCTGACCAGTTACTTGGATATCATGCCTGCATGCCAACTGGACAGGTGGCCTCTCATCTTGGACATATAGCTATATGAACAAGAGTCTGATTTTTATTTTATTTATTTTTTTGGTTTTGGTTGTTTTTTTGTTGTTTTTTTGTTGTTGTTGTTTTTTTACAACTGATTAGCAGCTGATAAATAGAGCACATGTGGTAAATGTGGTATCAGTGCTGCTCAGCTCGACACTGATCCATTATTGCATTTCTTTCAATCATTAAACAGTGGTCAGTATCTATCTACTTCGGCCCCACTGTGAGAGCAATATTTGTGCTGTTGCCATGTGGTTGTTTGCTGGATGGCTCAGGTCCAGTGTCATCTGCAGCACAATCACAATAGCTATATAGTACAATATATCTGCTTACTAGAGCATGTATCCAGCTTTTCGTGATAGTACAACTGCATAATAGGAAGCATAAAGCACATTATGATTAATGGGACTGCATAGTGTCTGCATTAGAGATAAGTCATAATTCAAAGTACTTTGCACTGTTGGTGCATGTAAATTATGCAGTTTTGCAGTGTAGTTTACAACATCGCTGGTATATTGGTGTCAGGCTTCCAAGCAATAAAAAGAAAAGAAAAATACTAGAGGGCCTTTTCAGCTTTCAAACAATCAACACAAGTTACTGGCAACATTTTCTACTGAATCCAAATGTATTATCTTTTAGTTTTTAGGTCCAAAATCAGCTATCCAACGCTTAAATCAGCACACCAAACTAGGTATAGAACAGTGTGATTTTTACAAGAGACCAACAATACATACCTACATATCTGTAACAGAGTTTGTTTTTCAGCCCTCTTAAATGTGTTATACTCAAAGGCTTTAGAAATCCCATTCCATAAATAGATATGTAGATAGAGATTTCATAAAACAACAGAAATGGCTTCTGTAAAAATTGGCAAAGCCTGTGAATCAGACTGAAGGAAAGATTTTTGTAAACTATCATAAATCATAACAGAAGACTGTAAAGTGTCACTTTACTTTACACCAATTCAAGGTCACAGTTGGGCTGGAGTCTATCCCAGCTCTGGGCGAGAGGCAGGATACACCCTGCACAGGTCGCCAATCTCTCACAGAGATAACATTGAGAGATAGACTCAATGTTATGGCCACTTTAGGATCATCATTTAATATAATCTCATCTCAGGCCACAGCTAGCACACCACCACGCTGCCAGTTTTTGAATAAACTGAGTGATAAAAAAATGTGTTTCAATTACGTTTTCGAAACACTTGAGTAAAAGAGGTCCTTTTTTTGATTTCTGATGAGTTAACAAAGATGTGCATGCATGGCAATATATTTTATGCCTATGATGTCCAATTTTTTTATTCAGGTTATAATTACAGAATATGTGATTAAAACAAATTCAAATTAGAACATGAATGTTATGATTATTGTGTTGACGTTTTTGTAGATCTTGCCTCATATATATTACAGCTGCATATTTCCAAGCTTCCATTATATTTTCTAATTTATGTTGCCTATTTCTTTCTTTCCCTTAATTCCTCTTATTTATCATGTCATACCTAACACCTGAACAACCACTTTTTATTTTATATTGCCATGTCATATGCAAATATGTAGGGCTAACACTATTTGTAATTATTAAGTTGAACCTCATCTTTGTCATATTCAAAGCCTCACACTGTGAACAGTTTTTAAAGGTCAACTAATTTTACTGAAAATGCAAATACCTTTCATCACACCCTGACCTGATTATTTAAAGGGATGCAACCAAGCTTATGGGACAGCACTGACTCACCCAGTCAAACCAAAATGTTTAGAATAACTTCCTGTATGATGGCAGGCTGGCAGTTGGCTTTGGTGATGGCAGCTCTGCTAGGAGATTTATATGAAGTCTGAGTCCCCACAGACAAGAACAGCTGTCCCTGTCATGGCAGCCCAACAGCCACCAGACTTCTCAAACCTCTATGGATTGCCAATGGATCTCCAGCTTCTTGAGCGTGTGGATTATGGTATTAAAGGGAAAAGGAAAATCTGCAGCAAGCAGATCCCATTGTCACACAATTGATGTAACAGGATATGAGAAAAAGGTTTATGTCTTTGAATGAACTAACTCTGATAAGAAGAAATGAGAAATGGGTCCAGTGCTGTGTAGTAGAAATCACTACTATCTTGCTCCCAGAGCCAAATGAGCACACAGTGACAGTGTACTCTGAGCATGCGTTATCACTGAGCCTTGTGGAAAGATAAAATGAGAGAATCTGGACTCTTAAAAATTAATTGCAGTTGGCAGTAATAACGCTTCTGCACACAGGCACTGTGGGAACCGGTGGGAACACAGGGGAAACTTTTCAAGTGGCTGGGGGATTCTTAAGGCGCCTTAGGGGGCGATCCTAGAAATGGCAGCCAAGGGCTTCTGTAGCACATGCTGACTGGTGCTGAGGCAGACCAGCTGTTCAGTCTACTTGGCAGCATGGCATCTCAAACACAGAGGAGCAGACATGTCGTGGTGGGAGCTGGTTTGCCCCCGTTTCATTAAACAGCTTCTCAGATCAGTATTAGTCATGAACTTACAAGCTGAACTTTTTTGGATTTTTCAACTTTTTAACTGGGAAATTAATCTATTCGTTACTCATTCCCTAGAATCACAAAGTGTTAATTTATCCAGTGCAGTTTCTCTCCTTTTGAAGAAGTCCTGCTCACACATTACATTAGCTAAGCTGTTCCTCTGCCTGTGTGCCTGGTCCTGTTTTCTCTGAAATCTTTCACTTTCATTTTCCCTCTTCCATTTAGGTGCGATCTCTCGAACCTGTGCCTCCATTCCCTGGAGGTCGTTCTCTCCTGTCTCTTACTCGCTACAGACGGTGGGTAATGTGGCAGGCGAGCAGTTCAGCTCATTATCGCCCACGCTGGGCCCACAGAGGGCATGGCAGTGTGGAACATGTCTCGGGCTTCATAGGCAGCCATCAGGGCTTTCCTTTCCCTAAACCAGGGAAATCTGGGTTTCTGTGTCTATACATTATGTAGAAAATGAGGACAAATTTTTAACCAATTTGCTTTTTGCACTTTTGCTGGCAAAGAAAAAAAACACAATATATATCTAGTGCCTTTCTAAAATATACTTATTTAGGGTGATAAATGATTTAAAACCCCATTAAAGCTCACCTGAATAAAAGGCTGTTTCTGTAATGAAAAGATGATGAGACGACGCTCATTATCACTGATCTATGACATATTAGTATTGAGAGTAAAGCCTTGTCATATGTTCCAATAAAATTTGAATTATGTTTCATCAGAGTTGTTAAAAATAGGTTTTTAACTAGGGTGCACACTTCCACACAGTGAGAGAAAGAGCAGACAAGAAAGCAGAAAGACAAACATATATATACTTTAGATCTGATGTAAATTCATACTTTTCAGTATCTATATTTTTTTATATTAACTATGAAGGGTTGTGGCCCACAGTGTTAGACTGTTAAACCCCCAGTTCAGCAGAACCATACTGTCATACTGTATTTGTCTGTGAGTCAGTTTAGGGCCATATGTAAATATCAATCAAATTAAACTTGCTACATTAAAAGCTAAAAACGAGTATTAAACTGAGCACAAGCCAGCATCCTGCATCCACACCACTGTCCTCTCTTTGAAGTAAATCAAGACAACACAACCATCAATAGCATGTCATCTTGACTCACCTTCTCCTGGTACTGCCGTCGAGATGAGTCCAGAGATTGGATTAGCGCAGTGGCGTGGCCCACAAACATGGCGTAGCAAGTAGCACCCACAATCATGCTGAGGATGGTCAGCCACACGTCTGTCATGCCCACTGGGGGGTACATGCCATACCCAATACACAACATGTGGCTCATAGCTTTGAAAAGTGCGTAGGAGTACTGCTGTCCCCATGTGTCATTCTAGATGAAACAGAGGAGACAGGGTGAGTTAGGGTGAGAACATCTGAACACTTCCTCGCTTGCTCTCTTGCAATCTCAACACGGCTGCTGATGGCACATTTCAGGTCAAAGAACACCCTGGCAGCCCATGAACATTCACAGACACATGCAATTACTTAAGACAAAACTAATGGCAGATGTCCATTTCAAACTCTCTCTGTCCAGTACAGAGCAGCTGGCAGGGTAAAATATACTTTTCAGTATGCAAACATTTGGAGCAAGCAGACATTTGGGTAGCTGCCTAAAACAGAGCCCTGGGAATCAGCAGAAAGAGCGTGAGACACTGGAGGCTTGCATGACATAAAGTAGGTCAGCTATTTAGAAAAATGTGATTTCTCTGTGAGTTTTCTAATTTGTAGATAAATTGCCCCTTTTCCTTTAGTTCCCGGTGGTGGTTCATGGCAAATCAATATCAACTCTCTCCTGGGGGTGACATGTCCAAATTGCTTTCAAACTCATTTCCACAGTGGAAAAGCCGGGACTGATAGCAATTTTATTAGTGCCCTCGGGGAAAGGTAAGGAGTGATAACCTAGCAAGATAATAGGACAGCTACTGTAAAAAACAAAAAAAGGAAAAAAAAAATCTGTAATCATTCGAATGAGAGTCAAACCAACCACGACTGAATCACAGTTATCAATACTAACAACCTCTTCTTCTACCAGGTAATGTGAGCAAAAACACGAGGTGCTTTCCAACAGAGAAATGCCTGCCCTGAGGCTTAAATTAATTCAGAAAAAAATATATTTGTTATTCTGTCACATTGAAAACCGTTGTACGTAATGCAATTAATTAGACAGTGTTTACTGTGTGAAACAAAACAAACTCCATTTTGATGTTAATAAGAGGCTACATCCCTCACACAGGGATTTAAAGTAAGTACATTATGAATCTTTTTCCTTCACATCTCCGGGCCTCTTTACACTGGATGCATTTGGGAGCATCCAGTGTAATGCTCTTGATGCTCCCAGAGCAACTGGCTGCTTCTTAGGAAGCAGCCAGTTGAAGTTATGGATACAGAACTCTGAGCTGTAACAACATGACAAAGAGTAAATGCCCAAAAATAATCTAGTCAGAACTGCATCAAATCAACTAGCGACAAGGAATTTGGCAGGTCATATGCTAGAGTCACTGAGATGGAGAGATAATGGTACTACTACATTTGAAAATCATTTGACTTACATCTAAATTAGATTTGGGTAAAAGTAAGCTTTGGTATTAAGTATAATAAATAACATTTATCTAAAAATACTCACACATAGCAGGAAAATTTGATTGGTTTGTTTTACATGACTTTTAAATCTGCTTTGCTTTGTTGCGTTTTTATGTAGCCTGTGATGTTATATCGGATTTTTCTATGTATACACAGTTCAAATATGTTTTTCAGAACAAAACAAAGAGATTAGCACAGCAATCATATCCTAGTTTTCTGTGCCGCAAAGCAAGACATTAAATTGTATCTTAATGCATGCATTCTTTTTGAACCTTAATCACGAGCCACAGTTTACATTATGTATCCTGACAGCTCAGCCTTATGTAACTTAAAATAATCCGCTTGCACATTTGCTTAATGTATCAAATATCAAAGTGGGGGTGAAATGTATTTATAATTGTAGCAAAGAGGGGCTAAAAAAACTATAGAACTGGAAGAGAACAATGCAACAGAAATCTCAATCTTTTCTCGAAAAGATAATTAAACACGGAGTTTGATTAGATTGGGAGCTTGATTAAAGGTTTTTTTTCACACTGTCCACGAAATGGAGCCACTGTTTTGAGTGTGCATCTCTGCAATGAGACACATGTAGAAAACGAGCTAAAATTATCTTAAGCGTGAAACATCTCAAGGGACAGTAGTTTTCAACATCTGCTGTTTCTTATGCTTAAATATAAGTGAGGCAGATTCAGTGAAACAAGTGAGCATGTCAGGGAGGCAGCGAGGCATGCTTAACCAAATAGATCATACCTTGAGCAATGCAACTATGTGACATTTGTTCCGGCATAGAGAGCTGAACTTACAGTTGAACTGAAGCAGCTTTATATATATATTTCAAACTGAGATTTTGTGTATGATTTTTTTTGTTAGTCCTTAAATGTATGATTATTCAATATTTCCTTTTTTGTTTACTTTATTAGTAACTATTGAAGTAAATAAATAAGTAGTAAATATTTATCAAATTCTGCTGAAAATAATATATATGTCAAACCAATTTAACTTATTCTGTCTAGAAAACATATATTTCCTTACACATTAAACTTTAGCCTGCTGAAACTTGAAATCAGTTTAAACTCTCACTATTGATTCATTACTGGGGCTGTTTGGTAAGAGTGTAAGCCAACGATAGGTAGATGCTGCAATTTATTATAATTGTAATACTAAAAAAATTGTAAATGCTGAAAAGACAGACAATTGGTTTAAAAAGACACCCAGGATTAGCTCACTGACTGAACATACAGTATATCTGTCAGTACTAAAAACCACAAAACACTTCAATGAGCCAGGGGAACAGAGCTAATGCTAATTGCTAAATAATCAAATGGTATGTCACGCAGTATTACTCACTTGCTTTGTTCAGCAAGTGAGTCGTAAGTGCTGCAGTAAAAACCTTTGTGTCTAAATTTCACTGCAGTCTCACAGTCTGAGAATTTAGTGAGTACATAATCTACTAGAATTCACTAGTGTACCTATATGGGGTAGGTGGTATTGCTAATTGTGAAATCAGATTCCTTAGTAAGGTGCTGTAGAAGACTTGAGCGCACTAATTGTGAATTTTTGGAGTCAGTATTGATGTTGCCGTAGGCTAATACCAAGCAATTATATCAGCTGATTGAGATATTGGTCAAGCTCCAGTGTGGTAATGAATATTCACTGAAATCAGACCACTTCTCACCCCCAAAATCTGACAATATCTGAATGACTTTATAACGTCACAAGTTGACATGAGACCATCAGTTTTGGGTGAACAGAATATCCACGGTGATGCAGCCCCCTCCCTTGAGCTAATAAAAAAGAGATCTCCGGTGACCCACTATTCTGGCAGCTGTTTCAGCAAAACAACAAAATTAAAGCTCAGCATGTGTGCTACTGGAAACTGTCAATATCCAGCCAATATTGGATAAGGGATAGCTGTCTCCCTCAGAAAGTCAATGTTCCATGCACATCCTCCTTTCACAATAATGACAAATGTCAAGAGCTCCAAATAAATAAAAATGATCAGTAAATTGAATAAATGTGGACAAATGTAGCAGATAAACATATTTGACTTAGGGTTTAAAATGACAGATATGGAAGGCAGTCTTACCCAGGAAGCTGAAGAGTTTTAGAACAGTAATTACTGAGGCTGACAGACAAGATAAGACAGAGCATAATCTGATTTGAACAGGCAGGAGGACTGTGTGCAGGAGAAGCACTTACCACCATCTTATTTTTGGACACCCAGCAGTCAGCAGGGAAGTCCTGGAGCATGGGCACCAGGAACTGCAGGCAGCCATCCCAGTGACAGAGCAGCAGCATCATGCCGATTAGATTGACTATTCGTACCATGGCGCTGGCTAGGTCATAGGTCATGTGGAAGATCTGAGGAGTTGAAGAGGAAGGAAGCAGGAAATGAGTTAGTGAATGATGACTCAACATGCTGATGGTCAAATCCCTGAAATCTCTTTAGAACGCAAAGCACACACACATGCACAAAGAAGATTTTCTTCCTCCACAAGCATTTCAAAGATTTCTGGCTCTATTCTTCGCTCATGCCATGCAATGTGTTTGCAGTATTAGATTTAAAGGCCATTGTACTCAGCCTATAGAAACCATAGCTTTTTATTTTACACAGATGAGTTGGTGGATGCAGATCTTGCTGTTGTCACATTTCACTGGGGATGGCCAGTGAAATGAAAGCTTAAACAGATAAACTGGGACCAGAGCTTTATCGTGTGCTGCTGAATCACTCTTATCAGGCACTCAGCCAAACACAATAATGGTGCAAGGGTAGAGGTGGCTATGCTCCTGGGGTGAGAGCTTTCACAGGCTGGGTTTGTTAATCCTAATGATACTCATAAGGCGCTCCAGGACTTCTGGGCTGGTGTAGATTTTAATGGCCTCAACCATTCAAAGCCTCTTAATCCCACTGAAGACTATGTGCATTGCTAACCACTTGGCTCCTTATTAAAATACACTTGGTGCCTTTAAAGGGGTTGTGTTTAAGAGGGGATATTTCATTTTTACTTTCTTGTTTAGCAATAGGTAAAAATGTGAAATGAAGCTAAGACATGTCATGTCAGCGAAAGTTTAATCTGAGTCATTCGATCCTAAAGCACTTTGTTTGTTTATTTTTCTGTTTTCATTCGAAGGCATACGAAATGTAAGTGTATCTGGGTATTTTATCTCTGCTTTGTTAAGGAAGAAACTGGCAGGGAGTGGTGTTATGTTTGTCAGTGTGGGTGCTGCTGCACCATCAAATCACATCAATTTAGTTCTGTCAACAAGATAGCATGAAGCCAGAGGTATGCCCAGAAAATTGTACCTCTCAAAGTGGATGGAGACATCCTCACTCACGCACTCTGTCTGTCCACATGCAGATACACAGTGAAACTCCTCTCCTCTCAAACCCTGTCTCATCTTTGTTTTTGTTCTGCTTTGGATTTCTTAAGCTCATGCACTTATACATGAATAAAGCCAAATCATTTACCTAGCTCCGGAGCCGCATGCGGCTCTTTAGTCCTTATAGTGCGGTCCTCGTGGTTTGGGAAAATAAATTAGAAGTATTTAGCTGAAGTGTGTTTTATTTATGTTAGTTCTTCTTTCTTTTTAAACTTGCACTTCTAAATTGGAAGATTATTGTGATATTGAAATATAAAAATAAAATTATATTTTATTATTTTTTCATCGCTCAAAATAAGCGTCACACTCGTGGAAGCCGGTATACCCGCCGAAACGTGCATTTATCGAGACTTTCAACCCCAGGTAGGCCAATTATGGATCTTCGGATCCACATTATGTCAGCGGCTATTCTCCACTGTGTCACAAACAAACACCGCTCACGCCTCACAGATGACAGCTTATAGTCCTGCGTAAAGATGAAAGTGACTTCATACAGCCCCGATTTGCAGACGCTGTGCTCATATGGGATATGCGCAGAGGTTCAGGAGCAGAAGTCCCATTGTAAACATCACGGCAGACCCGACGATGTTTGCATGAACATGCTTTTCAGATTCTCTTTATTGACCACGTTTCACACACGGTTGTTGTACGCACACAGCCGGCTGTAGCTTTTCAGCTCACAGCCCGACACACACCAACACAACAGCACAGATAGCACAGGCGGCAAGGCGGCGAGGCGTGATTGCGGGTGCCGCTCAGGTGCGTTCGCCTCCCCTGCAGCAGCGCTGCAGACCACGCCCCGCCACTCACCTTAACCTGGTAAAATACATATTTAGACAGAATTTTGCAAATATCTATTTTTCCCTTTTTTAGCAGCATAGTGCTTTTTTTCCAATTATTTTTTAAAAGTCAGGTCAAGGCTCCAAAAGCCCAAAGGTGATATAAGGGTGGCGGCTCACAACTGTTTTTGTTTGCTACATGGATCATTTTAGTTCAGCTGGGTGTCTTTCCTTTTGTTATATTTCTTTAAGAGTTCAAAATGTGTTAATTACATAAATAAAATGTAACTTTCTCTGTAGCACTTCATGGATTTCATAAGCAACACACCTTAGTTGTTCACAAAAAGCATAAAGGTAAAAAACAATATATACAGTGTTATCTTCATTTTAGATGTCAAAAAGTATTTGCGGCTCCCAGTGTTTTCCTTTGCATGGAAACCGGGTCCAAATGGCTCTTTCGGTGTTAAAGGTTGCTGACAGCCATAAATAAGTTACGTTAGTTAATATGCTGTGTTGTGTGATGTCAAATTTCCTGCTGGAGCTGTAATGGCTTTCCGTAACATTAAAAGTGTTAAATTCACTCTGTGTGAATGAATAAATCATGAGGAGCCCTTTCCATCTTCTGCATTGAGTCTGATATATTTTTCATTTGTGAAATGGTATTCCAGACAGGAAAAGGATGATTCATAAAACACAGGATGCTTTTAAATCTATAAAAACTCGCAAAGTCATATGCAAATTCAAACACGGAGCATGCTATTCCTAGGACATGAAGGACTGACAGAGATATGAAGCTTACAAGCATATGAACTGCTTAGACTTAGACTAGAATTGTCATGTCTGATATGATCAGGCTTCTTTACCTTCAGAGTAATTGTGAAAGAAAAGCACATTTTGGTCAAATGACACATTTTGGAAAAAAAGATACACTATAGTAGCAGATATTTAGAATGAAGGGAAACTAGATTGTCATATGAAAGATTTTCCACCATATTTGAACTGTACTGAAGTTGAACTGAAATACTATAGAGACATAACATTTACAATGTAATCATTTTCATAATTTTACATTGAAAATATACAGTACAGCCAGTTCTCTATGTATAGTTTGTGTTGCCCTCAGGTTATCCAAGCCTCAACACATTTCTACCTCTTCTAAGTCCCCAATTCTGATGACCAATAATGCCACATTTTTATGGTGTTCCCTTTAAAAACTACATGTAAATGCATCATTATAACCTTGATAAGCAGCTGTTACTGCAAGCATCTAAATTGGTGCACAATACCACTTCCTCTTGGGACAAATCTCTTATTATTATACAGGCTGTCCTTGAACCTGTCAATATACTGAATACTATCAAACTCAGCAATGTCAGCATGTTTCTAAAGCATGACAGATTCCCTTCAGTATCTTGTGCCACAGCCTGAATGACTTATTACTGTTCAACAATAACTCCTGCTACTTTCCTACTGTAGATATGTCCTCAAAAGACCCCTGGCACTTTAACAGAATAAAGCCTATGGAAACTGTGACGGATAATGCAATGCAAATCTCCGGTTTGTAACCCAAACTGTACTGTCAGTGGAGGAAGGTGATTCCCCTATCTCCCTCCACAGCTGTAATCAATTCAAATATACCCCTGCCAAGCACGGAATAGACTTTCCAGTTATGACAAAAATTATTCCCAAGATTGGTTCTGTTAGAAGGTGGTTAAAAAATCATTATTCTCAGGCGCGAGAGGGAGGTCTGTGTATATATCCTCTCTTTACTTCTAATGGTTTTTCTAGATTAAAACAGCACATAGTTAAGCAAGTCTACTCTGTGTTTTGCGTAATTGTACAAAATAAATCATGTACATTTTCAGGATTTAAAGCAAACACAAATCTGCACGCACACACTCTGCATACAGAGCATTACACAACATGGCATGTTACATGGAGGATGATGAATTGCTGACCACTTCCTTTTAATTGATAGGAACACAGAGTGAGCCTGGCACTCTGGCATAAGCAAGAGTGCTTTGATTGATTAGGGCAAAAAAAATACAACCCAACAGTTTCATCCCATTCTTTTTTCAGTTTTCACAATCCTCATTAGAATACTCTAAATTCATATTTTTTTGTATTTTTTTTAGCTAATGCAATACATAACCTATAGAAGGTCAACCTGAACACCTTCAAAAATACAGGAAAATGAACTGACAACACCCCCCCCCCCCCCCCCCCCCCCCCAAATAAATAAATAAATAAATAAAAATGTAGGTTTCCTGACAGTGAGATAAGATTTGCAAATTAGAAAGATAGTACTGCATGGCCCAACAGCTGGTGCTACAGGCACTCATCAATATGGCAGGTACAGTGGGTGAAACAATTATTTGAGCCCCTGCTGATTTAGTAAGTTTGCTCACTTATAAAGATATAAACACTCTCTAATTTTAGTGGTAGTTTCATTTTGGAGACACAGGATATCAACCAAAAATCCACAACATGTCATTGGGTGAAAAAAGTATGTGATACTCAAGCAAAATATGACTTGGTGGATAAACCCTTGTTGCAAAGGACAGCTGTAAGATGTTTCTTGTAGCTAGTTAAGAGAAGAAGTTTGTCATCCAAGATTTTACAGTACACGGTTCGGTCCACTGGCCTCTCAATGTGATGAAGTTGTCCTGTACCAGAAAAGCATCACCTAAGAATAATCTTTCCACTTCCATACCGACTATGAGGATGGTGATCTTTGGGTCATCCTCACAATTTCCCTTCCTCCAAACATAACTACTATTACTGAATTCCAAAAAGTCTAAATAGTATCAACAAAAATAAAAAACTGAATCATTTTTCATCCAACAAAACAAATACACACAGCAACTGAAATATAGCTACAAGTCCAGCATAGCCTAGGACTGCATAGTACTCCCTGGGTTGAGGTAAAGTGCTCTAAGGTCTAATGAACATTTTGAATTATAATTCCTAAAACTTGCAACTAGACATTGAGGGTCCTTGGGCCTTGCCATTGTAAGAAGCCTTCATTTTTCAGTGTGTGAGTCATTTGGGTCCTCACGATTAGTAGTCGGTGGATTACGCATCAGGCTGACATCCTCTGGAGCATAAAAAAAATGCTATGGTGAGCTACCAGTTCCCCTGCATGCAAAGCTGTCAAACAGAGTTGAATGTGGAACAGTATTTTCTTACTAGATTAAGTGGCATATCATGAAACACTGAGTTCAAGGTCCAATCAGAGTTATGAGAATAGTCGAGGCTGGTAGTCATGAATTCAGTTAAATGACAGTTAACAATGGCCGCCAGACTGTTTAAGCTTTCGTTGTTTATACTCCTGCTGCTTTGGTGGATTGAACAACAGCTTAAGGCCCCTGCGGGGAGCATTCAAAGCATTAGTGGTGTAGTTTCAAACTTTAAGAACATTAGTTTTTAGAATCTCTCAGTGTACAGTGTCATTTATTCAATTTCTTTTTCTTCAGCTGCATCCATCCCATTCATCAAATTTGTCATATTCCCCAAAAAGGTTAATAGAAATGACGAAGCCACTCATTTTTCGTATTTAATTAGTAGTTAGCTTAATGTGTTGCAATAAATTGTAAACAGAGGCTTTCAGTACTCCGTGGTTTCTTTGGTTAACTACTTTCGATACAGGCTATGTAAGTAAATTGATTTAGAATGATAAAAAGATCGTTTCACTGGAACTACTTAGAAGGTATCCTTTATCAGGAATTAATGTCCACCCTGCAGCCAGATATAATTGACTATTCATCTAGATCTTGGTATAAAAGGTTGTAAGTACTCTGAAATGGAGGCTGTAATTGTCTGGGAAAAGCCACTTTAACCAAAGCCAGTGTTTCAAGGCACAAAATGAACAAGTTAAATACTCACAATAGAAACAATACTAACACCGTTAGTCAATTATAACCAATTATTTTTTTTGATTGCTGAAATCCATAATCCTGCTGAAGACCACCACTGTCAAGTACAAACTATCAGCACATTTTATCGCTACAGAAAATGGCACTTATTTACTGAGCACATATGCTTGTATACGTACAAATATAACAAGTAATAAACACAAGGATCAAATATGGCACTACAGTCACAAACAGCATCAGGCCCAGACAGGCAGGGAGAAAATGAAGGCAGCTGCAGAGTCATCTCAAACAGATGGAGTGAGAGGAGTGTGATCCAGGTGAGAGAATAGATGCATTTGTCCCATGGTGCTGATGGTAGCTGTCCAGACACAGTCATTGTAGCACTATACTGAAGCATCTGTTGTTCGCTGCTCATACTGCTAATGATGATGAATGTTTGGCATGATTGTATCTTGACACACGAGAAAAAACACAATCCTTCACTCATATTGTTTTTCGGAAGCCATGTTGCAGACATGGCATCAGAAAAACATGCCTTGTATGCCATAGACCAGGGGTGCCCAATCCCGGTCCTCGAGAGCTACCGTCCTGCAGCTTTTAGATGCATCCTTGTTCCCACACACCCGAATCAAATGAATGGCTTGTTATCAGGCCTTTGCCAAACACGATGGCATGCTGAAGAGGTAATCAAACCATTTGATTCAGCTGTGTTGGAGTAGGGATGCATCTAAAAGCTGCAGGATAGTAGCTCTCGAGGACTGGGATTGGGCAGCCCTGCCATAGACCAATTGAAAGGCACACAGTTTTAGCTACACATAAAAAAAATGCTCTATAGATAGCAGATATTTGGTGAAAACACACTGTTTTAGTGCAATCTGTCTTGTCCCTGCAAATTGTTCTAATTGTGTCCAAGTAGCCTACTGGATGTTAACAGTAGCACAGTTTATGAACTAGATCAACCCCTGCACTCCTGTATTATTTTTAATCATCCAGCATGATGGCAGATTCGGGGGAACAGGCTGTGGGCAGGGGTTAGATTTCTCACTGTAAATGCCTCGACCAAAATGTCATGCTCATGCATACTGTCATGGTGGACAAAGAGCATGAGGAGAATGCAAAGTAGGCCTGGTAGTGGACCACAGGGAACACCCTTCCATCATCTGTCTAAACAGGCCTGGAGGGCTCAGATCACAAAAAAACACCCTGACTATGCTCTGTACCAAGGTGCGCCTTTGGGTTTGCGCTGAATTACACATTTCACTGTAATAGTTTTTTAAGCAAACCCACTGTGGGTATTCATATCGCAAAAGACTCATTCAGAGTGTTGAGGACCTGTCACTGTTGCTGGCAAGCCTCATTGTGCACTCAATAATAGCCCATTAAATCTATTCTTCCTGCTTTTCTTATCTCTGAAAGACCAGTCCTTGGCTAAGGTAATGGGTCAGTGAGCAGGGAGCTGATTAGTTGATTTCACTTATTTAAATATTTTTGTATAGATCTACTGAGTGGAAATGAAAGGTGCTTCGTTCCATCACCAGACCCATGGGAAAGCCACACAACTGACTTCCATCACAATGCCTGACGTATTGCTTTGTTTCTTGGAAACTGCAGCACAAAGCCACCACAGGGCTGTAAATCTTAATAATCCAAGCAGTAAATAGTAAAAGAAACTCAATTTCTGACACTTTTTGACCTTTTTTAAAAAGTCGGTCCCTCTTTCTCTCTCTCTCTAAATAGACACACACACACACACACACACATTTCACACAAACCTACACATTTAGCAAAGCTCTACCATATACCAACAATTTATCTTGCATTTGATGCAACTGATAAACTTCACTTCCCACACTCTATTACTTTAAATTATTTTTTGCTTTCCACTCGGATGACTAAATAAATAAATAAATGATCAATTAAAAAAACCCTCTTTGACAAACAATTGTATCTTGATCCACACTGAAAGCAACATTTGCTGGGTTGCCCTATTGAAACGGTTTTGCTGTAGGCATCAGGCATCGTGAGAGGAAGCCCGTGGAGCTTTATCATTAGTGCGCTGCCTTGAATCTGATTTAACAGGATGACTAATCTCATCCAAGTCAGTGGTTCGTCAACAGGAGACAACTCCAATGAAGAGAATATCCGGTCACAGTCTTATTTTTATCCCAATGAAAAGTGACGAGAGGAAGCTGACCAGATGAGGACAGGAGAGACGAATAATGACACTCTGCTCTGTCTGTGTCTGTGTAAGTCTGATGAATATCTGCATACTGTATTGAATATTGAACACCGGCATGTAGCCACCTTTTTGTTTGTAAAATGTATTCTGTCAACATGGTAATTGTAATATCACCTTTACAGTATGATGAAAGTGTAATAATACAGAATCAGACAGCATCCTGTGAGCAAGCGTTTGTTGGCACTGAGAAGGAAAAAGACCCGTTGGGGATGAGGAGAGAGAGTTTAATAACTGATAATAACAACTATTGCTTAAATGCAAAGTGGTGCATGAACACCACTGAAAAGACTCAGGGTCACCTGATCCAGCCCTAACTACAAGCATTTCCAAAGAGAAAAAAAATACAAACTGGGAACTGGTTACAGAGAAGAGGGGGCTGAAAACTGAAGGCTCTGCCTCCCATTCTACTTTTTAATACCCTTTAAACCACAAGTAAGCCTGTAGTCCGAGAGCGAAGCGCTCTACTGGGGTACTGTGAGATCTTTAACATCAGATCGGGCCTCATTATTCAAGATCTTTTATGTGAAAAGAATAATTTTAAATTGGATTCTGGATTTAACAGGGAAGCAATGAAGCGCAGCTAATTTACAAGAAATATGCTCTTTCTATCTAGTCCCTGTTAGTAATCATGCTGCAGAATTCTGAAGAAGATGATGGGAAGCCAATCAGATGAAAGTGGGCTTACGGTGATGGACAAATAGTTTAAATGGCTTTTTCAGGACAGTGGATGAAGTTTTGCACAACCATGCAACATAAATGTTCCAGGAATACGACCACAATAATGGAGGAAATTAGTATAGCAGGTTCCTTCACAGTTTAATTATTCCATTGATGAGTGCAAAGCATGTATTTCACATTATTTCAAAGAACAACAGGAAAATCTACATACAAACCAGCAACTGTGTGAAATACATCATTTCACACAGTCATGGTTTATTGTCAATATTATATCGATCCATGGTTTATTACTTATATATATAATGTGACTTATTGACAAATAATTTAAATCCCTTTAAAAATAAAATCAACTAAAACAAACAAAGAAGCCTAAAGCAAAGCCTTTTTTCTCTCTATGTGGGGTAGTTTAGGAGTTCACAATAGACAGATTATGTATACTGACTGCACCATACTAAACCAAATATGTATTTGCACATGCATGCATGAATGTGCAAGTTAGAACTATTTCCCTGAATTGTCAAGAATTTAATTAAACCAAAGCTAAGATGACTTTACAAATTACATTTTTTCCCACATAAGAACCGTCAGTTAGATTTGGTCTCTTTAAATCTCTGAGTTGAAACCATGTCACCTATAAAATGATGATTCTGTGACAAATGATATTGAGCCATATATAGTTAACTGTCCCCAAAGGATTATGAAACAAACTTATGACGTTTATTCTATTGCTGAGAATGTGTAGGTCACAATAAAGCAAATCGGTTTTTCTAAAGGGGTGATGTGAAGCAATAAATGACTTAGTTAAGTTAGTCCCTTTATGCAATTTGTCTGGAAGTAATCTGATAGCTCTGGGAATAAGATTTTATCCATTTATTTTTTATGTCTTAAAAACACCTTACTTTTAATACACTTAAAAAAAATTTTTTGCTGCACCCTGAACCATACCTCTGTTTATGTCCTTTGGTATGATTATATTCCTTTGTCTTCTTCTGATTCCTAAAAAAGCATCATCCACTGCAATTCAGTACATGGAAAAAAGATTCTAATTTTAAAAACTTGTTCCCCACAGTATCACTCTTCAAGGCATTAAACCATGCAGTAGAGTTCACTGAGCTGTATCCAGCACTTCCCAGAAGAAATGTCCTCTGCGTGACTTCTTACAGAAGAGGAAATGAAACTCAAACAATAACAAACCAAATGAATTTGTGCGGAACTATTTCTAGCTTGCAGACACTTGTGAAATATGAGTGAAATAAATCAGCTTTGCCTTTCGGAGGACATTGGGGCATCACAGGTCTGCAGCTTCTGCTATGTTACTACACATCTCATCGTGCCACATTTAGAGTGCCGAGCAATGCTGAATTGCATTTATTGCACTTATTGGCAAAAATTGCACATTTTCATGGATCAAAAGGATTCTGCCTCGATTCTGTAAACAAGGACAAATATTACCTTTTTTGTGGTTGTTTTGTTAGTGTTTGAGTGTGCTTCTTTCCACTTTTATAGTCTTTCAAAGTTCAATATGTAGGTAAATAGACAAAGGGGGAATAAGGTCAGTGCGATGTTTACCAAAATATTCAAATGGTGATAAAATACATACACCTTGTTTGGAATGTAGCTGCCAATAGGAAAAGTCAAAAAGTCAGTTGGGTGGTGAGATCTCGGCGACAAGTTATTCTGCAGTGACAGATGACATTTCAGTGAGATTTCATCTGGAGTACTCTGGCGCTGAGGCAAAGCTGGCCTTTCACTCTGTCTGCCTAACTAGCATTCATCAGCAAACGCTCACACACAATATCCGCACACATACACCACCTACACAGGAACAGAAAATCTAAATGGCAACTGGCTCTGTGAGTGTAATGCCCCCTTTTGTTGTTGTATTGTTTCAATGGTTTTAGATTCTGCAGTCATCAGTAACTTGCAGTGTCCTTGTAAGTTTTTCCCATTCACATCATTATGGATATTTTTTCTCCCATTAGTCTGTTTTCCAATACTTCCAGTAATGCAAAATTCCTAGATTGAGATTGTGGTGCATTACATCAGTGGCCCATGGCTAAAAGCAAGTTCTGCAGGTAGAAGGATGTTTTATTCAATCCTCCTTTATTCCTTATTCTTTTCCCTCTTCCCTCCCTTTCTTACCCCATGTTTTCTCTGTTATCTCATTGCATAGGCTGAACATGTAACAGCCCACTGTCCGAGCTATTCAAATCAAGGTTAGCTTGTAATACATGTATTCCTGCCTTCATTTTAAGTTCAGAAGCACAGCAGTAGGCATGCATAGAGACACAGGGTGACAAAGGAATCCTCCCCCAGTGATTTATTTGAACTTTTCCTCCCTTTGAAATGGCATCACAGAGGCTCTGCATGATTAATGTCATCACACTTATATACACTGTTCTATCCAGCTGCTCTATCCAGCTAAATATTTGAAAACCAGGAACTTCCCAATTCATGGTGAAAGGTCTGGATATAGATTGATGTGAGCATTTTCAGCGTTTCCAATTGCTACACAGTCAGCTGAACATACCCAACAAGTAACACTCCAGTGGTGAATTTTACAATCTATGCAAATAAGCTAATAGTGTTTATTTGTAATATTGTATTGGATAAAGTTGAATATGAAAAAAAGATGCACAATAAAACAAAAAGCGATAAACAAAAATAAAAATTATGATCTCAAGATTTTATCTTGGATAAGAAGGTGATTTCTGAAACATTCTTTGATTTACTAGTTAGTTCACTAGTTAGTTGATTATGATTATTATTCTCGTTGTTGTTGTTTATTGATTTATATTGAAGCCCAAATGCAGATATTTCTGAATGAATTCGAGCTAAACAGAGTACTAGTGGAGTTGGTCCCATACATAGAGCACAAGCGGTTGCTGAATGTTTTGATGAATATGAAAATTATAGTAATCACAAGCTACAGTATTTCCTCCAGCTCTAGAAACTTGGAGAAGTGACGCCACAACTTGCCAAGCTGCTCCGATGGCACGCTGTAGCCCTAACTAAAACACTATGCTGGGATTTCCCTTTTATTCAAACTCTTAAAGATAAGATGTTCTTTTATTAACTTTTCTCGAGCAGATTTATTTTAATTATTTTAAAGTTTTGGCATTAATTTTTATGTATATGTAAAAAGAATGTTCCCAGTAACTTGCGTATATATATTCATCACGGGCATGGTTGTCGTGGTAACAGCAAAATATTTAAAAGATCCAAAATAAATTCAAACTTGTGATTCTTGTTATTAAAGATACATGCTGTACACTCATTCCATCCTGGATAAAGAATAGTTCAAAGAAACCATTAAACGACTTAATTTAATTAACAACTTAATTAAATTACCATGACAATGATGCAGATGATGAGTAGATGTAAACTTCTCACAGCAATTGTACTTTTAAAACCTAAACATAACAAGCTAAATTTAGAGTTTAAATCAGTGAAAATGCCTTATCAACTTTTCTTTACTTTAAATTAAAAAAAATAAATAAATAATAATAATTCTTTGATCAAGTGGAAAGTACCTGGACACAAAAGTAATTTCCCCAAACTAAACAAAGAGACACACTTCAGTACTGTGGAGATAATTTCATTTAGACAACACATCTGTTAAGTGTTGTTGTTCCTAGAATTTCACGGTCTGACTTGTAGCTGAAATATTCCTTTGCATGGCTAATTCCTCAATGATGCAGAGCAGCAGCATAGAGTGTCTTCCTGTTGACTCCATGCTGAGATTCTGATGCTTCACTTTGCACCTTTTACCTATGAGACTAAACAAGAAGATTCATCCAGTGAGAGTAATTGGAACTTTTCTAATTATTGCCACAATCATAATCATGCTTGTACTGCAGCACTGCCTCTTTGGACTCTGGGGTTCCACTGCTAGGACGGGCACACAGTGGGAAAATGCTAATCAACATCCTGCCTTCATCAACTTATTGGTGACTGGTACACAGCAAAGAGTCTCTTTTCTCTTTTCAAGGGTGGATGCAATCAGACGCAGCACCCATCCATATTTCTTTCCTGAAAGAAAAGGGGAAGCAAACATCTTTGCAGTGGCTCCCCAGGACAGAAATAGAATCTGAATTGCAATCGGACTTAGGGAAATGAATCCCTGTCTGTTTAACTATCTTCATGAACTAATATGCTTGTATGATGATCACTGCAAATGATGTAGTATGCTAAAAAATTTTTACTCCATGAAGAATACTGTTTTCTCAGTAACAATATAAAGCAGTTCACAAGATACACATTATAAACTAAACTTTCTTCAGACCTGTTCACATACAGGTTAACAGCCTGAAAATGATTTCTTACCTCCTCCCACTGGTGGATGTAGCGAATGAGTCTAGAGAGGCGCAGGAGGCGCAGCAAGCTTAGTATCTTGGTAAAACGGACAATGCGTAAGGCGCGTGCCGTCTTGTAGAAATCCGAGTCAATGCGCGTCTCCACAATGAGGAAGATGTAGTCTACGGGGATGGAGGATATGAAGTCGACCACAAACCAGCTCCGCAAGTACTTGATCTTGATCTGTTGCGGATCTAAGATGATTTCTGTGTTATCTTCCTTGACGATACCCGTCCTGAAATTAAGAACCAGGTCCATGAGGAAGAAGGTGTCGGAGACAACGTTGAACACAATCCACGGGGGGGTGTGCTCATCCTTGAAAAAGGTGATGCCCACAGGGATGATGATGAGGTTTCCAACCATCAGCAGCAGCATGGTCAAATCCCAGTAAAACCTTGTTGGTGAGAGACATGGAGAAATGCAGAAATATAATGAATAACAAAGTCAGAATATAAAAATATGAGGTAACTTTGTTGTGTTTGTCTTTCACAGAGTGAATGTTCTATAAACTGCACAATTTAACTGCCTGCAAACAAAATAAAAGACGACAACATTTTGTACATATCGATAGTGTCATTTTCTTTTAACTTATAGTGTGAGTATTAAAGTGGGCTGACATATACATATACAGCAAAAGGCATAGTCAAATAAAATATGCATGTTTGATGAACTGAGGAGACCAACATTTGTTCTGTGTTAGATAAAACTTTAAGAAAAGGAATGTGTGGCCTCTTTTTCTTCCATCTGGCAGCTCCATATTTCATTCCATATTTATTGTTCAGTGTATCCACTATCAATATATCTCTACATCTTGGATCTCCTCTATTGCCCTGATACCTGTCCTATAACAACCATACATACTTCTCCGTCACTCCCCTTAAACCTCTGCACTTTCTGATTCACTAACTGTTCACAAACAGCCAGCATCTCCTCACCTCTGTTTCCTTAACCTACATGTGAAAGGAAACTGAATGGTCCAATCACCATTCTCTCTCCCTTTGGAACACTCAACTGCTTCATCCAACTTACTTATTAGAATTCCTCTTTCTGATATTAAACCTGTGGGGCATACACACTGACAGCATTTAACATCACCCAGTTCCCTTTACCTGTCAGAGTCCCTGCCTTTCCTTCTCTCTCATCACTGACCTATTTTAAGCTTTTATTACTATGTATGTAGTGTTTAGCAAGCTTACATGAACATGGTGTAATAATGGTTTAATAAACTCTGCACTTATGAACGTAGCCAATATGTATCCATGACAAAAAGGGGGCCTGATATGAAAACATGTGTGTAGGCATGCCTCTAAATCACACCTCAAAGGTCAGCGGAGGTTAACTGTTAATTAAAAACTGTACTGTGACCTCGTCAATCTTCCAAACCAGAGAGTTTGGATATAAATTGCGCACTCTGCTGGCTCAGTAATTGAATCATTGTGCATTGGTGCAGTGATTGGTGATTTACCCACCCACTTCTAACTGGGCCATAAAAATTTGTCTTTGGACAAAACTTACACCAAGAGCAAGGCTATAAAAATGAAGAAGAATGGATGCTACATATATAAACAAGATAGGATAGAGATTTTTACTGAAAGCTCACTAAATTACAACAATAAATTACTGCTGTTTGACTTCTTTGTTGGAGCTAAAATCGGTAGATTTCATGATTTATTCTCAGTATGTTTCAGTAAATATATCCAGTGTTTACAGTGAATTGCTGCTCCACAGAATCACACAGTCACATCCAAAAAACATCCCTTGTCCAAATCATGTTAAGTTAGATATACCAATATCAAAAATGTAAGATTTGTCCTGTTATTTGTTTCTGTATTTCTTTTGATAAACAGTTACAACTAAAACAACAATTTCTCTAAGAAATATGAGACATATGTGTGATTAAGCACATATTGTCATTACACACCTGTAATATATTCACTGATCTTTCACATTGCAGCAGTTTGAGTCCTTTTAACTGTACACAAGTCAAAAAACTTTTATTGATGCAGCAGAAAAGCAAACATTGGAAATCACTGCTGTTTGCAATATAGTATCCCTATTTCTTATTCTCATTGTTATGTCTGAGCCCACAATCTCTGATGCACACATCTATGGATAGAATTTACATCAGTCTGGGTGAAAATGTTAAAATGTTTCTTCAAAAATAGCACAAGCAGTTATGAGGTTTGTAATGTGTTTAGACAGTTCTACGCCATGCAGATATGTACACTACATCTCAGTTTTATGTGCATTGCGCACACAGACACATTCACTGAGGAAACAGTGACAGTAATTGGAATTCTTCAAAGTAAAAGGGTATCTACTTTTCCAGATTGTTGTCAAGTGGAGTTATATTTAGACCGACCCTGCCACCACTGTGTGCTCACATTAAGACTGAAACCCAGAAGGACAAGTAAAACTTTGAAGGAAGAAATGCAAACATTGGTAAAGGCATTTGTGCTTCATACTGCCATGTTTCCCCAATATCAAACAATTTAAATATTATTTACATGAAATAAAGTTTTCCTTTTGTCTTACAGTATTTGTAACTTTCATTTTACTACTTATATTTGTCATGAAGGTGCAGCAAGACACACAAATTTTTCTTAAAATTCAAGATTGAGTTCATTTCCTCGACAAAGGCAAGACTGTTTTTATTATAACTGATCAAACATTATAATTTTGAGGAAAAAATAAAAATCAATGAATGAAAGCTTAAAGGAAATGTTTTTTCTTTTTTCCATGTTTGTAAAACATGCATGAAAACTGGTTTTCATGCCATAATAACAACATTTACGACAACTTTTTGAATTAGTACCATCTAACAAATAAATTCAGTGAACACCTCTGTTTAAAATGTTTAAGGCCTTGGACTAAGATTAGTCCATGTCTGGGAAACTGAGCCTAAAGGTCTATAGCCATACTAATAAGTCTGTGAAGCTGGATTCAGCCAGAGTGGTGCTTTGCCTGTACAATGTCAATAATAACATGCTTAAGCAGATTTAAGAGCAAATATTGCTGCACAATAAATAAATCTAAATATGAGGCAAATGGACAATGGACTTTGACCAGACAAAGCAGGCGCTTTGTAAATGCACTCAGAATTTTAACTGGGTATCTTTTAGCTACAGAGAAAAGGAGAAAGCAAGCTATAGAGATATAGACTTGATAATTGTCCAAGTACTGCTGACACCTGTCTGATCAAACCTCACTTATCACTATTGATACAATCATTGATTAAAGAAAATACAAATAAAAAGCAAATCTTGACTCTGATAATTATTGATTTTGCCCCAATACAATATTTTGGGATAAGCAGTTACTTTTAAAGAGCAGTGTAAAAATCTCCATGATCTCAGTGTGTCTCTATCAATAGACTATGTTTATGTGCATGTTTGTTCATGCATGCATGAATGAATGCTCATGATTTCTCTTTTTCAGTCTTGTAGCTGCCTTCTAATGGAGGTCAGGCCACCTAAACATAGCAAGGATCCATTTACTGTGTTTTATTATGCACTAGGACCCTGACATAGGAGACATTGTTCTATAAATATAGTTGGGTGAGCCTGGGATGTTAGACGGACATTTCAAAGGCATTAACCAATCTCATATCTGTATGTGCACAGAAAATCAGAATTTTCACCTGTGTGATGGGATACCACCTGTTTTAAAATAAAAGCAAAAGGAAGTCAGCTAGTATTGCTAGGTTAGCAGTGCTTTTATTTTGTTACATGATTGTTAAGGTGCTCCCGATTGATGCTGCGGCTATTATGGACACGTAAGCACAAACAAAAATGTAAAACTAGCAAGGTGTGAAATCCATTCTAAATGTCAAAAAATTAAAAGTTTTATTCAGTAAAGAAATACTACTTCTATGTCTGGATCTGAGTCCATTACATCAGTTCTACATGAATTAGTCTTTTGTAAAACACAAAGAATAAAACAGTGACAAAGTGCCTTATAAGTTTATAGCAAATTATGGAAATATGTGGCCAGCGATCACATTTTATGAGCAATTACATGACCGCTGAGGAGTATCAGAGATTGCATGACAAAAAATGTAAATAACAGGAAGGCAGGTCTGATGGGTGTGTGTAAAACATATATGTATATTTTTTATTAATTAGTCTAGAAAAGCATTTTTTTTAAAACTAAAAAATATAGCCGTGGGATAGCTCACACCTAGCTTGTTATGATGCTCAGAGTTCACTGTACCGATGAAGGGAGCCCTGACATTTTGCTGTCTGCAGGGACAGAGTCACAGACCACTATGCTCTCCGGTGGGGTGACCAGGGACAGCAGGAACATGTTGTCACCCTTAGAGTGCATCTGACTACACGATAAGCCTTTCTCATTCTCCTCACCCTGCCAGCCAGGCTACCTGAAAGGGACTATGAGAGCCACCACAAACAGCCTTACAGTACACACGCTTACCTTTCAGAGTAGCTTATATCTAAATTGAGGAGGCACAAGGCTAGGATACGAAAATGGAGTATATACAGTATGGGATTGAATATACAGGGAGCAAATGTTCATAATTTTGTATGTGTGCACGTCTGCGCACCTGTTTACATTTTGATTGTAGAAATATCTATCTGCTGGCTACCATGCTGAGAAAATGATGGATCCCATACAATCGGATTGACTGTCGTGTCAGAATCGGAAGGCTTTTGATCCCCAGCTACTCCAGTGAGAGTGAGTGTGATAGATAAATGGCTCTACAGTTTGTGAATGTGAATGTGGCTTGTGCTGTAAAGCACTTTGAGTGGTCAGTAAAGACAAGACAAGTGCTGGAAAAGGAACTAGCTTTAAATGTCAGTCCCTATATCAGTCCAATCTGATTACTGCAGAGCTATACACTCTTTCAATACAAACTTCAGGTGTGTAAGACAACATGAAGATTTTTCTTCCATGTGGAAATGTCAGTTTGTATGTTTTCATATACAGTATGAGTTATTTCACTGAAGCTGTTAATCTGTCATTAGCTAAGCAGTTTAAACCCACTAATCCCACAGTATATATATTAAAACTGGTTTGTTGACCCATATAACCATTAAGATTACTTGGCTAAGGTGAGAGATTATCACTGTGTTGGTGAGAAGCGTTGAATGTATGTAAGAAGGAGAATTTAATCACGGTGTTCATCATCTAATCCTCACCACTTAACCACCAAACCACCCACTCTAACCTATTTTTCTGACTGTAAAAATTGTCCTTCTGGAGGTCATGAAAAACATTATTATTTAAATGACCATGAGTCTGAACATTCATTACTGCCATGATTTTGTTGAGGGAAAGCTTATTTCTGTATAGTTAGTCTGAAACAAGACTTGCTATCTAAAAACCTTTTCTCAATTTCTACAGACTAGACATTGGAGCACTTTTTTTTCTATCCACTTACTTAATGTTTAATTTATAATTTTGTAGGGCACATACCAAAATAAATTGTGTTTGTGCTACAGTGTCGTCTGATAAAGGAAGCATTTGAGGTGTAGTGTGAAGGATTTAATTACAGATTGTAACACACTGAAAGTCTTTCATTCACTTCTCCCTTTTCCAGAAATACAGAAAAATGACTGTCGCTTAAACATGAAAAAAGCCTTTGTGGACCAATATTTGATATGGCAGTTCTGAGTAACTGTAGAAACCTGGGACCTTAGTTATAGAAAACTCTTCAAATAAATTTCTGGAAATAGATCACCCTAAATCCTATGGTCCTTAATGTGTTTTAATCTTGGTAAATGTAAACGTAATGCAGTGTACTATGACAGATTTTTTTTTTCTGGTTTTGAAAATAATGAAAAACAATATATATATTTCTCTCCTGAACAAAAGAAATGCAGGTGTTTCATAGCAGGGGAGCTGTATTTTAGGTGTGATTAAATGTCATAGGACCAACTTAACAGAACAGTTATATATTAAACTTAAACTCACATGATAACTGACAGAGCAACAGCTTCTCTTAGTCCACTGCCAGTTGTGAATTAGTGAACACGGAGTGTGAATGGAAATTAAGCATGAAAAGCTCTTGTGAAACAGAAAAAAATCATAAGCTATGCTTAGCCAAAGGGAAATGCAATCTATGGTAAAGCCTTTCACAAATAACAGGAGAACAACATCAGCAACAAAAAAGGCCTGTTTACTGCCCATAAAGGCATAGTCCACTGGTCTTAAACAAGCCAGTTGGCAAACACAGCAAGATTTAAGTGTTTAGGAGAAAAAAAATCAGGTTAAAAGGGTTAAACCTATTTTTTGTTGTCACCCGCTCCAATGAACTGTCATAACGGTGCTGTCTTTGCTAAGCACAGCCAGTAGGCATACTGCAAGCACATCATTGACACTGGGGCTGTGCAGTTAAAAGAGGCTATATTTAGGTGAGGTACGCAGTTTTATCAGACCTATGCTAAGAAGATTCCATCAGAGGTAGAAGCAAATCTCCCCAAACTTAGGCTAAGAGAAAACAGGGATTTACTAAATGCCTACAAAGGGTAGAGGAGAAGTAAAATCAACTAAAAGGGGTCAGCATTACGCCACTAAAAGAGATCCATAAATAAGATTGCTAGTAGTGTTTCTGGTGGGACATCAAGCTAAGGGTACAGGGGGTGATTTTTTCATTCAGCTCTAAAACTATCTGGGACTGTTACTGAACACACATAAGAAAGATTATGCTTTAGACAATGTCATAACTGCTGCAGTAAACAACTCTTAAAAGAGAAGAACTGTAGCCCTTTATGAGTAGACACAGGCAAATGTAACCTCGACTTCCCAAATTCTAATCAATGGAATATAGCCTGCTCTCAGAAATTGATAAACACTTTCAATAGCACTTCACAACACTTGGATATCATTTATTAGCTTTATATGAGGAAACGCACCCTGTATTGATCAACATTACCAGCAATCATCAGCTCCCAAACTCGGTGCGGACTTTTTCATTTATAGGTCAAACTCTGTTTAGGTATGTTAAGATATTTCATTTGCTCAGTTTATTATCTTAAAGTATGCAATGCATTATTTGGGAGATAATTAAAAGAGGCACTATAATAATGTAGGTTACCTCAGTCAAAAACAGCATATATATCGATCATTCTCTGTAAATAGCTCAAAAGGAATTTAAACACTTCAGTAATGCAATAATTCCTGTTTCGTTTCACTTCTTCTCCATTCAAATTCCAAAGCCCCTAACCTGGCTAAGCATCTTAGGGAAACTTTATAAATGCTGCAGTGTCAGTTCCAGACATTTAAGAATATGCCCCAGAGCCACTCACTGAGATATGTCCAGCCTAAATTTGCTGTGATGTTTCAATAGCTCTAAAGTATACTCTTGAAAGCTCTGACTAAATCACAGAATCACCAGATCCACTTTGCAAACTGACCAGATGTAATCAGATAGCCCACTGAGAAAAATGCTCAGTCAAGATATTTCATACATCTGCTCTGATTTAGCCAAGTCTGTCTTTTATACTATCTTTCAGTGTCACTGGGATCAGAGTCTTCCCAAGCTCAAAAAGTGCAACCTGTTCTCTGAAAGAAGAAGAACTATACATGGGTGGTCTAAAGTCAACAAAAAAGTAGACCTTCAATGGGAGAAAATGGAGAGAGTGACAGGGATGTAAATGGCAAAGAGAGGACAGAGAGCACTCTATGAGTATGAGCTGTGTCATGAGCATGCATTTATCCTACTAGCATGTGCCACTATCTCCTTTGTAGACTGTCATCCTGCCACTAATTGCGTCTGTGTTTTATCATGATGCCTTGTTATCTCCCATAGGGTCCTTAATGTCATGTCAAAGGAGTCTCCTGACAGCCAGACACAGAGTAAACATTGGCCAGTGTCCCCTTAAATGAATTCAAAACCTCTTTTCACTACAAGCAAGAACCTAACATCAATAAAGAAGTGGGACTTGGAGAGAGATGGAGCAATGGGTTTTCTCTCACCACAGATGAGATGCTACGATAATCGAGTGACTATAATACCTGTAACTGGTCACTGTGTACACCATTACTTCATGACCTTACTGCAGGATTGCACCAGTGCTGGGCCAAAGTTTTCATCACTTTGCAAGCTGCTACTCAAACATGGCGTAAGAAAAACTCGCACAAAAAATCAAAACAAAGAAACATTAGTATCTAACTCCATTCGGAGGTCAAAGGGTGAGAGGATAGGAGCATGAAACCCCCCCCCAAAAAAAACACAGTAGAGATAAGATGTAAAAACAGTGACAGAAAATAAGCAGTTGGACAACCAACAAGATAGATTAACCAGGGAATGGAGCAGTTTTAGGAAACATCCAAGTCTTCAGGACATAATATAGATGCAAATTGATCACCTTATCTTTATTTTTTAAAGCTCTTGTTTCTGGAAACATAAAAAGTAGAGGTAAATAAGACCAAAGTCAATAAAGCTTTAAAGCTGTTGGAAACTCCTCAGCATGAAATGAAACTAAATCTCAGAGGCTACATTGTATCTGATTTTCACTGGTTTGCGTGAGTAAGCAAAGGCTTATGTGCAGGATTTATCCTTTTTTTGTTGTTGTTTTTTTGTTTTTTTCTTAGCTCTGTAATTTCTAGATGCCAGACATGGTCAGGACTTAGCTTTATACCTGCTAACTTTGCTGGAGCCTCTGTGCGATTGAAAACTGAGTAACTTGTTATGGCCAAAACTGGTGTGGAGAAAAAGGGGATGTGATATCTTCTGTGAGATGGTGCAGATAAATCACCCTATAGCAGAGCGGAGTGAGCAATCTGTCTCTCACCAGTGCCTGTCTCATAATCCAGCCATTTGTCAAAGTCTTTGAGACACCCAGCATGTGGCAGGGCCAGGCCAAGCACATTGATCCAGGTAAGTATTTCCTCTCTACTGTTTCATAAGCACTTTAGCCTTCTATACATTTGTGAAGCTTCAACTATATAGTGGTAACTTGAAGTGAATGAGTTATGTTAGCAATGGGATAATGCCAATCGCAGGTGATCTCGATATTTGATCTTGTAAGACACAAACCCTCATCTTCTGTGACATAAAACATATTGAATGTCCCTATAATATGTTGTATTATGGTATAACTGTCACCTTTACATGGTCATTCTCCTGATCCACCTAAACCTACTGTTTTATTTTGCATATTCTACTAATTAAGTCTGAAGTTAACAGAATTTATCTGTGTAGTTGATTCTCTAATGACTAGCATCTCTGATTAAATTATTAATCATTATTTTTATTGCGTCCATCCCCCAGAGTACTGCATTGATGACTGTTTCAATTCAATTTCAGAAGGATGGCGAGGGGTGGATCCACCTGGGACGCAGGCAGGGCTTAAAAGGTCAATCTGTATGTACTACAAATAACAGAATCTCTGTGAGGAGAAATGAGAGGGTTGGTGCTTCAACATGAATACACTGTTCATGTTTTAGTTGCCATTATATGTAAAATGATAAATAAAGTCTTTGGGTAATTTCAGGGATAAAATAAAACACCAGGAAGTCATTGAGCTTGGGGTACAAAAGGATGGCTTTCTTTTCCCCTTGAAACCTCATTGCATTGTAAAATTAATGAATCCGAAACACATGGCACTTAAATAGAAAAGCACAGACTAAGAAATGCAGTTGCAAACAGTATTTTACTCAGGTCTGTATAAAAAGTGTCCCTGAATGCTCAATAGGAGACATCAGAGAGAAGTGATAGCCTACAGGAAGTGTTTAAATCCAAGAAGTCTTAATTAGCAATTCCAAACATGCTGACATTTCCCATAAAATACACTGTGCTGTGTCTGCTTGATTGCTAGAAACCAAGTGATTTCTTGTTTTTAGAGTTTTCATTTTTTAAGGCTGTGTCACTGCATTACCTATAATCAAAGAAAAGAATGCCCTGTTGGGTTTCCTTTGAAGATTACACCTACAGTACCTAATGTGTTTTTTTTTGGTGACTGCTTTTTTGAACAGCACTGATTGCATCATGAGCACAACTGTTTGAATAATAACTGTCAATCTGCCACGTTCAAAACAAAGAATGATAAAAATAATGAAGACTATAGTAAACTGTCACTGTAAATCATCAGAGTTACTATCACTTCCTAAATATTGACTTTCACCCCTTGAACATAATTCATACGTTACATAGAAGGTAGGCATTTGGAAAGCTTGTGTAAAACACCCATTTAAGAACATATTCTCTCTATGGTGAAAAGCAAAAATGTTTTACATTCACCTGACACTTTATTAGGTTTTTATTTGTTACCCCTTGCTAGCACCAGGTTGAACTCTTCTTTGCCTTTAGAACTTCCTCAATTCGTCAAATATTCCTCCGAGATTTTGGTCCATCTTGATATGATAGCATCATCCAGTTGCTCCAGATTTGTTGGCATCCATGATGCCAATCTCCTGTTTGACTACATCCCAAAGGTGCTCTATTGTATTGAGAATTGGTGACTGTGAAGGCATTCTGAGTTAAGTGAACTCACTGTCATATTCAAGATGCTAGGTGGAGACTATTTGAACTTTGTGATCTGATGAATTATCCTGCTGGAAGCCGTGTTCAGATGGATACACCGTGTTCACAAAAGGATGGACATGGTCAACAACAACAACACTCAGATAGGCTGTGTGGTCAAGTGTTAAAGGGACCCAAAGTGTTCCAAGAAAATATCCCCCACAGTATTACACCACCACCACTTGCTAATACATAGCAAGATGTAGCCTCGCTTTCATGTTATTTATGCCAATTTTTGATTTTACCATCTAAATGTTGCAGCAGAAATCAAGACTCATCAGACCAGGTGCAAATTGGAGCCTTGGCTTCCTGTTTTTAGCAGAGAGGCGTGTCACCCAGTGTGGTCTTCTGCTGGTATAGCCGACTTGCTTCAAGATTCAACGTGTTGTGCATTCAGAGAAGCTCTTATATAGAAGTTCTTATGAATATAGCATATGATTATTTGAGTCACTTTTGCTGTCTTATCAGCTCAAAGCAGTGTGGCCATTTTCCTCTGACATGCCACACACTGGATATTTTCTCTTTTTCAGACCATTCTCTGTAAACCCTAGAGATGGTTATGTAGGAAAATCCCAGTAGATCTGCAGTTTCTGAAGTACTCAGACCAGCCCATCTGGCACAAAGAACCATGCTTTGTTCACAGTCACTTAAATCACCTTCCTTTCCCATTCTGATGCTTAATTTGAACTTTAGCAAAATGCACTTATAGGTCAGTGACACTACATATGTTTATTATTTTCCAAACATTTCTATTAACAACCAGTAGAATAGGTGCGCTTAATATGGCGGTCGGGGACTGTATTTACCTCTGGTCAGTAGGACAACAATCACAATTGTCAAGTCAAGAAAAACAACACTGAAATGTTAAAAGAGAAAAGTGTGCCTTGGCTGGCTAGATTTGTGCATCCACCTGGAGAGATTATAAACTGATGCTGCATTGAAGGATGGTGAACCAGGAAGGGCCCACGTCAAGCATACCAGCTGGGTCACATGTGGTACTAAGCAAATACTATTTCCAACAGGCTTTCCCATTTTCAAAATGCACGTGATGTCCAGACAATCGATATAATCTCACCTCAACAACAATACCATCACTTTGCCAAGATTAAACTCTGACTAATACATAAAGCTGAATTAAATGCCATATCAGGTGCAGAAAAAATGCAATGCGAAAAAAAAGGGCCATTCTTCCACAGTTGTGGTCATGTGTCCTGATTAAACACTCCCACACAAGTGTGCCTGGCGAGGTCATGCAGCACCGTTCAATCATTCTGCCACTATGACAGGCAACCTTCCACCCACCGGCCACGCACATCCTCCCTGGGCTCCCTCCATTAAATAAATTGTGCTGTAATAATCTCTTGGCTCCCAATATTGGTGGCTGAGCACAGAAGCCTATTTTGATTACCCCACTTTCAGGCCAAGCCAGAACCATCTGTAATCCCCATGTTTTACCATCACTACATTAAAGAAGGAATTATTTAATGGAGACTGAAAGAGAAATGGTGTCATTATCCTATGCTTTCTGAAGCAGACATTTCCCCCCACCTTTCTATGTAGATTACCACTATAAGAAAATAAGAAATGGTTGGTGACATATTATGCTTACACTTTGCTCTCTGAATGTCAAAAACATATTAAACTGGGCTACAAAAATGCAGGCCTTAGGCAACTGGCACCAAGAGTGTGACTCCCGCTCACCACAAGGAGGAGAGTCATCGTTGTTCCAATCATGTACTGTATGTTGCTCCATCTCATTTTTCAATACATCCAATGATGGAAAGCTGAAGGTCCCATGAGACCCAAACAAATCAATGGCAAAATGTAGTCTCAAATTAACTGTAGTGAACCTGACTGAAATAGAGAATGCTGTTATTCAATCAGATCCCTTACGCTCAACACACAAACATAGTACACACAGAAATGCATGTGAGCACTCAGACTGGTACAGTAAGCATGCTGTATCCTCAACAGAAAGCCAGCAGCTGTTAGTGGCTGCTAGTGCTTGATAAGGCTGCTAATTCTTGATAAGACCTGTAAAGCTAAACTGCACAACGTTTAAAAATATCTCTGAATTCATGAAGTGAACAGTGATGAAAATACTTATTCCATTGATATCTTGCAAAGTGTAAAGACAGTTTCTGTAGAGGCAGCACAGCTACCAGCTTTACTCATATCAAGTACACTGAGTTCTTAGTTGCCAGTTTAACTGTAGCTATGATGATAATATGCGAAATTTTCTACTGTCATCAGTTTGAGGTATTGGGTGGCATTAAATTCTCACTCAAGCATTGAATCCAAAACCAGTTAACAAATAGCAAATGGTAAGATACAGCAAATGCCTTCAGCAACAACGAGTATAATTTTATCTAGGCTGTAAATTGCCTAAAAGTTGACTCCCTTTACCTTTATTTCTGCATTAATATGCACGGTGGTTACTCTCTCTTATATGTTCTTTGCAAAAGAATATCAGAAGCAAAGTTGTAAAACATGTCAGTTCAGATTTATTATTCCTGCTGTCTACAACACAACTGAATGCACATGAAGAATAAAAGGCTGTTGCAAAAGTGGACCTTGCAGAAGAGATTTGCCTTACTGTTCCAAAGGGATTTAACTGATTGACAGAAACTGCAGGATAGCCGACCTGATTCTGAGGATGCGATGGCGGTAAAGTTCCAAAGCTTAATAATAATAATAGAAATAAAGTTTGAATGCATGACATCTTCTTTTCGATTTCTCCAGGGAATTGTAGAAGAGTTTCCAACAGATGTGTCCTGTGGGCCCTGAATTGCTAGATAATTAAAAGGCTCTTCTTGATCAGAAGGTTGCATACTAATATTGCACCTCATCAGTTGTGTAGAAGTCTCCACAATGCTGTTCCATTGACAGACTCTTTTCAAAAGGCTCTATGCAAACAGGTAAGAAAATAATAATCATCTGGTTTCCATCATAAGAAGAAGACAGAAGAGCCATTCTGTGAGAGGGATGTCGTTCTGTCAGTCAAGCACCAAAATATCCTGTCTATAATATTCTATGACTTTTATTGCTCTTTATTTCAAGGACATGCTGTATTGATAGGTGTCAGCTCTATCGCTTTTTCATGATTGAGACAAGAAAAAAACTTGCAGAAGGGATATCTAAAAAAAATCCAGTCTGAACTGGAACATAAAAGGCAATAATCTCAGCACCAATCATGTGTATTGTTCAAATAACCTATAAAACTCCCACATATATTTTACAGCCATCACAACATTAATATTTTTCCTTATATAAAAGGTACATTGATAAACCGGTCTTATTTTTTTCGGTCACCCTCTGGGAAACTGACTGCATCTGCTCACTGTGAGTTGCTTGCTCAGAATCGAAGGAGGCTGTTCAGCTTTGGATCTGGAAATTAGGCTGTAGATTGGATTATGATGCCATTTTTAATCTGCCTTTTTCCCTTGCAGGATATTGCTCCTCCCCTGCTTCTTAGTGTTATACAAAACTTGACAAGAGGAGATTTTGCTGAATTCCGCTACAGTGATGACTGTGATTCCTTGTGACACTCTAATTTGAGCTTATACAGCCAAAGCTCTGTGACTAAAACTTTTAGTCACAGAGACCCTTCTCCTCTCCAGGCCCATTAAAAGGTCCCAGATATCTCCTTGTGTACTTTAATTACAGTCATCTTGCACTGTCCTTTTTCCTGATTTTGAGGTTGTAGGCATTCATGTGTCTTCTTTCAGCTTCACTTTGTCAAAAATTAAATACTAGCTCTGACTCAGTGGCAACAGACTTTCTGGCCTAATGTGCTATGTTTTCCCATATTGCTTCCAAATTGGTCTGAAATGCTTTTTGAGAAATGTGACTACTGGTTTTAAAAAAACAAACAAAAGGTTCTCTTGATATTGACTCCATTAAACAATTTAGCAAAATGAAATGAAAGAAATGAAATGTGTCCTTTGTCTTTTTCATGTTAGTCACAGCAAAATATGCAACACTCCATGCAGAGTTAAATAAAGCATAGCCTTAGCTTTTCCCTGTCCTGATTGCGTGCCACATCTGTGGTTTTAATTGTACAGTTGAGTGATTGCAAAATCATAGTGCTGAGTGCTCGTGGCACAAGCAAATGGTTCTCAGATCACCAAAATGTTTAATTATGATAATATACAGTATCCATCATCACAGCCCAAACAAGTGGGTGGCGACCTCTTTTTTTTTTTTTTAATTACTTCTCTCTCAGTGCATCTGTTTATTTTGACAGATCTCAATGACAGAGTCAAACAAGTACTTGTTTTATAAGTACTTGTAATCTTGTTTTAGGATCTTGCTCAAAGACACTTCAGAACCAGTGGCTGGTGCCAAATCTCTGACCTTTCAGTATCAGGACAGTCTCCCCAAGCACTAAATCACCCTTCACCTGACATTTAACATGGTGAGTAAGAGAGCAGAGGGGTCAGAGAAAACACAACCAGCTGGGAGGAGCATAACAAAAATGGCAAACTGTCTAATACATATCTCACATCATCCTGATGGCATGTCCTAAGTGTGTTTGGATTTACACAAAGTCATCAACAGTGTAGAGTATACCTGCAAATAAATAAATATATATATATTTATTTATTTGCAGGTATATATATATATATATATATGTGTGTGTGTGTGTGTGTGTGTGTGTGTGTGTGTGTGTGTGTGTGTGTGTGTGTGTGCGTGCACACATGTGTGCGCACGTGTGTGACTGAACACATTACCAAGCCCACCCAATACTCACATACACACCTGTACGCTACAGTATCATTTAGTATACATGAATGTAGTTTGGTTTAAAAGGCTATTGAAGCCTCTGTGTAGCCATAAATCAGGGATACTTGGCTAATAAAAAAAAATGAAAAAAAAATGGCAATAAAACCACAGAGTAAACTGCAGGCCTGAAAGAGAGTGCTGTCTCCCTCCATTCATGTTTGCTGTCACTGAAGGAGGAATCAAACATGATCATTTCTAAACTACTCTTGAAATATGATTTACATTAACTGTAAATAAAATAAAATAACCCTATTTTTAAATTAAAGTACAAAGAAAAGTGCATTACAATAATTTAGAAATTATTTAAATGAAGACCTAATCATGAATTTTAAGCAAAAATGTCCTCCATGCTGAGATTTTCTCTAACTGCTGAAGAAACCTCCAAAAAGAATGAATATTTCATACTATATAGAATTTATTATATAAGAAGGGTTTAATCCTAATTGGGACTGGGTTGTGTCATGTGATGGGTTTTTCTGTAAGAACTAAATGTGTCGGCAGGCCTCTGTAGCAATATCGATACACTAAAACTAATGAATGCGGAAAAAAAAAAATCTGATTTACTCTGTGAAATTGGTTCATTCTAAGAATTCTATTTTTTAAAAGTGAATGTTTTGGACTGGAGATACAGTCTTTAAATGTGAAAGAGTAAGGTGGAAAGGTGGTTAGTAGAAAATTTAGCAAAAAGGGAAAAAAAATGGGCTTCTGAGCTGAGGAATGCCCCAGTAAATGAGACATACCATGAAAAACATCTGGGCCTAGTCACAGTAACATCATGTTTTTGTGAACCGTTTCCCTTTTGAAATAAGCAAGTGTGATGTGACTAAATTTACCTGAAATCACTGTAGGGGTGAATTATCCAAAATCCGGCGGATTTAACCCGCTCTTGTTCTCGTTCAACCGCCTTCTCACTTCCAAACATCCTCAGGGAGAACTTGTTGACCCCTGGTTGAAGCATTGCTCCTAACTGTCTGTGTATGAACCCAGCCTGATATAATCTCTCGTCGTCCGGCAGAATTTGATCAATGCCATCCAACTTTATAAACCCTGACTGCTGGTCTGGAGAATCATTTTGGGCACCACCGCCAGCGCCACTGCTGGCCTCCTGCGCACCTTGATCCGGCTGCCCGTCACCGATTGCTCCAGGGGGGCTCTCTTCGCTCGGGGTAACATCCCCTTCAGTGATGAGGCGTCTCTCCTCCGCAGAGTCTGAGTCGTGCACATGTCGACTTGTGATGGACGAAAGGCTGCCTCGAAATCTCCGACAATCTCCATTTGAGCTGGTCTTCATAGGTCTCCCTATGTCCGTCTCCATGATCACAGATTCCCCACTTTTGGTCTCGCCGATGCCTTTGCAGCTTCCTCCAGAGGTCGGCGACGGTGACGGTAAAGGCTTCATCCTAATGCTCTTCCTCCGGGTGTCCTTGTCTGCGTCTTCTCCTTCACCCATTATAGATGCTTTCTGTCCAATGTGCTGTGGCAAACTGTAGAGCCTTTTACGCATGGAGGAGTGCAACCTGTCCATTATGACATTGAAACACGCAGGAAATATTAAATAAATCCAGATTGTTAGCCTGTATTGTACTGGTTATTGCCACAAGCCCCGCGCTCCCTATCTGTTTGTGAGAGCGATCAGTCTGGAGCTAATCTGAATCCCTGAAAGCCTGCTACACATGACACGGACCGCCGTGGCTCTGCTGAAACAGATGAGGGATATTCTTTTTCATAATCAGACTACCTGACAGTTTGCATATGTCCTCACACACAGCCTGGGCGGTCCGCTTGGCCACTGCGTCCTCGATGTACATCTTTGTGCCGTTCCGACATTGTGCGCAAAAGTGGAAAAACTGCCTGAAAGTCACCTTAGCGTGGCATGTGAGAGACGTGCCGACGGACGGTGATACAGAGACCAGAGAAAGGTCATGCACGACGAAGGATGCTCTTTTCACAAGACGTCTTGTCAGCTTTCATAAAACAACGCAACACAATCGTGCAAAAATACAGTAAAGCATTCCAGGGACCGCTGACATCACTGTTCCATAGTCAGGGTGCGTTTTGGTGAATTGTGAATATTCATGATGCTGATCTATTGGGTTGCCATAGGAGCGAGAACTGCAAATAAGCTCAGCCCACCTTGTTTAAAGGGGAAAGCTCTCTCCATTCTTAAAATGTTCTCCCGTTCTTTTAAGTTAAGGCTACAGGTAGCCAACATGCCCATTGTTAAAACATGATGTTGTCTTCTGTTGGAAGAGACCAAGGACCCTGCTTGCCATCGCTGTAATCAGTCTGATCTACTGCGTAATTTGCGCACACTAATACAAACGAAGCTAGAATAGACTCGTCTATAATTTGGTAAGAAGCTCTTGTATAAAATTATTGGTATACGGGTGGATTCTCAGATGGAAATAAACAAATCTGTGATCTCCTAATTCAAGATTATTTTTCCAATTCCGTGTATTTATAACACGTAGGATGTCACACCCTTTTGTGCTTATTGTTCTTTTTATTTTCAGCCTAGGATGATAAAGAAAGAAAAATAGTCTAAGGGATTTTGTCTTGTGAACGAAACCTTATGATTCTTTAATTTCATCAGTGCCTTCATTATGAATGTCCTTTTGTTTTTGTGTTCCGTTTTGTGTGTGTTTTCCTTTTTTCTGTCTCATTTCATTCATTTTCAGTGCCTGCAGCACAAGTATGACAGTTTCATTGCAAGGACATCTTTCGCTCATGTCTTCGGTACAGCTTTACAAAAGCTACATTGTTACTGTAATAGCTTAAACAAACCCAGGATAGCTGTGTGCAGCATCCTTACAAAAGCCTTTTAAAGCTAAAGCAAATTTTATCAGCAATATTTTGTAGATGATTAAAACATTAATTAAACAAGCCTTTTTTCACTATTAACAAATTATCTTATCTTGTGTCACTTCCCCAATGTCTAAACTGAGAAACATCAATGCCAGCAGTTTCTGAAGAAAGGTTATATATTCAAATTTAGACAAAAAACTTTTATCAACTATTCTAGTGGATATTGCAGAACTGCAGACACTGAAAAATAGAAGGCAATTTGCTAATGCAAAACAGCCACATTATAATTTAGGGAATCTCTTTTACTATGCTGGATTTACATAATGTAACTTCCAATACCCAAAATAAATAAATAAATAAAATGAAATGAAATGAATCCTAGCCACAAATACCTACAGCATTTGGTGAAAGCCCCCTAATTGACACACTAATACAAAGCAGTGCCTTTCTGCAATTCTATTAACAAGACCATTTACTAGGTCACTATTTTTAAGAACTTTAACTTTCAAAAATCATCCATATTGGAACAATTATGTCCTTTGAATAATAATGGCTGTGAGTTATATGGGTTGCAAATTAATTACCCAACTTAACTAAAAATGCAAGAAAATGCAAAGATGAATAATACAATTTGTAGCAAACAAAAGAATAAATTATCAATTTGTAAAGTGTGTAAGAAACGCTTCCCTCTACACCTGTGATGTCAAACTTCCCGCCGACCCAATGGGTGGGTTTGCAAACTGTGAAAATTACAGAGCAGGTACAATTCTGGACTTTTCACTGCTTTTTGTCCTTAAGAATAAATCACATCATGAAAGACTGAACTGATGATTTCATCTGAGTCATTTCATCTGAAATAGTTTTACAGCTTCCTGACTGATAAAGACAAAGACGACAAACACAAACCATTAAATAAAAGAAAAGGATTTCCATTAAATGACAGAAAAGTTCTTTTTATTATTATTGATGAACAACGACTTCCTTTTTGATTTTCTGTGAAGTAACATTAGAACAAAGTCCAAGTTTGTTGTCACTTTCTTTACAAATTTTACAGTTTTATTTCTTAAAAGCTGGGCAGTGCAGTGGTTACCACTGTTGTTTCACAGCAAGAAGGTTGTGAGTTTAACTGCACAAGAGCCTTTCTGTGTGGAGTTTGCATGTTCTCCATGTGTTTGTGCTGGTTCTCTTGGGTATCCTGCTTCCTCCAATAGTCCAACTGTATGTAATTTGTTGGGTTAGGTTAATTACTTATTCTAAATTGCCTATAGGTGTAAGTGTGAATGGTTGTCTCTCTCTCTCTCTCTGTGTCAGATTGGCAACTGTCCCCAACACTCCTCTATGATAGCTGGGACAGGCTCCAGCCTGAAGAGAATGGATGGATAGATTTCTTAAGAGTGCAAGTCCATTAACTCATGCTGATGGATTCATTGATGTAGTACAGCACAATTTTTTGTAATTAGATTTGACTCGCTGAAAGAGGTAAAACACATCAGGTGGTTTGTAGGTAGGTGTTTATTTTATAGATATTAGGTAAAGTTCAAGCCGGCCCACTTAAGCTCAAATGGGGCTGTGGCCCAAAACTAAGAGTTTGGCACCCCTTCTTTACACACCGACTCTAGGGCAGAACTTAAATCTACCACAACCTGTCTGCATTACTTAGAACTCTAAATATCCATCCATTCGCTTCCGCTTATCCTTTTCAGGGTCGCGGGGGGCGCTGGAGCCTATCCCAGCTGTCATAGGGCGAGAGGCGGGGTACACCCTGGACAGGTCGCCAGTCTGTCGCAGGGCCAACACACAGGGACAGACAACCATTCGCACTCACTTTCACTCACACATTCACACCTAGTGGCAATCTGGATTATCCAATTAACCTATCCCCACAAGTTGCATGTCTTTGGACGGTGGGAGGAAGCCGGAGTACCCGGAGGGAACCCACGCAAACACGGGGAGAACATGCAAACTCCACACAGAAAGACCCCGGCCTGATGGTGGAATTGAACTCAGGACCTTCTTGCTGTGCGGCAACAGTGCTAACCACCGTGCCACCGTGCTGCCTCTAAACTCTAAATATTTTTAAATAATGCAATATTTGCAATAATACAAATCTTATTAACCCTACCTGTGTTTTTCATCTTCTGTCTCACATCATACCTTAGCTTGGGTGTGGTCACTGGTGTATGCGGATATTTGAGTCTGTATATATACTTTTGACCCTGTGTAAATGAGAGAAAATCCAAACTAAAATCTTGTGTAACCAAATCCTGTCTTTTAAGGTAATTAAAGATGCATGCTGTACAATCATTGCTCCCAGGAAAAAGAGCAGTTCAAAGGAATCATTAAACACCCATAATTACCATGACACACATGGCTATGATCAGTGTTTGTAAACTTCTAAACACAACTGTATCTATATATCTAAGAGACACAAACTGTGAGTTACTTTCAAGCTAGGATGGCCATTTTGAAATTCTGCTCTGAGAACAGAAAACAAAATTAAAATAGAAACTGCTACATGCACTGTTGTCTTAATGTGTAGTCCAGTAGGACATATTGCCAGCTCTTATCCCAGTGAACAATGTCACTGAGCCAGCATTCAACAATACTGGAGCACTTGAACTAATGCATTATAGTTAGTATTTAGCTATCATTATAACCACACATTTAACTATTAATAATGGAACATTTCAGCAGTTCAGTCCACCTGCATCTGAAACTGGAGTCACACTCCTACTGTACACCCATACAGCATCAAGTGTTCCAAACTTGCTGGGTCACATGTGGAGACATGAGCCAGCTTCCTGCTGAGGAAGTGATGCTGAACCTTGGGTTTGTAACATACACTGTCACATGTTTCAGAACAGCTCCCTGCAAACCCACATTTTCTTACCACTGTATATATTGCACTGTAATACTGACATTACACAAGTATTGGGCAAAGGTTTGGGGCAAAGTGTTTTAACGTAATCCAAATCAGCACTGAGTGTCATGTCTCTTTAATGTTACTGTCACCTCTGACTATTTAAAAAAAAAAAAAAAAAGCCTCTCAGTTGACGCTGACGTTAATTTTCGCGCGCGGTCCATGTTTCGTTCAGGCTCTTCTGCTGGCACTGGATTCTGCTATAGCTGGTTGGGTTTGACAGAAAATATCAAAACAAAACTACTCCGCTGCTGGAAATGATCTCCACTCGTATTTGGAAGTTAAAACGCTATGGGCGTTTCATCCCTGGCTCCAAGGAAACAGGTGTAACACCGTGGAAGGTAACTGACCTTCATTTACGTATTACTAAAAAACCTTGCCCTAGCTAGCCAAACTTTCCTAAGCTAGCCTAGCTGTATTAGCTTTCTGCCTGACAATAACTTTAGTCAGTGCAGCGTATTGGCCAAATACACACACGAATAAAAAAACGTACTTAATATATTGTTCATTAGGATTTTTATTTAGAACCCACCTCCTAGTTAAGGAAACGTGTCTAATTTTGTGACTCATAAAGAGTAGCTTTCCCTTAGCACCATAACTGTTGATGAAACCCCAGAGTGGTGTTAATTATCTCTAATAACAACCATTTACTACGAACATTTTAAGTTATCTGCCAGCCTTAGTTAAGCTATAGTATAATACCTACAAAATTGTGAAAAAGCCCCCCCCCCCCCTTTCTTTATTTTTTTTTTGGGTATTGTTAATATTTAATATTTGCGGGACATGTTTCAGATAGTCTGACAAACTTTAGTATTAGACAAAGGTAACCAGAGTAAATAGGAAATGCAGTTTTTAAATAATGATTTAATTTTTATGCTGAATTCAATTTCACTAGCCAGGTCTGATTACTGTCTGATTACTGTCAGACTTGCTGAATAAAAAAAAAATAGACTTAAATAGAACCTGTCTGAAAAAGTGAAGCAGGCTGAAAGATCTTAAAAAGCCACACATCATGCCACAATCTAAAGATACTCCAGAGTAAATGAGAAACAAAATCATTGACATCCATAAGTCTGAAAAGTATTAAAAAGCTTTTTCTTTTTTTTTTTTTTTCTTTTTTGCCTGTCCCGTTTGGCTCTTTTGCCATCAGAATTATTGTCTAAAGGCAAAGAAAGATGCCCAACGGATTTACTTTACCAAATTGACCATCCCAGCCTTGCCATAATGGTCCATTTGATTCACCTTTTATTGTTTATTTTATTTTCACTTACTGAATACGGGACAGACTTGACTGGGGGAAAGAAGGGGAGAAAGAAAGAGGGAAAGAGAAACAGCTGAGAAGAGGGACGGGGGAGAAGGGCAAAAGACAAAAACCAACAGAACGGGCAGAAGAAAAAAAAAAGAAAAAAAATGCATATATCAATCACCTGGATCACCTGCTGAGAAAGAAAAAAGAAAACAAGCAGAAGAGAACAAGAGTAATAGAATAAACAACATCACAATGATATATGGGAATATGACAGTAAATACTAAATATTAAACATTATTGTGCAGCACATAAGATCAACAGAAAAGTGTGCTTTGAGGTAGGAGCCAAAAAGGGTGTAGTTTGTGGGTGTGATCACCCGTGTGTACACCTGTGAGCATGGACGCGCTTGTTTTTTTAAAAGGGTCCTTCATGTAATGATCTGCTAGAGGGTGTGGGGGGCCACAGCCCCGTCCTCCAGGGCATGAAGCAGGTATGGAGGAGATCAAAACTCCAGACATCCAGAGGCCCTCAGAACACAAGAGACCAAGGAAGACCAACAGAGGGGCAGCCGCGCCACTGTCCCAGAAAGAGCTGAGGAGAATCCCAGATGAGGGCTCACTCAGCAGCCGCGGAGCAGAAGCCAGGGGGAGTTGCAGTGACGCGCCCATGAGCTCCGCCGGCAGCCAGCTGTGCCTGAGTGACCGAGCCCCAGGCCGAGAGGCCGGGGGCATCCCACCTCCGAAGTGGCCCAAGCGAGCCCCAGGCTCCAGGCCCCGATAAGCGGCCGCCAAGGAGTGAGCCGGTGTGTACCTGGACGCCCATCCCCAGACACAAAGAACCACCAACGCACCGATGTCTGAGGGAGTCCGCCACTGGCAGGGGAAGTGGTGGTAGGGGGAGATAGGCCTCCAAACCTTGGAGGGCCTGAGATGTCCCCAGAGAGGTGGCATCTGATACCCAACCTGACATATAGACACAGACATACAGGCACACACAGATACAAACATCCATTCCCACCCTCATGCTCTCATATGCACTTACTCCACACTCAACCAACGTGGAGACAGACATAAAGAGACACTGTACACACAATCACACTCCCCAAGCGTACTCTACGAACCGGGTCTAGGTACCCTTGCCCCTGGAGGGGGAACTGCACCCAGACCCAGGTGGTGTTTTCTAAGGTTGTGGTACTCTAGCAAACCACAGTGAGAGTCATTATCCACAATTGTTGGGCTACCAAAATGACTCCAAGAGTGCACTGAAGACTCATCCAAGTCAGAAAAGAACCCATAAGAACATCTAAAGAACTGCAGGCTTCACTTACCGTAGATAAGCTTCCAAGGTGGAAAAAAAAATCACTGCGGACCATAAAGACCATAAAGGCTCGTCTAGTTGATGGAACCATGAATTCTGTTTTCTACCAGAAACCCCTCGGTCCATCAGTTTGTGCCCTGAAGCTCAAGGGCACTTGGGTTATGCAGCAGGACAATGGTCCGAAACACACCAGCAAGTTTACCACTGAATGGCTTTGGAGTGGGCTTGTCAGAATCCAGATTTAGATTTGATTCAGATGCATAAATGCGTAAAAAATGACATTGGAGGGTTTTTCCTGATTTATAAAATTACTATTTAAAAAGTATGTCTTGCATTTTCTCTGGTTATGTTTTTCTAATATTAAAATGTCTTTGAATACCTGAAACATGTCAGTGTGACAAACACTAAGTAAATAAATATCTGGAGGTGGGAAAAAATACTTTTTAACAGCATTGTATATACTAACATGAATTTATGGATAAATATATTTTTATTGTTTTGTATGAATATAAATGAGATTACATATTTGAAAAAGCAACTTTGAAAAGTTTTTATATACTGCTTTGATTTAGGGCTCTGTACATATTTTACATAGTCGACCATCAAAGATCTTTTTTGAACTAGGGAAAAAAATGATTTACAGTATTTGGCTTTCCACTTTATAGCAGATGGAATATGTGCTGACTGGGAGCACCTTTGTTTGATGGTTTACTTAGTTCTTCCCTAATTTAAATTCAGTTTTGATATTCATATAATTGTGTGGTATAAAAACTTAGTCACATGTCCTTCAAGACATAAAATCAGATCTATGGGAACAGATTAAAAATAGAACAATAACTTAACTCAAAGTTCCTTTCCTTAATTTCTATGAGTTGCAGCATAAAACAACATTAAAACTACCTTCATTATGCTATCTAGTAGCAGGAGGTACTTTGGGTTACGTCTTGCAGTGCTGAGGCACAGAGACACTACAACTGCACCATATCTTACATTAATTTTCTTTTTGCTCTAATGTTGTCTCTGTAGGAATATAGACATATTAGCCGCAACATTAAAATCAGTGTTTCTGCAAGGAAACAAGGGGTGCTGCAATTCATGGATGTTA